>NC_143148.1:2496428-2832500 GCF_059928025.1 Delphinapterus leucas
TTTGTGGAGTGCTAAGGGGAGTGAATGGAAGGCATACAGCAGGTGCCTAGCATAGCACAGCCAGCCAATCGGGTTAAGTATTTTGTTACCACTATTACCATCATGGTCACCACCTTTGGTCCCTTCCCAACTGTGGTACAGACAGCTCTACACGATGCATTTGTCCCGTCCCATCCCAAATCCATCCCTGATGCCTCTCTCTGTGGCCATCCTCACGCCACTGTCTTTGTTTTTTTGTTATTCTTTGGGTTTTTTTGGGGTGCGCCCTGCAGCTTTCAGGATCTTCCCTGACCAGGGATCGAACCCAGGGCCCTGGAAGTGAGAGCGCTGAGTCCTAACCACTGGACCTCCAGGGAGTTCCCTCCACACCACCATCTTGCTCTTGTCCTGTTCAACTCCAGTTGTCTGGCATCCAGCGCTACGGCCACGCAGCACGGAACGGTCACCGAGTAAACGGTCCATCTTTCTGAAGTTCCTCTGTGCACTCATCCGTGTGGTTCCCCTCCCTCCCAGGGGACTCTGAGCCATGTGGACGCCTCCATCTGTGAGTCATGGATGGACACCATGGATGCAAATAACATTGTCTATATCAAAACATACAATCCAAAGTGCTTTCCATCTCTTGACATACCCACACTACTATATATAAAATAGATAACTAATAAGGACCTACTTATTAGGCACAGGGAACTCTACTCAATACTCTGTAATGACCTATATGGGAAAATAATCTGAAAAAGAATGGATGTGTGTATAACTGATTCACTTTGCTGTACAGCAGAAACTAACACAACAGTGTAAAGCAACTCTACTCCAATAAAATTTTTTAAAAAGTAGAGAAATAGGGCTTCCCTGGTGGCGCAGTGGTTGAGAGTCCGCCTGCCGATGCAGGGGGCGTGGGTTCGTGCCCCGGTCCGGGAAGATCCCACATGCCGCGGAGTGGCTGGGCCCATGAGCCATGGCCGCTGAGCCTACGCGTCTGGAGCCTGTGCTCCACAACGGGAGGGGCCACAACAGTGAGAGGCCCGCGTGCCGCAAAAAAAAAAAAAAAAAGAGAGAGAAATAAGTTGAGATGAAGGATAGGTTTACTTAATTTCTTATAAAATTTCCAGTACCAATTAAACTGTAAGAACATATGTATTAAGTTAATGTAAGTGGAATCAAAGTTTTATGAACAGACTTTCAAGAAGAAAAAAACAAAAAAAACCCAAGTGCTTTCCATGTCGGCCTGAGCTTGCTCCACCCGTGTCTTCACCTCCTGCGCTCTGTTCACTCACACTGCTCAGGGGCTCCTGGATCCCCTGCAAAGTCCCTGTACGGCCCCGCCTCCAGGCTCCTGCTCTGCTGCTCTTCCCTCATACTTTGTCCGCTCCCTTCGCTTATACGTCTGCTCAATTCCCACCCCCTCCTGGGTCCTCTTGCTAAAACAGCTGCCCCCAATCACTCCCTATCCAACCACTCCTTTACTTTTTCTTCATGCTCTCATCACAACGTGATTTTAAGTGCTCTACTCTTCACCGCTTGTAACCCAGCTACAACAAAAGCTCCAAGAAAGATTTGTTGTTGTTGCTAATAGGCACTGAATGCATTTTTTATTTTATTTTTATTTTTGTAAATTAAATTTTATTGGAGTAGAGTTGCTTTACAATGTTGTGTTAGTGTCAGGTGTACAGCCAAGTGAGTCAGTTATACATATACATATATCCACTCTTTATGAGATTCTTTTCCCATATAGGTCATTACAGAGTACTGAGTAGAGTTCCCTGTGCTGTACAGTAGGTCCTTATCCATTATCTATTTTATGTATAGTAGTGTGTATCTGTCAATCCCAAGGAAAAGATTTTTGACTGTTTCTGTTGCATCCACACCCCTGGTCTGTTACCCAGCACAGAGCGAGCCGTCGGTACCTATTTGTCAGTTGATTAAATGCATGTGTCGGATGAATGGGTGCCTCAGACATTAGGGTCTTGGGCAGACACCGCTTGCTTTTTCCTACCACTTCATCCCTGGCTTCAGGGAAAGCGGCCGCCACAGTGGGGTTTGACCAATATGTTGAATGTCGAAAACCGAAGAACAATATCCCCGGCGCTTGCAGGAGGTTTCTTAGTCATATAAGGACTGCAGAGACCCAAGGAGCCAACTTCCTTTTCTTCTGCCGTGACCCCCGTCTGAAGATGTGGGTAAATGTACACAAAAGACGGGCCTGACCCGGCGGCGAAGGGAAGGAGGGGCTGCAGGTGTGAGTCCTCCCCAGTCCCGTACCCCCCTCTCCCAACCGGGGCTTCGTCTTTGTCATCTGTTTTCCCTCAAGAGCTGTCACCTGATGTGGGGGGCAGGGGCAGGCTCAGGCCGTTGCCATGGAAACTGTAGCCTGATCAGGCGGTGGAAGAGAGGAGAGGGGGCCGGGGAGACGCAGCTGGAAATTTCCAGTTCTGAAGTTAGCCGGTGTGGGGATCCAAAAGCCTGGCTAGCACGAGGCAGGTGCTTCTTTTTTCTTTTTCTTTTTTTAAAATTTATGTTGGAGTAGAGTTGATTTACATTGTTTTATTAGTGTCAGGTTACGTTACAGAGGATTGAGCAGAGTTCCCTGTGCTAGACAGTAGGTCCTTGTTAGTTGTCTGTTTTGTATAGAGTAGTGTGTGTGTGTCATGCTTCTTCGAAGTCTGCTGTGGCAGTGATGGGCTCTGCACCCCCTCCCCAAGTCTATCAGAACCAGGAGGATTTGCTCCTCACTGCCCTGTGTTCTGAAGACAAACACACACGTGGGGCCCACCTTCCAAGAGGACTCCTGTCCTCGAATCCAAAATAACGCCAGCTAAAAGCAGCGAACAAAGAGAGAGGAGAGAAAACATTTTGGAGAATGTGAGGGCAGCAAAGAAGTGGAACAGGGAGGAAGAGAGACTGGCTGGGGGGGGTCTTACGTCAACGAATCATTCAGGCGCGTGTGCCCATTTTCTCTTACTTGCTTTTCAACTGCACATCATACTCCGTGGGGTCAACGGACCTCAGTTAATGCGCCCATTCTCCTGCTGGTGGACATTTAGGTTGTATTCGGTTTTTCTTTTTTCCCCTTGCTATGACAAGCCCCGCTGGAGGTCTCCAGGGCCCACAGCAGTGCCTGGTGCGTGGTTTCTGCTCGATAAACGTTTGTCAGATGAGCGAGTGTCACAGTGAACTGGTCTCCTTCCACACATGGGAGAGTTCTAGGGCACAGACCTCAAAGTGGATTTTCTGAGTGGTGGGAGAACGCACATCACCAGCTCTTCTAGATATTGTCAAACTGCTCTCTAAGATGGCCTTGGACTTATGCAGAAAAAAAATTTTTTAATTGAAGTATAGCTGATTTACAGTGTTGTGTTAGTTTCTGCTGTACAGCAAAGGGATTCAGTTATACATATATATACGTTGTTTTTCATATTCTTTTCCATGATGGTTTATCCCAGGAAATTTACTATAGTTCCCTGTGCTATACAGTAGGACCTTATTGTTTATTCATTCTATGTGTAATAGTTTGCACCTGCTAATCCCAAACTTTCCGACAATAGACACATTTTCTGTTGTCCATCATTCCCTGATGGAGTGTCTGGCACACCACAGGTATTCAAGAGATGTTTCTAGGAGGTGAATATGTGGGCGAGCGGGTTACATTGGCTCACATTTAGATAATGATGCGTATACAGGTATTTAATCCAGCTCTTGTTTACATAACATGGAATGGTAACATTCAATAGCCTTCAAAACACAATTTCTTCATCATGCAAAAAATTTGTCTTTGGGCTCTAAGATTCTGCTGCTATGGCACTTTTTACATGCCACACATACTATGACTTTTCCATCAGTCACTCCCCCAGCAAGACTGCCCTGAGCACCGTGTGGGTGTGTGTACTTTTGTGAGTGTCTGCAGGGGGGAGATTCCCAGGGTTGGATTTGCTGAGTCAAAGGGCATGCACATACGAAACCTGGATGCCTTCTGCCAAAAGGACTTGCCAGAAAGTTTATAACAAATTGCATTCTCCCCACTAGCCTGGGAAGGCATCCATTTTTCATACAATCACCAATTCTCCTTGTCTATATTTTCAGTTTCGTCCACCTTACAAATGGAAAAAGGACTTGCCACTTTGGTTTTCAGTCCTTTTTTGTTTTTTTTCTTGGAGTACAAAGATTGGAATGTCATTTTGTCATTTTTTTTTTTAACATTTCAATTTTCTCCTTTAAAGCCTTTCTGTCCATTTTGAAGTCCTGTATTTTGAAGTTCGTTTTCTCCCATGTTTTTAATTCATTTCTTGTAAATACAACTGACATGTGAAAGATGTAATTTCTTTGATTCTCATTGGGTTGCAAGTAGTTTTACCCACTTTGTCACTTTATTTTGGCTTATATTATTTTTGATTTCTTCTGTACCTACTTTTTCAGCTCTTATGGAGTCAGATTAATTTATCTTTTTCTTTCTGTGGTTGTAAGCTCTAGCACTGTGTTTACCGAGCTTTTTCTCCACTCAAATTATAAATATTCACTCAAGCTTTCTGCTGGTGAGCAGAAAATTGAAGGCCACCAGCTCTCTCCCTGCCCAAATGTTGCCCTCTTGCTTCCTACTCAGACAAATTCTAGGGTATTCAGCATCCAACCAACTGCCCCTCCATCCAAGAAAGTAAACTTAATGCTATGCCATTATGTTAAATGAATAAAGGCACCAGAATCCAATTTTTGAGCTGAACAGAATCCATTCATTTGTTCATTTATTCATATTCTAAAAATGTTTGAAGGTCCTACTAAGTGCCAGGCATTCTGGGCAGGGATTTTGACGTTCTTTCTTTATGATGTATTTCCTACGCTTCCCATGACCCCTGGCATGTGGTGGTCCTTCCATAAACTTTTGCTAAATGAACCTAAAAAAGTCTTGTTTGAAGGAACGAATGTCGCTGGCAGCTCGGCTCTCAGACCAAAGAGCGTACCTTTCCCAGTGATTGTTTGTTTGTTTTCTCATCCCACCAGCTCCCAGAACAGGTGATCCATATTTGTTGAATAAATGAATACATAAATGAGCAAAGAAGAAACGATAGCTGATGTCACTGGTGCTTAAAGGACGTGTGTGATTTCTCACCGGGTCCACGGGCAGGCCCTCACAGGCAAACTGGTGATCTTTTTGCAAAGCTCCCATTCAAGGGTGTATTTTAAGGGGCACAGAGGTCCTGCACAGGTCACTGCAGGAGGCCTGTGGGTTGAGCCTTCCCATCCCCCAAGCTGCCCCTTCCCTTCGAAAGCAATTACCTGTTGGAGAAGGAGGCAGGCTCAGGCTGTTGCCATGGAAACTGCAGCTGGAGCAGGGGAAGGAGGGGGCTGGGGACCGCACCACCACCGAGACTGGAATTTTCCAGGGTCTGATGTCAGAGTGTGTGTGTGGTGGTGATGGTGGGGGTGTTCAAAATGCCAGGCGAGCATACTTTATGTGCATAATAAATGTTTGTCAAAAGAAATGAACGATCTGCCCCTCCTGCCCCTACCTAAGTCCACAGATGCCTGGGGAAAGTTGTCTCCCCTCTGCAGGGTAGAAATCTGTGTGTCTACGTGTGATTGCCCTGTGGTCTTTGTTCACTGAATGGCGATGGGAACTCAAAATGCTAACTCAAAGCTGTAAACCCTTGGGGACCTCTCTGGTGGTCCAGTGGTTAAGACTCTGCTCTCCCCAATGCAGGGGGCATGGGTTCGAGCCCTGGTCAGGGAACTAGATCCCACAGGGTGAGGCCAAAAAAAAAAAAAAAAAAAAAAAAAAAGCTGTAAACCCCCCCAGGGAAAGAAGGGCTTTGGGGCAGTTGTAAGATCAAACACATGTGGCTGGGAGGTGTGGCTGGCTGAAGGGTGGGCTGTCGGATTAGTGCAACTTGCTTTCGCCTGCTGAGATGTATCAATATCTAGATGGATACACTACCTCATTCTTTAATCTGCTACATCGTATTCTGCTGTAGGGATGAACCACAATTTATTGATCCATACTCCTATAGGTAGACATTTAATTTTCACTACAAAGACTATAAATAGCCCCCTCCCTAGGACAGTGCTTGGTACACAAATGGCACTGAATAAATATTGCAATGGGTACTCTTGTGCTTGAGGGGGGGACAGGGGCAAGCTCCCCCCCTCCCTGGAGCATCTATCCAGAAGCTGAATGGCTGGGCTATAGAGTGGCTTCCTCAACCTCAACACAGTTTACATTTTGGGCAAGTTACTCTTTTTCTGCGGGGGCGTGGGAGGCTGCCCTCTGTATTGTAGGATGTTTAGCAGCATCCCTGGTCTCTATTCACTGTATACCGTGGCACCCCTTCCCCCTGGTTGTGACAATCAAAAATGTCTCTAAGCCTTGCCGAATACCCCCTTGGGTGGAAAAGGCAAAAAATCACCTCCCCCCCCCCCCCCCGAGAACAAATGGCTACAGAGAAAGCACATTTCCAGCTTTTCCAGACACTGACAAATCGCTGTCCTACCTCTTTTGTACTTTTTTCTATCTGTTCTCCTACTTAACTGAAGTTCTTTGTGGGAAGAGACCTTGCCTGGGTTTGTTCTGCTGGAGCAGACCCTGCTGGTGTATTCTTTTTCAGTTTTGATGAAGACCCAGTTCCCAGATGGGGAACTGCTCCATCAGAGGGCGTTTAAACATTTTTTTAAAATTTATTTTATTGAAGGATAGTTGATTTACAATGTTGTGTTAATTTCTGCTGTACAGCAAAGTGACTCAGTTATACATACATACATATATATATATATTCTTTTTCATATTCTTTTCCATTATGGTTTATCACAAGATATTGAATATAGGTCCCTGAGCTATACAGTAGGACCTTGTTGTTTATCAATTCTACATATAATAATTTGCATCTGCTAATCCCAAACTCCCAATCCTTCCCTCCCCCTCCCCACTCCCGCTTGGCAACCACAAGTCTGTTCTCTAAGTATGTGAGTCCGTTTCTGTTTCATAGATAGGTTCATTTGTGTCATATTTTTAGATTCCACATATAAGTGATATCATATGGTATTTGCTTTTCTCTGTCGTACTTATTTCACTAAGCATAATATCCTCTAGGTCCATCCATGTTGCTGCAAATAGCATTATTTCATTCTTTATGGCTGAGTAATATTCCATTGTATATATGTATCATGTTTTTTAAAAACTTTATTTATTTATTTATTTTTGGCTGTGTGGGGTCTTTGTTGCAGTGTGCGGGCTTCTCATTGCAGTGGCTTCTCTTGCTGTGGAGCACGAGCTCTAGGTACGTGGGCTTCAGTAGTTGTGGCTCATGGGCTTAGTTGCTCTGCAGCATGTGGGATCTTCCCGGACCAGGGCTCGAACCCAGGTCCCCTGCATTGGCAGGAGGATTCTTAACCACTGCACCACCAGGAAAGTCCCACCACTTCTTCTTATCCATTCCTCTGTTGATGGACATTTAGGTTGTTTCCACACCCTGGCTATTGTAAATAGTGCTGCAATGAACACCGGGGTGCATGCATCTTTTTGAATTACAGTTTTCTCCGGATATATGAAAGTGCATTCAAACTTATTGCTAAAATATGGATCAGAAATGTAGCACCAACTTACACTTTCACACCAGCCTGTGAATGTACCCGTTTCCCCATGCCATGCCCTTACCCTCTCCACATACTAATTTTTTTCCATCTGTTTCTGTCTGAATTGTGGAAAGTGACATGTTTTGATTTTTTGTCAGACTTTAAGTGGAATATCTTTTCACAGTTCTTCATAATCTGAATTTCCTCTTGTACTAAGCAGCTTCTTCCTAACCTCTTTTTTTTTTTTTTTTTTGCTCCGTGCGGCTTGTGGGATTTTAGTTCCCCAACCAGGGATTGAACCTGGGGCCTCAGCAGTGAGAGTACAGAGTCCTAACCATTGGACTGCCAGGGAATTTGACTCTTCCCAACCTCTTTTGGTCTTCATTTTTGTCTTCTGGACCTGTCTGTAGTCTCTGTATATTCATCGCATAATTTTTGACTATGTTGCATCTGTTTCTGGCAGCTTCTCTGTTCAATTTTTTTTTGTGTGTAGTATATTCTCCCCAGTTACCTGTATGTTTGTTCAATATATACAGAGTCACATTTACCCATCTCTTCTTTTATGTGTACTGGTTGTTGCCCTGTTCCTTAGGGAGCTGTTTCATACCACACGCTTATTAAAATATTCTCCCTGTTTGCCTTGTGGTGAGCAGATGGTTCCGGGCTCTGGTGGCTGCAGAAGAGTTTGGGGCTCAACACGAATAGAAAAGAGGATTCAGGTGGTTAATGGTTAGCTGTTGTACAGCGTGTGGACCGAAAGCAGCCGAAGACTGTGCCTTGGGGCAGTTGGAAAACAGCAAATTAATCTACATGTTTACAGATGGTGGGTCCTGACCCTGAGGTGGGTCATGCTGAAATGTGTCTGGATGGGTAGAAACTGTCCAGCAGGATAAAACCCAAGTGTGTCCACACTCTAGGAGGAGAAGATGCAGTGCCCACCGGGAGGAAATGTCAACCCAGAGAGAACTGGGCTGAGAGCTAGTGGAGAACGTCACCTCCCCGTCATCTCTGAGCAACTGTCTTGGGAAGGAAGGCGAGTTCAGACAGGATTTTGTTGCTCAAACAAGGGCCCAGGTACAAGTGCCACTGGGCCACTGCCATCACTGGTGAGGCGACCAACCACCCCGGTTTGCTTGGGGCCAACGGGTTCCCTGGGATCCAGCCAAGACTGAGGGCCCCACCCAACCAGTAAGGTTGAGCACTTTTTAAAATGTTTTTTGTTTATTTATTTATTTATTGGCTATGCCGCGTGGCTTGTGGGATCAAAGTTCCCCAATCAGGTGTCGAACCGGGGCTCTCCACAGTGAAAGTGCAGAGTCTTAACAACTGGACACCCGGGAAGTCCCTAAGCACTTTTTTTAAAACTTAATTTTTTATTTTATATTGGAGTATAGTTGATGTACAATGTTGTGTTAGTTTCAGGTGTACAGCAAAGTGATTCAGTTATATATATATATATATATATTCTTTTTCAGATTCTTTTCCCATATAGGTCAGTAGAGAGCACTGAGTAGAGTTCCCTGTGCTATCTATTTTCTATATAGTAGTGTGTGTATGTTCATCCCAAGCTCCTAATTTATCGCTCCCACCCCACCCACGTTTCCCCTTTGGTAAACCTAAGTTTGTTTTCAAAGTAAGGTCAAGCACTCTTAACCCCCAGGAACTTGTTAGAAATGCATAATAATGGGCACCCATCCAAGACTTACTCAATCAGCTCCCCCCAGGGATTTGAATGCACCTTGAAATTTGAGAAGCTCTGCTGTGGATTAGGCAGAGCTGAGAAGGAGAGAGGAGGCTGGTGGGACCAAGCCTCACCGGGCAGCATCCTGCCTCACCCTCAGCTCTGTCCATCCCCGACCCCCAACCCTCACCACCCAGTAGGAAGACGGAGGGACCTGAGGCTGCCTCGGCCCTCTCCCGGGTGTACTAACCATGCCTCTTCTTTCTACATTCTGATGCTTGGGCATCTTGGGGTCCTTCTGACCCCGAAGAGATGGCTTCTGTCAGGGTTGGCCAGTTCCTAGAGAGTGCAAACTACTGGCCTGGGAGTGTGCCTTTTATATGCAAAGCGACCCACCCAGAGTCCTCACCCACCACCTCCTGTCAGGCTCACACACTCCAGCCATCATCCACCTGCCCCATCACCCCAGGGCATGTACCCGACAACCAGGAGCAGCGGCTACGCTCGAGAACCCGCCGGAATGATGCAAACCAGCCCATCCGGAGTCATCTCACCCTGCCTTGTCCATTCCTCCCCATGAAGCCACACTCCAGGCTTTGCCCACCGTCGCCCCTCGCTCCCTCTGCCTCCTGCTGGACCCTGGTGCTTCCCGTGTGGCCCTGCGTCGTGTGTGGGCTGTGCCCCCTCCTCTTGGGAATTGTGAGTAACAGATAATCTTATTTATTTATTTATTTATTTGCCACACTGAGAGGCTTGCAGGATCTTAGTTCCCCAACCGGGGATTGCACCTGGGACCACGGCAGTGAAAGCACCATGTCCTAACCACTAGACCACCAGGGAAGTCCCTAGTTATCTTCTCGATGGCAGTCATCTCCTGGTCTGCTGGCCTGGCCATACCTGAATAATAATAAATCTGTATTTTAAGCCAGTGGGTCACCGCAGAGCTGGGCTGGCTCGCTTATCTTGCAGGGCCTGGCATGGCTCAGGGACCCCCAGGAAGCAAAAGAGCAGCCTAAGTGCAGATAAAGATGAGAAGCGTGGAGACTGGGAGAACAGTGGGGACGTGGGTCTTGTCCACAGAAGAGATGATGGGGGTGCTGATGAGGGTGGAAAGGAGACCATCTGGTGAGGGCAGTGGGAGGGAGGTGCTCAGGCCATATGGGTCCTTTTTTCCTACTAACAGGTCCCTGCCCCTTCGCTTACATGTACTTGCAATTCTTATCTCGCACGCAGGACCTGTGAGAACCATGAACACCTCTATCTATTCTGTCTCTCATTCTTCTTCTTTTTAAAAAATATTTATTTATTTATTTATTTGGCTGCGACGGGTCTTAGTTGTGGCTCTCGGGATCTTTGTTGTGGCATGAAGGATCTATTTCCCTGACCAGGGATTGAACCCGTGCACCCCCGCATTGGGAGTGCGGAGTCTTAGCCACTGGACCACCAGGGAAGTCCCCTGTCTCTCATTCTGAGCATGAGGCCTCGGGGGCCTCCTTCCCACACATGGAAACCCTGTCAATCCCCATGTCTCGCCGTGTCTGCCTGCAGATCACTCCGTGTATCCTATCCTTGCTGACCATCTCTTTCTCATCTCCTGCAATAACCTCCTTGTGGTCCTGCTTCCTTCCCCAAGTTAAAAATGGCATGGCCCCTCTCTGAGTCGTGCTGCTGGTGCTTTTAGGATGAACCCCCACCCCATAGTGAGGCCTACAGCAAGTGAGAGCTTCAGAATTTTCCTAGAGGAGGGACCAGCAGGAGGCGGGCTTGCTGGGAGAAGGTTAGCAGGATTTCTCTGGCAGGCTCGTTCACAGAGTTCTAAACCCTAAAATGCCAGGCGCTGCCATGCCCACGAATGTGTGTGTGTGTGTGGAGATGTGGCGGTGCACGTGCGCTGACATGTACGCTGTGTCAGGGCACAAATTAACAGATGGACACGCTTCACGTTGCTTGAGCGTGCGTGGGATGCACTGCAGAATCCAGGTAGTATTTATTTATTTATTGAGCATTTACTGTGTACCAGATCTGTGACAGCCCTTCAGGATAAAACACCCATATATTTACTTAGATTTGTGCATGTAGGATTATCAGCCTTTCCTACAAATTGAGAAAAACTTGGTAAACACAGGATTTAAGCCTGCTATCTCCCAAAGAGCTGGTTGATATATAACCTGTGTTTGCATAGAGGGACGTTGTTAATTTTGTTTAGTGGAGCTAATGGCATTGTATTTATATAAGAGATGGTTCCTGTTATCTGAGGGTGCATGCTGACGTGTCCAGGGATAAAGGGCCTGGAAGTCTGAAATTTACTTGAAAATAGATCTGTCCCCCCAGCCCCCCACAAATGAGACATAAACAGACAGGCAGACGAACATGACAAGTGAAGCAATTATTGAACGCATGGTGGATATCTTGCTCTTCACGGTAGTGTTCTTTCCTTTTCTCTATGATTAAAACTTTGGAACAGTTACAAGAGGAGTGATTATCAAAAAAAAAAAAAAACAAAAAACCTATGTATGCTTTAGAAATGGATATCTCCAGAGTACCATCTACAGTGTGCTTCTTTGGGGAAAGAAATTCTCTCCTTCCTTATACAGAGGAAAAAAAAAAAATATATATATATATATATATATATATATGTCATATGTATATTTATATATATTTTATATATAAGATATATGTCTTTATATAGAAATATATATGTATAAGAGATATATGTTTATAGAGAAATAGAAATAGAGGACTTCCCTGGAGGTCCAGTGGTTAAGACTCTGCGCTTCCACTGCAGGGGCCGTGGGTTCCATCCCTGGTCGGGGAACTAAGATCTCACATGCTGCGTGGCGTGGCCAAACACCCCCCCGCAAAAAAAAAAACAAAAACAAAAAATTAAAAATAAAATTTAAAAAAAAAAAAAGGGCTTCCCTGGTGGCGCAGTGGTTGAGAGTCCGCCTACCGATACAGGGGACACGGGTTCGTGCCCCGGTCCGGCAAGATCCCACATGCCGCAGAGCGGCTAGGCCCCCAAAACCAAAAGAAAACAAAACCCCCTAAAACCCAAACATAGAAATAGAAATATATATATATATATATATATTTGGCACTACAGCCAGGAATCAATCTCACAGATCAGGGACCATTCCAAGATTGCTGTGTGAGGTTTCATCTGGTCCCTGGACACTCTAAAACCTTCTCCCCAGGGGTAAAGATCTCCTCTCACTGCACGATTCCCATTTTCCATTCCCACTTTTTTTTGTTTTTTTGGCTGCATAGAGAGGCATGTGGGATCTTAGTTCCCCAACCAGGGATCAAAAGTGCGGAGTCTTAACCACTGGACCACCAGGGAAGTCCCTCCATTTTCGCTTTCCATGTCAGCGCCCTCTCTGCTCTCCTGACCACATCCCTGCCACCATGTTGGCCCAAGCGTCCATGGCCAGACTCCTGGGTGGCTGTCACAGCCTCTCCCTCCTCCCCTCTGCACCGGGTGAATCATGCAGCATTTCTCTGTTCCTCGGCCTCCACACTCCCTCCTCCACCGATCAGCCAGACGGTGACCTTTCTGACAGACGGTTCGTCAATGCTGTACACATCAAGGCCATAATATGTCTGGTTTGGTCTTCCCACTAATCCAGTTCAAAGGATTGATTCTTCATTACTGCAGCCCAAGTGCACAAAGATGTAGACAGAAGGGGATGGTCACAGCATGTTGGTGAGAGGGAATAATTAGAAACAAGACCTTAACATACAAGAATGGCATATCAGATGAGAACTTAGCACTGTGGTGATCAAGAGAAAATAACGAATCCCTTTCCTTCTGAAAATGCCATCAAAATCCTGAAGAAATATTTCACATCATGCAGACATCCTCATCAGTGGAAAAAAACGGATGATAAACTGCAAAACTATAGATTGCCTCAATTTCTATTTTTTTTGGCCGTGCTGTGCGGCACGCGGGATCTTAGTTCCCCTACCAGGGATCAAACCCGTGCCCCTTGCATTGGGAGCTTGGAGTCTTAACCACTGGACTGCCAGGGAAGTCCCAATAGCCTCAATTTCAAGCAAAATACTATGCCCGTCTGTGCACGGAACATGACTAAACAGAAACACAAAACAACAAATAAACAGGGATTATGGCTGAGCCACCCGGCTGGGAATAAAATTCAGGAATACAAGCAAATCACGAGGACCATGCATCCCCTTTGACCCAGTAATTGGACTTGCAGAAGTTCTTTCTAGGGAATTAATGAGGTACACAGAGACAGATCTGAATGGAGGTTGGGCATTCGGGGTTTTTTTTGTTGTTGAAAGAGTAAAATGTTAGAAAAACATTTTCCCATCACAGAGGCAGACCAAGCTCTTTCCTCTTCCTAGGAGGTCTCTACACTTTATACTTCCAAATCCTTCCCTTTCTCAGAGGGGGAGGCTGCCAGCCCAGTTCCCTAAAGCAGAAATGTATATTCCGGTATCAGTCAGAGTTCTACCGGAGAAACAGAACCAGTGGTGTCCTGGGCTGAGCTGTGTCCCCCACCCCAATTCATACATTGAAGTCCTAACACCCAGGACCTCCGAAAGGTGGCTGTGTTTGGAGACGGGGCCTTCCAAGAGGTGATTAAAAGTTAAATGAAGTCATATAGTTGGGCCCTCATGCAATCTGACTGGTGTCCTTATAAGAGGAGCAGATTATGACACAGACAAACACAGAGGGACGACCATGTGAGGACACAGTGGGAAGATCATTATCTCCGAGCCAAGGAGGTAACCTGGGCAGAAAGCCCCCACCCACATTCTCAAGGAAAATCTCCTTATTTAAAGCCAGCTGACTGTCTCCGCTACTCAAAGCTACAAAACACCTTTACAGCAAGGCCTTCATGGGAGTTTGACAGAATACTGAGGATTGGAGGCTGGCCAAGCAGCCACATAAACCATCACAGTTCCTGGTCCCGGGCTCCCCACACCCCACAGCCCATCGTCGGTTACCGGGCCCTGTCAAATCCGCCTCCGCCCAACACCAGGTCAGACCCATCTCCCACCTTCCCTCTACCCACCCCCACAATCCAGGCCTCCATCTCCTTCCTCCTATGACCTGTAATCAGTCTTCTCTTCGTGGGGGTCCTCCATCCACCAATCCTTGGAGCCAACGTGGACTTTCTTAGAAGAAAAGACACCCATGTCCACTTCTAGGGTTCAAACACATTGATGGATTCATGTTGCTCTTTAGATAAAGATTCAGCTTCTTACCATTATCTGCAAGAAATCTAAGAGTGGGGACACTCTGATTGGGGAAGCGTATTAATTTGCGAGGACTGCCAGAGCAAAGTACCACAGATGGGGCAGCTTCAGCCACAGAAATGCATTGTCTCCCAGGTATGGAGGGTCCATAACCGATATCAAGGCAGCAGCAGGGTTGGTTTCTTGTGAGGACCATGAGAGAAGATTTGTTCCAAGCTTCTCTCCTTGTTTGTAAGCTGTCAAGACGTCTTCCCCCTGTGTCTTCATGGGGTCTGAGGAGATTTGTTCCAAGCTTCTCTCCTTGTTTGTAAGCTGTCAAGACGTCTTCCCCCTGTGTCTTCATGGGGTCTTCCCTCGGTACCAGGATGGAACCCGAGCCCCCTGCAGCGGAAGCGCCGAGTCTTAACCACTGGACTGCCAGGGAAGTCCCAATTTTCCTCTTCTTATAAGGACACTGGCCCTATTGGACTAGGACCCACCCTAATCACCTCATTTTAACGTGATTCTCTCTCTGTAAAGACGCTCTGTCCAAGTAAGGTTACATTCTGGGGTGCTGTGGCTGAAACTTCGACATATGAATTTGTGGGGAGACAATTCAGCCCATAACAAGAAGTAATGGGTCATTTGCTGTGAGGCTGTGTTTTTCCACAAAGTTGCTGACTATTATGCAAAATAGGCATCATAGTTAGAATAGAACGCATAATAGTTATGTAAAAGGCAGACAAACCCTGGGAGAGAAGTATGTGTGTGTGAACTTAATTTACACATACACAGGGAGGTGAAGTAATAAAAGTAAGTTCTTATTGATCTGGTTTTGAATTGAACCAATTATAGAAATTTATTCCCACGAGTGTATTCAGGATTACACTGGAATCATAGCTGAACGTCATGGAACCAGAAAATAAGGAAGGGGGAAAAAACTGCCCCCAAATGATTACTGACAGGACCAGGGGACACTGTCTGTAAAATGACAGCCAGAATGAAGTATTTTTACAGTTTGGAAATAGAGGTCTCCAAAACAGTGGCCAGGTCTGGCTGTTTCTGAGGAAACCGTTCTGTTCCTGAGTTTGGATGGCAACATCTCCATTGCTTGCATTCCAGCTGGGCATTTAGCTTATGAATCAAGGAGAAAATTCTATGGTGGGTCATTGAACTGAAATTTCATCTGGCAGTTGACATTCTAACTGCATCTTCTCAGGGACTGTGGGCATCGAGTCAGAAATGTCATTTCCTTCTGACCCACTTTTCTATTCAGGTTTAGCTCAAATTCCTCCTTGAGCATTGGGAGTCTGGAGTGTCCCTGGAGGGCTAGAGCTTCTATCTGAGGGTAGGAGGGCAGTGTTGGGATGGAGAAGGGCATCTCAAGCATCACAAGACCGCATGGGGGAATATTTCTATAACCTTGGGGTGGATGGGGCAACACAACCTATAATGCTAAAACCAAAACCCATAAACAAAAATGTTGATAAATGTGGCTCCAGAGCAGTTGAAAATTTACACAAGGAGTGGAGAAAAACGTAAACCAGTCAGAAGAAAACGGGGAACTCGCTGTAATATACAAGACCGTCAAAGGCACCATATGCTACTTTACAATTTGTAATTATACGTCAATGAGAAAAAGTCAAACGTCAAAATAGAAAAAATGGGCAAGGATCTGAACATAAAACAGAAAGTCCGATGCAAAGAACAGTGAAAGGTGGTCCATCTCATTTGTAATCCAAAAACCGGACAGCAAAATCAAAAGGAGAGATCGTTTTTCTCTCTATGCAACTGGCAAGAATGAAAGAAAAGTACAATAGTTTAGGTTTGCAAATACCTGGGAGAAATCTTGAAATGCTGATAGAAAGGCTGGATGTCGATACCAGCATTATTCATAACGGCCAAAAATTGGAAGCAACCTATTGGTATCCATCAACAGGAAAATAGATAAATAAATTGTCGTATATCCATATCATGGAAAACTACTGGGCAATAAGAAGGAATAAAACATTAATTATTTAATAATTAATGTAACTAAACAAAACGTTAATCTGTAACAGCATGGATGCCTCTCAGAAACATTATGCTGGGTAAAAAATGTCAGAGTCCTAACCACTGGGTCGCCAAGGAAGTCCTTTAAATTCTCTGTCTTGATTGTGATGGCTGTTCCATGACTGAGTACCATCCCTAAGACACATCAAACTATACAGTAAAAGTGGGCAAATCGTTGTATATGTAAATCATACCTCAACAACCTGAAGGATTTTTTTAAAAATTTCAGCTTTCCAAATATTTCTTTCATGACGAGAAGATCATTTTTACCGCACAGAATGTTGGGGGTGGAGGAGACAAAGATTTGTTCCCGCTACAAACATTGCTTAACTGCCTGCTGTATGCGAGGCTGGGATCTTAATTTTTTTTTAAATAAATTTATTTTATTTTATTGATTTATTTTTGTCTGCGTTGGGTCTTCGTTGCTGCACGTGGGCTTTCTCTGGTTATGGCGAGTGGGGGCTACTCTTCGTTGCGGTGCGGGGTCTTCTCATTGCAGTGGGCTCTCTTGTTGTGGAGCACAGTCTCTAGGCACGAGGGCTTCAGTAGTTATGGCTCGTGGGCTCAGTAGTTGTGGCTCGCAGGCTCTAGAGCACAGGCTCAGTAGTTGTGGCGCACGGGCTTAGTTGCTCCGTGGCATGTGGGATCTTCTGGGACCAGGGCTCGAACCCGTGTCCTCTGCATTGCTAGGCGGATTCTTAACCACTGTGTCACCAGGGAAGCCCAAAGCTGGGGTCTTAAACCCACAGACAGCTGACTCCAGAGCCCTAGCAAATGTCGTTCTCTGCAGCCTTGGTTTCCACAGCAATGGCTGGAGCTTGAACCTGCCAGTCACAGCAGATTAAAGCTCTTGAAACGGATGGGGGAAGGGGCTCAAGCCTGCAGTGTTCTCCACCAGTGCTCACATCATGGTTTTTATATACTTTAAAATATGTTCTTGGATGAGTTCTTTTTTGAAGATCATTTAAATGCAATTTCATAAAATACACAAAGCTTAACAAAAATGAGAGACCCACATATAACTTATAATGAAATTTTTACAAATGAAAACTTAAAATCTTCAAAATTAAAAACACACCTGGGGGGACTTCCCTGGTGGCGCAGTGGATGAGACTCTGCGCTTGCAATGCAGGGGTCCTGGGTTCGATCCCTGGTCAGGGAACTAGATCCCACATGCCTGCCGCAACTAAGGAGCCTGCCTGCCGCAACTAAGACCTGGCGCAACCAAATTAATTAATTAATTAAAAAACCCCCACACACCTGGGAAAATAACATGGTATCCTGTCAATAAGCCTCTCAGATGTTTCCGAAGGAAAAATACATAAATTTATCCAAGGTTTCTAAGTTGTCATCTACCATTGATGAAACAGCCTTATACTCACTGGCTGAGTTCTTTAGAGAGGAGGTTGCCATAGGGCGTGTGAGCCACTGCTTTTTGAGTAAGAATTGTTGCCTCAACAGGAATGAACTGTGTCTTGCCTCCACGGGAAAGGGAGGTCCTGAAAGTGTCCGGGTAGATCCCAGACTCTCAAGGAAGGCTAGAGACTGAGATGCGTATCTCCAGGTTGAGTTTTTAGGACTTTGTGTTGGCTCCTGCTCTGGTTCTTTCTCCTCACTGCCATCTCCTCCTCTCCCCTGGTTACACCTAACAATTTGTTTCTCCACGATGCCCAGCCCAATGACCTCACAGCCCAGACCTCCCTCTGGAGCTGCAGATAAATTGCAAATCGGATGAGGTCTGGCACTTCCATCTCGGTCCGTTCACAATGGATCACGTGAGAAATGAGAAACCGAGTCCATCTGCACATCAGATCAAATCACCCTCCAAAACGTATCTTCAGCCATTCCACTCACCCCTAAATAATTCCCCAATCCTCCTCATCCTCTCCTAAAACTCTGCCGTTACCCTGGGCTTGCTCCACAGTGTGGTGCTTAGATCAGTTGTCTCAAACGTGGTCACGTGCAGAAGTAAATGACTGGAACTCCTATTTTTATTTTATCTTATACTCTGGAAATTTTCTAAGTTTTATTTTGCACATAACATTTTTCTGTGTATACTCTTTACAAATAAATTCATATTATAAAAGTACTTATATATTTATTTATTTTTGCGGCACGCGGGCCTCTCACTGTCGTGGCCTCTCCCGTTGCGGAGCACAGGCTCCAGACGCTCAGGCTCAGCGGCCATGGCTCACGGGCCCAGCTGCTCCACGGCATGTGGGATCTTCCCGGACCGGGACATCGGCAGGCGGACTCTCAACCACTGCGCCACCAGGGAAGCCCTATAAAAGTACTTTAGAAGATTTAACTACTTCCTATATTTCCTGGCATGGAAGTGGCCCCGGCCAGCTCCCCTGGTATCTCCCTGCCCCCTTTTTTTCTCCTCCTCCCGCCTCCTTCCCTGAGGCCAGAGTGACCTTTCAACATTGCAGCCTTAACTGGGAACCTTTCCGAGCTCTATTGGTTTAGGAGGTTCAGCCTCAACAAAATTCAAAATTGACCTCATCTTGTACAACACAACTCATCCATCAACAGATCCGGTTAAGGCTGTCTCTAAACAATTTCTCTGGTTACTGCCTAAATCAGTCTTGTACCCTTTCTGTTTTCCCCAATTACACTGCAGCCACAGAAATTCAAAGTTTTAACCTGTCATGGGTAGACCAGTTGTTCCAAAACTGGATGGGTGTAAGGTGACCAAGGAGCAAAGGTTCTCGGCAGACATTTGTGCCAAGAAGATATACAAATGACCAATAAGCACATGAAAAGATGTTCGATATCATTAGCCATCAAGGAAATTTAAATCACGACCACAATGAGTAAAATGGCACAGCTGCTTTGGACAACAGTGGAAGCTCCTTGAAAGGTTAAGGACTGAATTACCATATGACCCAGGTTTTCCACTCCTGGATATACACCTAAGAGAAATGAAAACATAACTCCCTACAAAAACCTGTACCTAAATGTTCACAGCAGCATTATCCCTAATAGCCAAAAAGAGAAAACAACTGAAACGTTCATCAACTTATGAGCAGATAAATAAAATATGGTCTATCCATACAATGGAATATATTTAGTCATGAAGAGGAATAAAGTGCTGATACATGTTACAACATGGATGAACTAAAAAAATATTAAGCTAAGTGAAAGAAGCTATACACAAAAAGTCATATATTGTATGATTCAGAATAGGAAATCTATAGAGACAGAAAGAATAGCGTGTTGCCTAGGGCTGGGGGAAGTTGGGAGGAAATGAGAGTGACCCCCAATGAGCCCAGGATTTCTTTTTGGAGTGAACGTTCTAAAATTCATTGTGACGGTGGTTGTTGTACAACTCTGTGAATATTCCGGAAACTCTTTGAATAATACCATTTGAATGGGTGAATTGTAGCGCATGTGAAGGATATCTCAATAAAGCTGTTATGAAAACATTAAAAAAAAGTGTATTCTCACGTATTTAGTTTTGTTCTGAATGCATTACAGAGTTTTATTCAGTTGGGGGTAGGCTGGCATCTTGCACCACAAGGTGAAATATCCACACACAACCGCTCTCCGCACACCAGGACCCCTGACAGCCCCTCACAACAGGAACCCAGAAAATGAGAGGGTAGGATATTCACCCCCAGAAAAGGAAGAGGGGGTTGGGGGAAGGAAACCAAGGAAGGATGAAAATCAGGGACACAGTCTGCAAAACAGATGGCTAACATTTCATAGTTTTATGGTTTGGAAATAGAGGTCTTCAGAACACTGGCTGGGTTGTGCTCTTTCCGAGAAAGCCAGTCCCTTCCTGAGTTGGATGGCAACATATATATTGCTTGGACTCCAGTCCAGCATTGAGGTCATTAATCAAGGAAAAACTCCACGGTGGGTTGCTGAACTGAGGTTTTATCTGGCAACTGGGTCAGATGTTGACATTCAAATGACTTCTCACGGACTGAGAGTCTCCACTCAGAAAGGCTTCTGCCATCGAAACCTCTTTTCTATTTATTTAGGTTGGGCACAAATCTTTCCTGAGGCAACAGACGCTGTCTTGAAGGACCCCAGAGTGATGCCATAGGATTGCGATTCGAGCTGCCTTGAAACTTTAAGTTTTCTATTAGCCATTACCACTCACCATCTTTGTTTTCTATTCCCTGTTTAAAAATAGGTGGGATTGATTTTACTATTACATTACATTTAGCCCAGTATATCAAAAAATGCTATTGTTTCAACACGTAATGGATGTAAAAATTGTTGATGAGATATTTTACATCCTTTTTTTCATACCAAGTCTTGAAACCCACTGTGTGGCGTATCTCAGTTCAGTCCAGCCACGTTGAAAATGCTTAGTAGGGACTTCCCTGGGGGTCCAGTGGTTAAGACTCCACATTTCCACTGCCGTGGCCCAGAGTTTGATCCTTGGTCGGGGAACTAAGATCCCGCATGCCGTGTGGTGCGGCCAAAAAGAAAAACAAAATGATAATAAAATAAAATGCTTAACAGCCACAAGTGACCAGTGGCTATTCCCCTTAACAGTTCGGCCCTAGAGTTTTGTCTGACTAGGGAAAGCAGTGTTTGGGGCAGAGGAGAGGACTCATAGCTTCCATTTCATAGTCATGGCAAGGAAACAGAAGGGAATGTTTTTGAAGCTATGGGATGAAGGAGGATTTACTAAACATGGCAAAAAGTCAATGAGCATACAATAACAGCAATCCTATAAATCTGACTCCACGAGAATTGAAAACGCACGTATGAGGGGAACCTCCACCATAAATAAGACTGAAATGGTCATCCCAGGTCAAATATGTAGAGACAGAGATTATAGTCAAGGACTTAATTTCACTAATACATGAAGAGTCAAGTCAGAGGAAAAGCTGAACACCAAAATAGAAAAACGGACAAAGAATGTGGATCAACTATTTACAGGAGGAAATTTACATGTGCAATAAACACAAAAAAGATATACCATTACACTTTTAATATCAGAACAGACATCTGAATCAAAAGGTTTAGGGAAGGTGATATTTTGAAGTGACAAAGCTGAATAAAGAATAATAAAGTTAGGAAGGTTGCAGGGAAGTGGACATTCTCAAATGCTGGTGGCTGAGTATGTGTTTGGTGATAGGTTCCACAGTCTAAAAAGTGTGTGTGCTTTGACCTAGCAAGTCTATTTCCGGGAATCGAATGTCCACGAACATTCACAAATATTCAGAAATCTACAGAGTGGTTATCAGCTTTGTCTCTGTGACAGCAAGAAGTTGGCAACAAGTGTGTACGACGCACGCACAAAGGTGTTAATCTGCAATCATGGTACAACACATGATCATCAAAATGAAATCAACTCTTTCCTCCTAAAGGAGATCTTGTTTCTAGAGGAACACTTCATGTCATGATAACATGTTCAATGAAATGGTAGGATAAATAGATGTCTAGACACCTCGACGCCAATTTTAAGAAAAATAATCCGTTCATTTACTCACCCATATTTGAGATACACAAACTGAGGATTTACTTTGCACCAGTTGCTGGGGATACTTCGAAGAACAAAATCAAGGCAGGTCCTTGCTTATGGAGCTGCCAAGAGAAAACAAAGAAAATACCTCCTTAGACAGAAATTTGGCACTATTAAAAACAGAATTCGTGTTTTCCCTATGGCTACACCTGTATCTATTTGACCTGGAGAAATTCTCCACCCCGTGGGCAAGGCAATGATAAAAGTATATTCCTTGCAACATTCTTTCATTCAGTATGTGTTTGCATCAGGCACAGTGCAAGATATTAGGAATGACTGTGATTTGTGGATATTGCAAATAAAACATTAAAAAAATCAGGATGGGGAGCAGCCCAAACACCCATCAGGAGGAGAATAAATAAATGACTGATGATGTAGTCACACAGTGATTATCACACTGCAGCAAACGTTACCTGAATCGACAGGGATAAATCTCAAGAATAGGATACTGATCAAGGGCAGCAAATTGTAGGAGGCTGCCACAGACCTCGTGCCCATGACACCATTGGTCTGACACCCCACAGGCCGTCAGGAGGCTGCCATAGACCTCATACCTATGACACCATTGGTCTGACACCCCACAGGCCATCAGGAGGCTGCCATAGACCTCATGCCCATGACACTATTGGTATAACACCCCAAAGACGGTCACTGTTATGTCATGGCTTGGTTTAATTTCTTCATTGCTCTACCATCATCTGAGAGTACCATCTTTCCTTTCTCCTTCCTATTTCTTTGTTATCCACTCCCTGACTTGAAATAACCGGGACTAAATGAGCAGTTGCTTAGAATCCGATGCTTAACTGATGTCTGCTCTGGAATGAGAACTTTCTATTATGTACAGACAGGCTTATGGTGGGGGGCCGGGTGGGATACACTTATCCGTCCTTCAAAAAGGCGTAGATGATGCCACAACTCTGTGTCCGGATGTTTTTTTTTGATCCTGCAGGTATTTGTTTTTGCAGGGCTTGGAAAATTCCAGTATCAGAAGCTCTTTCCTCAGCCCCCCAGCCCCACCTTGGAGCCGTGGTTTCCATGACAACAGCCTGAGCCTGCTTCTCTCACCTGCTGCAGGTAAAGGGGAAGAACAGAGCAGAGCTCCTGACCATGAAATACTCCAGTGGGAAAAAGCTGAGGACTTCAGGGTGGGCTGGAACCCACTGTACCCCCGACAGGGGTGGGTGCCAAAATCCCTTGTTCAGAATCGACTTCATCTGAAACCATGTCTGCATCCTCATTTTCACCTTCTCGATGGCTGGAAACACCATCCACAAGGAAAAAATCATGACTTGGGGGAATCTGATTCTCTGAGGTTAAGGTGGGAAATGAAGGGCGGGGTTGAGACATATGTGGCTTAAGTGTGCATCAGAATCACCTGGAGTTCCCAATGCAGTTAAATCTGGGTGGAGCCTGAGAATTTGCATTTCTAACAGGCTCCCAGAGGATGCTTCAAGTGGTCCATATCTAACATTTCGAGAATGACCAATCTTAACCCTGACTACCTTACCTTATGGACCTTACTGCTCAGTTGTGGTCCACAGACCAGCAGCTTGGGCATCCCCTGGGGGCTTTGTAGAAATGCAGGATCTCGGGTCCCCACCCCAGACCTTCTGTTATGGACTGAGTTGTGTCCTCCAAAATTCATGTGTTGAAGGAGGTAATTAAGTTTAAATAAGGGCATAAAGGTGAGGCCCTAATCCAAAAGGATGGTGGCCTTATAAGAAGAGACCAGAGACCTCTCTCTCTCTCTCCCCCCGACAAATCGCACACAGAGGAAAGGCCATGAGGACACAGCAAGAAGACAACCTCTTTAAGCCAAGGAGAGAGTCTTCACCAGAAACCAAGCCTGCTGGCACCATGATCTTGGACTTACAGCCTCCAGGACTGAGAGAAAATAAGTCTGTTGTGTTAGCACCCCATCTGTGGTGTACAGCAGCCTGAGCTGACTAATACACGCACTGAGTCAGAATCTGAATTTTCACAAGGTCTCCTAGGTGACTGATGGGCACCATAAGGGTGGTGAAGCACTGACGTACTCCACTGGGGAACGATTCTGGGTTTATAATGTTCCCCAATCATGTCACACCTTCCTATTGGGTAGGAAAGATGTTCATGTTGAGTTCTACCAAACTTCAACCAAAGTCCTTGGCCCTTCCCTCTCTCTTTACTCTCACCTAAGAAGGTCATCCTCTCCCCACCCCATGTCTCTCTTCCCAACCCAGACCTCTCTCTTGAATTCTGTCCACATTCCACACCACATGTGTGTTTGGACTTCCAGCTCCATGGATTTCAAAATCCATCTCTTTGTGGACAACAAAATGAGTCTTGTCTCTAGAACACATCTTATGCCACATTTGACTCTCTTTTACTTTCTTTTGCTTTAATTTTTTTCTTCCAGTTTTATTGAGATATAACTGACATCCAGCACTGTACAAGTTTAAGCTGGACAGCATCATGATTTGACTCACAAACATCATGGAGTGATTATCACAATAAGTTTAGTGAACATCCATCATCTCATATAGACATAAAATAAAAGAAAAAATATATTTTCCTTGTTATAAGAACTCTTAGGATTTACTTTTCTTTTTTAAAAAATTTAATTTTTTTTTTTTTTTGGCCGTACCACACAGCTTGTGGGACCTTAGTTCCCCGACCAGGGATTGAACCCATGTCCTCGGCAGTGAAAGCGCACAGTTCTAACCACTGGATGGCCAGGGAATTCCCAGGATTTACTTTTCTTAACTTTCATATGTAACATACAGCAATGTTAATTATATTGATCATATGTATACTACAACCCTAGTACTTATTTATCTTATAACTGGGATTTATACCTTTTGACCACCTTCATCCAATTCCTCCTCTGCACTCCCCACCTCCGATAACCACAAATCCGATCTCTTTTTCTGTGAAACTGTCCTTTACTTTCTTCTCCTCTGATTTTCTATCCATTGGATGTAACCAATGGGCTTTTCTTTCTGCACCTAGAATGCTTTTAGGCAAGTAACATCCTTGGGAGAATTGAGAAATAGTGATTGAAATACCATTTGCAGAATTCTATGGCTCGCATGACGAACCCAGTAGAAAAAGGCTATAGTCTAGACCAGCAGTTCTCAAACCTGAGGGCATCAGAACCCCCTAGAGGGGCTTGTTCATGCTCAGAGTGGTGGGTCCCACCCCAGAATTTCTGAATCAGTAGGTTGGGGTAAGGCCAATAGAACATGCATTTCTAACGAGTTCCCAGGTGATACCCATGCAGCTGGCCTAAGGAACACACTTTGAGAACCACAACTTTAGAGTAACTGATGACAGAAAGAATCTAAAAGAAAATAGGTCATTGAGTAGTAACTGTGAATCAGCCCTGAGACAGACACTCAAGCTTATACCCTTTAGGAAATAGGCATAAGGGGAAAACTGGGTTAAAAAACCATGCCACACACAAACATGCCCAACTGATTTTTTTATAGATTTTATTTTTATAGCAGTTTTAGGTTCACAGAAAAATTGAGCAGAAGATACAAAGATTTCCCACACCTCCTGTCCCCACGTACCCAAAAGCCCCCTCCAGTGCTCACATCCCCCACCAGAGGGTTACATTTGTTGCAATCAACAAACTTACAGGGACACCATCATTATCACCTGAAGTCCATGGGTTACATTGTGGTTCATTCTTGGTGTTGTACTTTATATGTGTTTGGACAAATTCATAACAACTTGTATCCATCATTATAGTGTCATGCACAACAGTTTCACCTGTTCATCCCTCCCTCCCCCCAACCCCTGGCAACCACCGATCTGTTTATGGTCCCCATAGTTTGGCCTTTTCCAGAATATCAAGTAGTGGGAATCCTACAGCACGTAATCCTGTCCGATTGGCTTCTCTCATTAGGAATATGCATTTTTTAAGGTTTCTCCATGTCTTTGCACGGCTGGATAGCTCATTTCTTTTTAGTGCTGAATAATATTCCATTGTCTGGATCCCAACTGATTTTTTTGTGTGTGTGTGTGGTACGCGGTCCTCTCACTGTTGCGGCCTCTCCCGTTGCGGAGCACAGGCTCCGGACGCGCAGGCTTAGCGGCCATGGCTCATGGGCCCAACCGCTCCGCGGCATGATCTTCCCAGACCTGGGCACGAACCCGTGTCCCCTGCATCGGCAGGCGGACTCTCAACCACTGCGCCACCAGGGAAGCCCCCAACTGATTTTTGACAAAGGCGCAAGAATGATCCAGTACAGGAAGTGAAGCTTTTTCAACAAATGGTGCAGAAGCAATCGGACATCCACAGGCAGAGAAATTAACTTTGACCCACATCTTACATGGGGCGGCAGATGTGGGAGACTGCGTGTATGATAAATCGCATACACCTAAATACACACACACACACACACACACACAAGAAGTGGGAAAATATGAATTAGACGGCTGGATTTTATCTGGTCAGTATTCTGGTTGTGATGTTGTACTATGGTTTGGCAAGATGTCACCATTGGGAGAATCTGGGTAAAGTGTACATGGGCTTTTAAAACTGCTTGTGAATATAACTGCTGTATTTAAAATAGATAACCAACAAGGACCTACTGGACAGTACAGGGAACTCTACTAAATATTCTGTATTAACCTAAATGTGAAAAGAATTCAAACAAGAATAGATACCTGTATATGTATAACTGAATCACTTTGCTGTACCCCTGAAACTAGCACAACATTGTTAATCAACTATGCTCCAATATAAGATAAAATTTTTTTAAAAACTGCTTGTGAATCTATAATCATCTCAAACTAAAAACTTTAAGTAAAAAGCCAGCATTCAGGCATGTCCTCTTCTAAATGTTGGAGCAGAATATTACATGTGTTCATTTCACTCATTCATATAGGGCATGACTTAATTTCTTAGGTGGGAAAATGGTATTGGGGGTCATACAGGGGGCTGCTCTTATTCTCTGAAGTATTTAGGAGTGAGATGCTGCAATGTTTAGACAAAATGATGAACTTTGAAATAGACACGTATATATGGCTAAAACATATACGACTACAGATTCACAGGTGTTGAAGCAAAGCGTTGAGCAGATAGGTAGGTGTTCACTGCACTCTTCTCGCTCCTGTATGATTCAATTTTTTTAAAATAAAAAGCTTTATTTTTTTGTTTTTTATTTATTTTTTAATTGAAGTATAGTTGATTTACCATGTTATGCCAATCTCTGCTGTACAGCAAAGTGACTCAGTTATACATATATACACATTCTTTTTTTAAAAAACATTTTTTTCTGGGGCTTCCCTGGTGGCGCAGTGGTTGGGGGTCCGCCTGCCGATGCAGGGGGCGCGGGTTCGTGCCCCGGTCCGGGAGGATCCCACATGCCGCGGAGCGGCTGGGCCGGTGAGCCATGGCCGCTGGGCCTGCGCGTCTGGAGCCTGTGCTCCGCAAGGGGAGAGGCCACAACAGTGAGAGGCCTGCGTACCGCAAAAAACAAAAAAAACAAAAAAAAATACAACATTTTTTTCCATTATGGTTTTCCCAGGAGATTGGATACAGTTCCCAGTGCTATACAGTAGTACCTTGCTGTTTGTCCATTCTAAATGTAATAATTTGCATCTACCAATCCCAAACTCCCAGTCCAGGGATGGACTGCGAGTTTGCACGAAATTTCATTTCTTTGACCCAGACCCACTCTTCAATTCCATGTCTGGGAATTTATCCTCAACGAAAACCCCCCCAAATGTACTGGCAGTGTCTATATAATGGAGATTTGAGCAGCCTTGTTTTTAAAAGACACAAGTGGCAGGTGGGTCTGTAAAATTCACCAGGACGGTAAATCCAATGACCAGGCAGCATTTTTCTAACCAGAAGCTAATTGTCCATTTCAGTCAAGCAAGATGAATAAACTCTAGGTGTCTACTGTGCAACATTGTACCTGCAGTCAACAACACTGTATGTGCTCTTAAAAATGTGTTAAGAGGGCTAATCTCAAGTGTTCTAACCACAATAAAATAAGGTAATGAAATTTCCAAGGGGGAAGAGGGAAGAAACAAAAAATCAAGCTCTTTTTCTCTCTCAAAATAAAGTCATATTTTCTTTGTTGTTTTTGTTTCTTTGTTTGTTCATGGCTGTGCTGCGCAGCTAGCTGGATCTCAGTTGCCCGACCAGGGACTGAACCCTGGCGCCAGCGGTGAAGGTGCCAAGTCCTAATCACTGGGCCGCCAGGGAATTCCCCTAAAGTCATACTTTAAAGTAGATTTCGTGGCATGAGAAAATGCTCATGCACTAAACAAGAGAGATGTTAGATTGAAAATAAAGAACCACGTCAATTTCATGTAAAACTTCATGTGGAGATGTGCATAGAAAAAAGACTGGAAAATGCGGCAAAATATAACCAATGTTTTTCACTGGGCTGTCTTGTTTATGGAAGAAAATTTGGTCACTGAAGTCCAGAGCCCTAAGTATATTCATTCTCTTTGACCAGTTATTGGACACACACACACGCACGCATAAATATAAATGTTTCCTCTCCCTTTCCCACCCCAAGACATAACATGTCCCAAAGGAAAGTATGACTGTATCTCTGCTTAAATCACTTTGGTGGAATCCCTTTGCTCCGTAAGCAAACACTCAGCTCCCTACCACGGTATGCAAGCAGTTGGCACTCCTCCAGAAATTCTACCGAAGCAGAGCTGGAGAAGGGGCGGGGGAATGCTTTTAGGAAAATGCAAGCGGTTTCTTTGAATATATGTGCATACATTTATGTGTGTGTATACAAAGGAACAGAAGTGAAATTCTTCTCTTTGACCCAGCCATGACTGCCATGCATTGTGTAATTTGGTTTAACCAAGCATATCTGGAACCAGATGGCTATTATGTATAAAAATCTGCAGTGTGTGCCCACAAGCACCAGTGGTGTTGGGGCCAGGACCCAACAAGGCCCCCAGTCCATCAGAAAATGAGGAGGCTGGGATTTCGCCCCAGAAAACTAAGGGAAAGTGAAGAAAGAAGAACATGAAAGGATATGGTCTGGAAAGGAGATGGCTAGTGTTAAATATTTTCATGATTTGGAAACCCATGTCTTTAGAACAGAGGTCAGCGTTGAGTTGTTTCCAAGAAATCCAACCACTTCCTGCTAAGGACGCAATGTATGTATTTTTTGGTTTCTAGCCGAGCGCTGAGCTAATGAACCACGGTGAGTCTTTGAACTAAAATATAATGAGGATTGGGCCAGGAAGCAACATCCAAACTCCTTCTTTTCCAGAGTTTATTGGTAACTATAAGTTACCAATTAGACATGTGTCTCCCAACTGAATTCAGATCTGGCCCAAATCTCTCCTGTAACATTGAGATCCAGGATCCTTAATAAGGGCTAGAGTTTCTGGGTGTTGGGGGGACAGTTTCTGAACAGGGAGAGGGTTCTTTTCTGAGCCCAACACAGTACAGCACAGGAGAGGGACTTCCCTGGCGGTCCAGTGGTTAGGACTCCGAGCTTCCACTGTAGGGGTCATGGGTTCAATCCTTAGTCGGGGGAAAACAAAACAAACAAGCAAACAGGAGGATAGTTTTTGTAATCGTGGGGTGGGAGACAACTTATTCAAGAAAATCCAAACTTCAACAAACACAAAAAGAAAGTATTTAACCTGATTCCATGAACACCAAAAATGCAAGAACACGTAAACCCCTATCACAAATGAGGTTTAATGACTGATGAAATAAAAACTCACATTTTAAGTAAGGCAAGGCAAGAAAGATGTAAACATAAAGCTTTTTCTCTGACCTTTGGCCTCCTCCCTTCCCACTAAGATGCATTGTGCATCTTCATTATGTGTTAACCTGACTTCCCCAAAGGCAGAAATACCTGCTCAACCATGAGGATCAATTTTTCTCCTTCTGGAGCCAGCCATGTGACTCCTTAGAAGATAACATTCCTTTCTCAGCCCTGTAAGGGGTCAAGATGAGCCACCACTTGCCTTGTACGTGCAGACACTGGTGAACGTTATGTACAAGGCCAATATATCATTTCCCTTAAAGATAGCAATTGGTACAGAACAGACTGGTCAGATGACCTGGGCAGATACTGAGCCACATCTAACAGAAGATCTTAGCTCAAATACTTACTCGTGACCTTATTAGTGTCACTAGCTATATTACTTGTATTCTGCCTATTTTACAAAATTATTCTTTCTTGCATTACCAAATGTGTGACTGAGCCTCTAATAAAATTAATGATGATCAGGCAACGTGAAACGATGGACCAAATATATAGTTCTGTAAGATCAAGGATTGTAATATATAGTAACTCTAGATATGGGAAGAAGCAACAAGAGGAAACCTGGACCAGATAAGACAGGTGGTCCAGAGGCTTTTGTCTACTGTTAACAGGGCCTAGTCCAGTAACAGTACATTGAGTGGCCTATCATTGAAATCCTCTCTAGACCTGGGAATGCGCATTCCTACCACCCTGGGGACTAACTGGTCACAAAATGCCTTCTAAACCTTTGTTGAAATTAAGACCAAAAGGGAGGTGGCTGTAACATAAAGAACGCTGCCCGCCACTGAGTTCTACAAACATCAAGTCATGAGCCACGGCAGTCGCTGACCTACAGCGCACCCTGAAAGGGATCCAGGGTGAAGATCAGCATAAGGCACTTCGTGCTCCAAGGAAACTGACAGCACAGGCCCTCAGTCAGATGTTTTCAGGAGAGTTTACGAACCCAAATTCTTGCATCTTCTCAGAATACTTAGAAAAGCACTAAAATTGTTAGCTGAGATATCTGTTCCTCGTGACTAGCTGCAACCTTCTCCCGAGATGTGCGCTTGGTTGCACATACCTGTTTTCCAAAATCCCATAAGCACTGGCCTCCCCCTGCTACCTCTTTGGAACAGTTCTCAGAGCTTCCTGAGAGGCTGTCTCCTGGGTTATAATCATCAGGTTGGCTGAAATAAAATTTTTCATTTCCTTAGATTGACTATTAATTTTTCATCAACATAACCAACAGGGTGAAATCACTGCCTCACATACAATTGAAGGGATTCTACTACTAATACCCAAAGGGTGCTAATGGGTCAAGATGGAAAAGTTGAACATCAAAATAGGGAAGCAGGAAAGGGCCCTGAACGGGCAGCTCTTGAACGAGAAAATGCAAACATTTCGAGAGAAACATGAAACGGTGTTCCAATTTCCTTGTAATGCAAAACTGGGAGTCAATATTTACAACAGCCAAAAAGGGGGAAGTAACCCAAGTGTCTATCAACGGATGAAGGGATAAACAAAATGTACTATATACATGAAATATTATTTAGCCTTAAAAAGGAAGGAAATTCTGACACATACCACATTGTACAGGACCCCTGGAGACATTATGCTCAGTGAAATAAGCCAGTCCAAAAAAAAGACAAATACTGTAGCATTCCATTTATATGAGGTATCTAGAGTAGTTGAATTCACATAGAGACAGAAAGTAGAATGGTGGTTGCCAGGGGCTGGGGGAGGGGAGCTGGGGAGTTATTGTTTAATAAGCACAGAGTTTCCATTTAGCAAGATGAAGAGAGTTCTGGAGATGGATGGTGGTGATGGCAGCAGAGCAATGTGAATGTACTTCAAGCCACCAAACCGTACACTTAAAAATGGTTAAGAGGGTAAATGTTATATTATGGTTATCCTACCACAATTAGTTACGTAATATCTTTGTATGGTGACAAATGGTAACTAGACTTGGCGTGGTGATCATTTTGAAATGTATAGAGTTATCGAATCACTATTTTGTGTAACAGGAACTAACGTGGTGTTGTTGTAGGTCAGTTATGCTTCAAAAGCACACAAACAAACTCAAGAGAAAAAGAGATCAGATTTGTGGTTACCAGAGGTGAAGGGTGGGTGGAGGGGGAATTGGACACAGGTTCTCGAAAGGTACAGACTTCCAGTTATAAGATAAATAAGTACTAGGGATGTAATGTGCAACATAATAAATATAATTAACACTGCTGTGTGTTGTGTTTCTCATCACAAGGGAAAATGTTTTTTCTCGGCTGCTTTAATTTTGCATCTATATTGGATGATGGATGCTCGCTAAACTTGCTGTGGCCATCATTTCATGAGGTGTGCTACTTTAATCATTGTCCTGTACACCTTAAACTTATACAGTGCTATATGTCAATTATATCTCAAAAAAATGGGAAGAAATAAAAAAGTGAAAAAAAGAAAAAGAAAACTAGAAGTCAAAACCAAAATGAAATGTCATTGCTCTGACAAAGATGAACAAAGCAATGACACCCAGACCTGGCAAGAGTGGAGGGTAAATAGACCTCTTTAGATCAGGCTGGTGGGAATAGGTGCTGGTGGGCACAGCCTTTGTGGGAGCATTTCAGCAACAGGTCTCAAAGCATCAGGTGTTTGGGGATGCCCTTTGACTCAGCAATCCTGTTTCTGGGAATCTGGTCAACATGAAAATCGGGAAGGTCTGCCTGTCTACGCGGGGGCTGTTACGACATTAGAAGCCAGTGCGTAGGATGAACCCACAAGGGTGTCAACTGCCGCAACAATAGAGAGTTTTACAGTCAGGAGCAGGTGGGTCCTTTTTAAAAATATAAATGGTATTTTAATGCCAGGGTTGGAAAATTGTAATTAATTCCCACTTTAATTCACTACTGAAAATTATATTTATAAACTCTTCCACTAAGATATATAATTACCTATTTAAGAAATAAATTGTTTGAGAAAGAAAGCAAGATGGAAAACAGGATATGATAATCCCAGTTTTGATCAAAGATATTTTATTCATTCACTCACTCACTTATATATACTCCAAAAGAGCTCTGTCCAATAGAAACATAACAGCCCCCAATTCAAGCCATATATGTAACTACATTTTCTAGTGACTGCTTTCACCAAAAATAAAAAATGATAAAATAGGTGAAATTGATCAATAAAAAGTATTGAACAGGGCTTCCCTGGTGGCGCAGTGGTTGAGAGTCCGCCTGCCAATGCAGGGGACACGGGTTCGTGCCCCTGTTCGGGAAGACCCCACATGTCGCCGAGCGGCTGGGCCCATGACCCGTGGCCGCTGAGCCTGCGCGTCCAGAGCCTGTGCTCCCCAACGGGAGAGGCCACAGCAGTGAGAGGCCCGCATACCGAAAAAAAAAAAAAGTATTGAACAAGGTATTAAAAAAAATATTTTTGCACTAATTTCTTGAAATCCATTGAGTGTTTTGCAATGACAGTACATCTCAATTTGACCCAGACACATTTCTTTTTTAAAAAAAAAAGAATTTCATTTGAGTATAGTTGATTTACAATGTTGTATTAGTTTCTGTTGTACAGCAAAGTGGATCTGTTATACATATACATATATCCACTCTTTTTTAGATTCTTTTCCCATATAGGTCATTACAGGGTATTGAGTAGACTTCCCTGTGCTATACAGTAGGTCCTTATTGGTTATCCATTTTATATATAGTAGTGTGTACATGTCAATCCCAATCTCCCAATTTATCCTCCCCCTCCTTTCCCCCCTGGTAACCATAAGTTTGTTTTTTACTTCTGTGACTCTATTTTTGTTTTGTAAATAATTTCATTTGTATCATTTTTTTAGATTCCACAGGTAAGCGATATCATACGATATTTGGGACCAGACACATTTCGAGTGTCTGGTTAGCCGCACGGATGGCTAGTGGCTACCATGTTGGACACCCCAGGTCTAGAGTGTGTGGAGACGTTTTTGAAGCCACATGTGTTCACCTTTAGAGCCCAGAAAATCCCAGACTCTGCGGCTCTATCTCCATTTCCACAGCCCTGCTCCTCTGCCCACGCCCAGCTACAGTTTCCATGGCAACAGCTGGAGCCAGCCCTTGCAGTGAGAAAGCTCTTGAGGGATGAACAGAGCAAAGCAACTAAAACAACATAGCCTGGCTGGGGGATGGGGTGGCCTGGGGGAAGTGTTCAGCAGACAGTCCCCCAGTGATGTCTCAGTCACAGCATATGTGTATGAAAAAAACTGCATCATCAGACAGGGTCTTTGCAAAAGGAAACAAAACTGGCTTCTGTGGGGTCTCGGCACACCCCGTTAGAGATCACAAACCTCCCACAAGTTCCAGTGATAACTAGCATCATCTATCCTCATCTCCAGGACCTCAGAATGTGACCCTATTTGGAGAGGGGGGGTCTTTGCAGAGGTAATCGAGTTAAAATAAGGTCATAGGCTGGACCCTAATCCAATATGACTGGAGTCCAGATAAGAAGAGATTTGGAGACAGACAGGTACAGCAAAATTCCTGCCCCGCCAAGGGAAAAAAAACAGAGAGATCTGCAGATAGACAGGTACAGAAATAAGGCCGTGAAAAGACACAGCAAGATGACAGCCATCGATAAGCCAAGGGCAGAGCCCTGGAAGGAATCTTCCCTCAGGGCATCAGAAGGAACCAGCCCTGCCGACACCTTGATCTCGGACTTGCAGCCTCCAGAACCGGGAGATAAAACGTTTCTGGAGTTTAAGACACCTGGTCTGTGGTGCTTTGTTAGGGCAGCTCTGGGAAACCTACACAGTCACCATGAGAAGTGTTTAAATGGCTCACTAGGTAAAACTTTTCCCAGCACGTCTGACAATCGAATCCCTAGCACTAATTGCTAGTTATATACATTTCAGTGACAGATCAATAAGAAACAGGTACTCTGTCTTAGTTTTGCAAGGCTGCCGTAACAAATGACCACCGACTGTGTTGCTTAAAATAACAGAAGTTGATCTCTCACAGCTCTGGAGGCCACAAGTCCAAAATCAAGGGACCAGCACGACCACGCTCACTCCAGAGGTTCCAGGGGAGAATCCTCCTAGCATTCCTTGTCCTACACATGTGTCTTTCCAATCTCTGGCCCTGTCTTCATGCCATCTTCTCCTCTGGATCTCTGTGTCTCCAAACCTCCTTCTCTTTTCTCTCCTAAGTACCCCAGTCTCTGGATCCAGGGCCGATCATAAATCCAGGATTATTTCATCTCGAGACACTTAGTTAACGACATCTGCAAAGACCCTATTTCCAAATGAGGTCACGTTCCAAGGTTCTAGGTGGACATGACTTTTGTGGAGGACACCATATGACCCACTACAAACACCAAAACAGGCAAAAGGTGGAGTCACTTGAAATGTCTGTTCACAGTGTACAGATTTCCAATGAAGGTTAAGCTTCAAGCTTCCTCTTTTGCCCCTTCCAAAAGCCTAGCAAGGTGTTTCTGTAAAGGCGGCAGAAGTGAGATATTTTAACTGTAATTGGTTGAAATCACCATTTGTTTCTAGTTTGATGTCTCCTTCCTGAAAAGAACCCTCAGACTTGATGGAATTGAGGTGGTCCTGGGCATTTTTGAGACTAAAGGCAAGTTGAGTGGGGGCAGATTTAGTGGAATATATGTATGTGCCGGGCTGCAAGATTTAGCAAATAAAAATACAGGATATGCAGTTAAATTTGGATTTCAGATAAACAACGGATAACTTTTACTACAAGTATGTCTCATGCAATAGTTGAGACATATAGTATAGTATACACTTATACTAGAAAAGGATTCATTGCTTATGTGAAATTCAAATTTTATCCAGCAACACTATTTCTGTGTTATTTGTTGTTATAAGGTTATATATACACATACATATAAGGCTATAGATAAGGTTATATCTATATAACTGCATGTTTATATATATCATATATAATAATATATAGTTATAGATAAATAACTATAGAGTGATTAGTTACCATCCTGGTGTAAGAATAGCTCCAGGAGAATTGCTAACCCTACATCAGTTTGTGAAGATGCTTCTCATGCTACAAACGTGTCTTGTGGTGCAGGGCGCCAGAAATCTGAGAACTGTGGGGAAGAAATAAGGTTTGAAATGTACAAAGCAGAAGCTGGTCTGTGGAAAATTCTTCTAAACATGAGAAATGTAAATCTGTAAGTGGAGGATTCAGTTGTCACTAACCCCTAGCCAAGATACAAATCATTCCCTGTCAGCAATTAACTCCTTAGGGCAGTGTTTATGGTGATAACATTTTGGGAAATTGTGATATAGATTTTAGCAGAATCCCTGTTTTCCTTGGGTCAAACCTGATGGACAGACAGCAAGTAAGACTATTTGTGAAGACGTATAGATGTGTGTCTGACGCTTCTGGTCCTGAGGAAACCTGGTGGTTCCAGCCAAAATGTCACATAAAATTCTCTCTGATGCAGAGAAGTGAACTGAGGAAGGAAATGCTTCAATGACCCAATTCCTGTACACATTCATCCATCAGTCCATCCATCAATTACTCTAGTGAAACAGTAATCTGATTGCAGTTTTTCAGCACCACCCAATACAACATAATGGCAATTTAAAAAAGCATTTGAACTGCTCTTGGGTATGATTTAATTTCAGATCAAATTTGTGTGTATATATATATATATATATATATATATATATATACTTTTTTCCCCAGAATTATCAATCACATCAGGATTCAAATACACCAGAAAATGAAATATGTTCATGGAAGCCAAGTTTCAGTCTGAAAGAAAGAAGTCTGGCAGGGGCTTCAAAATATGAAGATAACTAAAAAAGCTGTTAGACAAAAATCATAGTGATAAGAAACAGAGTTATGACAGCCAAAAAGATAGAAGTAATGAAAACAACTGCAGAAGGCATTTTTTTCCTCATTACCAGAACCCAGGACTCTTCCAAACAGGAAATTAAAAGCAGAAGGAAAAAGGGAAATAATAGCAAATAAAAACCATAATTTGTGGGTCACCAAAAAATGGGCAAAGAGGTCGGCAGGATTTTCATTTCAATAAAATTTGTTGATTTTAATAAGGACCATGAGCTTTCATTATGACCTGTTGTAATGAGCCATATTCCGTTCAACATGGTTGAAAAACTGGTTTTGGGTGTTTTCCCCCCAAAGCATGATCTCAATAATAGTTACAAAGAATCCACTGAATATGCAGTAACAATACATAGTCTATTATGAGATCCAGGCTAGCTTTTCTGAGCACTAAAGTTTGCATATCGTTTTGTTTGTAAATGGTTTTCAACCAGAACAGCATTACTTGCATCAAACGGGTTTTCAAAGGAGGTAAATATATCGCAAGCCCAGCAATGTGACAAAGACTCTACTTAGAGCACAGAAGGCTGTGTTTACTCAGATGATACATTATTCAAACACAAATGCACTAGACCAGACAAGAAGGATTATTTACTTTTCAAATAACTCTTTAAATGAATTTCATGGGAGTTATTATTATACTCATCTTGTGCACTTGGGGGGCTGGAAATCAAAGTGAGAAAACAAATGTGCCTTATTTAAACAGAACTCTATATAAAGAATTAATTTAAATAATGGGGGAAATGTTTACAAAACAAAGCGGCAAATCAAACGCTCCAGGCCAGATGCCAAATAACGACTATACTTTTACGATTCTGTGCCGAATGTAGTGGGGACTGTTCAGATGTTGATGACTTGGGTTTGTTATCACGGGGAGACCTATGAGACAATTTGGGGGAGCGTTTCTGCCTGCTGCAAGCCATCTCTTTGAGACATTATTCAACAAAGTCAAACAAGTTCTGAGCGGCTGTGATCCACCGCGAACAGCATTCTTGGTTGGTATGTGACAGTTGCAGCTGTTCGGAAATCTGAAAGCAGAAAGCAGCAACTCCCTTTACAAACACTGATAAATCTGCAAATCTGCAGGAATGTATCCTATGTCACTCATTCCCTTTAATCTCCGCAGAGAAAGCGCTGCCTTTACAGGGTCTGAGGTTGCTGACTGTCTCCATGTGTTGCAACTGTTACGTATTTTCTTTTGGGGGTTCACCCCACGTAAAAAATTTTAAAATTGTGGTAGAATACACATCACATAAGGTTAAGCATTTGAGCCACTTTTTAGGGTGCAGTTGTGCAGTGTTAAGGTACATTCATTGTTGTGCAGCCAACCTCCAGAACTTTCTCATCTTGCAAAACAAAAACTCTGTACCCGTTAGACACCAACTCCCCCTTCCCCCTTACTTCCACCCCCTAGTAACCACCATTCTTCTTCCTGTCTCTGAATTTGACGGCTCTAGGGACCTCACATAAGTGGGATCATACAGCTGTTGTCTCTTTTGTTTAACCACTCTAGAGCAAACTTATTTCCGTCAGAAGAGGTAATGGACAATACGTAGCCAAAACAAACAAAACACCCAGGAGAAAAGCCTTCCAGAGGTGTGTCAGGCAGTTCATTAATGAGACATTTTATGTCCCTTTTGACTTTGTGATAACGTTATGGTATTTGAGCCATTTCGTTGCATGTTGAGTGGTTTTGTTGTTTCTATACCCATCCTGAGTACATTTTCACTTGTGTATCAAGTTTTCGTATTTGTCATTTTTGTATTCTCTTCCTCAAAGAGCCTCCCCACCCTCAAAACTGTCAAACTTCAGACCCCAATAAGCCTGGATCTACTCCGGGTCGAATTTTCGATAACCCCTCTCTTATGTCCCCAAATCCAGACGTTGAAACCAAAATGAGACATCATTTTCTTCCTTATCAGGCAGATAAAGATGACAAGATTGATACCACCCAAGGATGACAAGAGAATGAAGGAATGGACATCTTCACAGACTGGCCTTGGGAGACAGCAGGTTAGTTCGTCCTTCCCAGCAGACATTTTGGCAAGAATTATACAAGTTTAAAATGCACATATCCTTTGATCCAATAATTCCACTTGTGGGAATCTGTCCCTGCTCATCTAAATCCCCACAAAAGCACCCAGCCACATGGGGGTTATGACGGCATTGACTCTGAATGCAAAAAATTAAAAACAAGTACATATAACATATCCCCAAGGATGTCTGGAGTAAGATCTTTAAAAACAATTTTTTCAAGAATACTTAATATCATGAGAGCATGTTATATGAAAAAAAATTAAAACTCACATATCCCAATTTTGGGCAAAAAATAATTCACACATTCATTATTTACATATTCACCATTTGTCTAGAAACTGTATTGCGTATTTACTATATACCTGGTATTCTGAAAGATCCCAAGAACACAATGGAGACCAAAGACAGAAAAAGTCTCTGCACTCGTGAGGCTTCCTTTTAATGGGAGAAACAGCAAACAAACTACCCAACAGGACAGCAATTTGGTACTGTATAGATAGGTTGAAACGATGAATTTCCCATTAGTCACTAATTCCCTTCCCGGACAAACATCCTGGAGAAACTCTCCACATGTGAGCAATGAGAAAAATGCCAGAATGAACATTGCAACAGTTGTTTATCTGACAAAGACTTGTGCCAAGAAAAGAATGGATATATAAAACAAAATAAAGTGTATTCACATACTATACAGCCATTTGAATGAATGAACCAAAGCTCCAAGTTTCCACATGAATACACCTCAGGAACATGATCACTGCATAAGGATAAGAAGTCCCAAGACGATGCCATGATGCCACCAATGGCAGCTGTCAATCACCTTTCCCAATGACACTTTCCCCATTGCACTTGTTTGAAACAATCTTCTTTGTTCCCACCCCCCCTTTTCTTCTTTTTCTTTTTTAAATTGAAGTAGAGTTGATTTACAATGTTGTGTTAGTTTCAGGTGTACAGCAAAGTGATTCAGTTATACATATATATGTGTGTGTATATATTTGTATATATATATATATATATATTCTTTTTTGATTCTTTTCCCATATAGGTTATTACAAAATATTGAGTATAGTTCCCTGTGCTACACAGTAGGACCTTGTTGATCATCTGTTTTATATATTAGGGTGTATATGTTAATCCCAACCTTCTAATTTACCCCTCTCACCCCCTTTCCCCTTTGGTAACCATCAGTTTGTTTTCTATGTCTGTGGGTCTATTTCTGTTTTGTAAATAAGTTCATTTGTATCATTTTATTGAGTCTACATATAAGCAATATCATATATTTGTCTTTCTCCATCTGGCTTACTTCACTCAGTATGATCATCATTCAGAAGATCATCCATCGATCTTCTTTCTTTGAGTGTTTACAGCTCTTGGTTATTGTTTAGAGTTCTACCAGCCATAATTCAATTAACAAGGGCAGCTTTAAGGAGCGAATGTCTGCTGCAATCTGATGTCCACTCTGGGGATTTCTAACCTTCCGTGGAGAGTTTTTTTCTACTAGCGTAATTAGGTTTGTTGTTCCCTCTCTCAAGAAGCATATAGACGTGACAACTATATGCCGGCGTTTTTCTTAAACCCGTACATGTTTACCTCTAGAGCCTGGAAAATTCCAGCCTCGGAAGCTCTCTGCCTGTTCCACCGCTCTCTCCCCTCCCAACCCAGCCGGCAGTTTCCATGGCAACCGATAAGCCAGCCGCTGTAACTGCAGGTACGCAGAGAGAACAAAGCAGAGCTCCGGCTGATGAAATTGCCTGGTGGGGTATGGGGAAGAGTTCCGGAGGCCTGATGCTCACCATCCCCCAAGCTGTGGATCCTCCCAGACTCCCTCTGCAGAACCGATTTCATTCCAGACCAAGTTTCTGGATTCCAGAGCAGCTTTTTTGTTTTTCTGACTTAAAATTTTTTTAAAATTTCCATTGAGATAGAATTGAAATGTAACACTGTGTAGGTTTAAGACATGCAACATTTCGATTTGATACATTTATAGATTACAGTAGGATCACCACTGTCCTGTTAACTAACACCTCTATCACATAGCATATGATCATTTCTTTTTTCTTTTCAGAGCAGTTTCTTTTTTTTTTGCTTTTTTTGGTTTTTTGTTTTGTTTTGTTTTTTTGGGTGAGCCACGCGGCTTGCAGAATCTTAGTTCCCCGACCTGGGATCAAACCCTCGCCCCCTGCAGTGGAAGTGCTGAGTCCTAACCACTGGACCGCCAGGGAATTCCCTCAGAGCAGTTTCTTGTCGACTAAAAAATCCTAGCCACGTGAGAAACGCATGATTTGGAGAATTTATTTCTCCTGGGGCAAAGGTGGGCGATGGATGGGGAGGATGGAGGGATAAATGGGGAGGATGAGTGAAATATGGACCAACTGTCATCTGTCTATACAATGGAGCATAGCCCCCTGGGCCACCAGCAGCAGCAGCATCTAGGAACTTGTTAGAAATCCAATTTTGGGGGCCCCTCCTCGGACTTTCATGGACCCACCAGTGCATCTGATGCTCACTCAAGCTTGAGAACCATTGGTTCGTACTACTGATGGACACCTATCGGGGTTGGTAATATTTTCCCTGTTATTATCCCATTATTAATGAAAGACCTTAACATGGAGTTTGCCGGTCTCTGGAATTCTGTCCACATTAAGCCCACGGATATTCACTCTCTCCCTGCCACACTCACATCTGCTTTCTGATGCCTCCAGTTTCTTTCCATCCCAAACCTCCTGCTAAGCTCCTCATACACTCAAATGCCAGAGGCTGGGAGAAAGTGGGGGGGATGGGGAATGACTGCTTAGTGGGTTCAGGGTTTCCTTTTGGGGTAAATATCTTGGTTGTAGATAGAGGTGGTGGTTGTACAACATTGTGAAATCACCAGATACCACTGAATGGTTCTCTTTAAAATACTTAATTTTATGGTATGTGAATTCCACCTCCAAAAAATTATAAAACACAACTTCAAACTCCACACATTTCACACTTGGCCGCATCATTTACAAAAAACCTAGCAGATCAGAAAGTCAGGTCATGAATCTCCTTAGACCAGTGCTGTCTAATAGAAATATAATTCAAGCTGTGTATATAAGTTAAAATTTTCTAGTACCCATGTTTTTGAGGAAAAAAAAGGAAGTTAAAATGAATGCTAGTAATATATTTTTTTAATATAAATTTATTTATTTATTTATATTTTACTTTTGGCTGCGTTGGGTCTTCATTGCTGCACGCGGGCTTTCTCTAGTTGCAGCGAGCGGGCACTACTCTTTGTTGCGGTGCGTGGGCTTCTCACTGCGGTGGCTTCTCTTGTTGCAGAGTATGTGCTCTAGGCACTCGGGCTTCAGTAGTTGTGGCTAGCGGGCTCTAGAGCGCACGCTCAGTAGTTGTGGCGCGTGGGCTTAGTTGCTCCATAGCATGTGGGATCTTCCCGGACCAGGGCTTAAACCCATGTCCCCTGCATTGGCAGGCGGATTCTTAACCACTGTGCCACCAGGGAAGTCCTAGTAATCTATTTTATTTCACTCACCATGCCTGAGAACTGTCCCTCATGTGTCCTCGCGAAAAACAGGAACATCAATGCTAACTTCACCTCTTCACAGCCCTGAAGCCAAATGCTCCCCAAATCTTGCTGACTCTGCCTCAGAAATACGGTTTTCACCAGCCCACCCTATTTATCTCTCCATGAAGCGACTGCAGAAACAACCCTAACTGTTCTTCCTTGTCAAAGAAAATCTGGCCAAACCACCACCCGCTAGACTTTTCAGCTGATTCCTGTTGCTCTTTGGATAAACTCCACCCTTCTCAGAACAGTCTCCAAGCTATAGGGACCCCAGATTCTCTCTTTAGAGGAATTTGGGGGTACCAGCTATGTGGGAAGGGGCTCTGTGGAATTTTCCTCTAAGCTGGGTCCACGCAGAGTTCTGAATCATTAGACTCGACTCGTGGGCTGGGGCAACTTTTCCTGCAAAGTGTCACATAGTAAATATTTCAGGCTTTGGGGCCATATGGTCTCTGACTCAACTACCACTCACCTCTGCCACTGGGGCCTGAAAGCAGCCGTGGACGATAGTAATAGATGGGTGTGGCCGTGTTCCAGTAGAACCTCACCATGGACACATCTTTCCATCTTCCCGATGGTCCCATCTCAGCCACACCTCCGTCCTCTCTCTCCTGCGTCCCCAGCCATCTCTTCATTGGTTTCCTGCATCCACCATCCCTGGTCTTCAGTTTATGTTCCTCACAAGCATCAGAGTAGATACATCAATGGACACTTAGCTTGCATCCATGTCCTGGCTATTGTAAATAGTGCAGCAATGAACATTGGGGTGCATGTATCCTTTTGGATTATGTTTTTCTCAGGATATATGCCCAGGAGTCAGATTGCTGGATCATATGGTAGTTCTCATTTTAGTTTTTTAAGGAACCTCCATACTGTTCTCCATAGTGGCTGTTACCAATTTACATTCCCACCAACAGTGTAGGAGGGTTCCTTTTTCTCCACACCCTCTCCAGCATTTATTGTTTGTAGATTTTTTTGATCATGGCCATTCTGACTGGTGTGAGGTGACATCTCATTGTAGTTTTGATTTGCATTTCTCTAATAATTAGCGATGTGGAACATCTTTTCATATGCCTCTTGGCCATCTGCACGTCTTCTTTGGAGAAGTTGGAGTTTGGGACTGACATGTATAGAGCGCTATATTTAAAATAGATAACCAACAAGGGCCTGCTGTATAGCACAGGGAACTCTGCTCAATATTCTGTAATAAACTAAATGGGAAAAGAATTTTTAAAATAATAGAAAAAAATTATAGAGGTTCTTCAATGAGACTAAATTATATCATAAATTATAATAATAAACTGGAGAATCAAATGTCAAAAAAAAAGAGTAGATATGTGAAAGGAAAATCGGATCATGTCCCCACATAAGAACACCTCAACAGATGCCATTGCTCTTCAGATGCACACCCAGCTCTTTACGAGGAGCTACAAATAGAGGGAACTCTGGAATTTCCACACAGAAGGGGCTTAAGGGGGGCAAGATTGGAGGTTGGGGGGCTCAGGGACCTGCCTTGCAGGGGTGTTTGCACAATGATGTTCGCTGTTACACAAGATGGCCCTTGGAAAGAAAGCAAACAACTCCTTTGAATGCATGTATTTAGGGATTTATAAAGTTAGGTACAGAGGAATAGGAGTGAAAATGTACACACTGTTAGAGTTATTATCCCAATGTTTATGTACCTTAGCTCAACAAACACACCTGGAAGTAGATTGCCGTTATGTGCCAACATTTAAAACCATCATCCATAGGAAAACAGTGGACCACGGGTCATCACGGGCATTTGGAAGAAATATTCAACTCATCTCAAAACAAGGACACAGGATTTTTCACCCCAGAAAGCCAGAGAAAACCCAGTTATGAACATGACCCAGGGATATAATCTATAAACAGATGGCTAATGTTAAGTATTTTTATGGTTTAGAAATGGATGTCTCCAGAATACTGGGCATTTGTGCGGTTTCTGGGAAAACGGTTCCTGTCAAAACGGTTCCTGTCCTGAGTTGGATGTCGATGTATATGGAGCTTGGACTTGAGCCTGGCATTTGTAGGTCATTAATCAGGGGAAATTCCATGGTGGGTGGCTGCCCTGGCATTTTATTTGGCACTGGGACCAAGCTGACATCCTAACGGCTAGTGTTCAGAGATGATTTGCTTTTTCTGAGAAATCATCACCTCCAACGGAACTCCCTTTTGTGTTCAGTTTTTGGTCCAGATCTTGCTTTTATTTATTTATTTATGGCTGCGTTGGGTCTTCATTGTTGCGCGCGGGCTTTCTCTAGTTGCGGTGAGCAGGGGCTACTCTTCATTGCGGTGCACAGTCTTCTCATTGCGGTGGCTTTTCTTGTTGTGGAGCATGGGCTCTAGGGGTGAGGGCTTCAGTAATTGCGGCACGCGGGCTCAGTAGTTGCGGGTCACAGACTTCGTTGCTCTGTGGCATGTGGAACCTTCCCAGACCAGTGCTCGAACCCGTGTCCCCTGCACTGGTAGGCAGATTCCTAACCACTGCACCACCAGGGAAGCTCCCAGATCTTGCTTTTAGAAACTGGTTCTTGAAGGACATGGCATGTATGTCTAAGCTGAGGATGGAAGGAAGTGTTTACAGCAGGTAAAGAGCTCCTTTGCTCACCTCATCATGAGATAATGTAGGTGAATATGTATTCTTATAATTGTGGGATGGGGAACGTCCCATTAAACTTAACAAAGAAGCCAGCGAATATAAAAGAAAATATTAAAAGTCTGTCTCCGCAAACTGAAAAATTAGAAATGGGGAAACTCCATCATGAATAAGACTTAATGAACAACTGAGCAAAAATGTCACAAAATATATATTCAAAGCATATCTATACAGGCACAAGGAACTCAGAGTGTGAAGAGGTCAAAAACGGGGGAGAAAGAACCTCAAAATAGAAGAAATGTAGGCAAAGGATATGGAGGGAGAGAAAGAGAAGAAGAAAGAGATGGAGAAGGAGAAGGAAGGAGAAGAAGGAGAAGAAATAGGAGGAGGAGATGGAGAAGGAAGGAGAGAAGAAAAGTCAAATGTTGAAAAACACCTCCTTACTTGGGACCCAAAACTGGACATCTAAACCAAAATGAGATGTTGTTTACTCCCATCAGACTCAGAAAGATGAAAAAAGCAGCAACATCCAGGGTTGCTGAGATGTGGAGAAACAGAAAAAGCCTTAGGCTACTGGAGGGTGTGTGTGTGGTTAGCACAAGCCTTTCTGGAGAACATAGAGCAATAAGTATCAGAGTTAAGGACAGACAGAACTAAACACATACAAGCAAGCCCACTTCTGGACTACAAGAATGTTTACAGTATGACGTGTCTGTAGGGCACCGATGCAACATGAGGTCAAGAAAATTGGGGGCGAAAAGTATATATAACCACGCACAAGAACGCTAAGTGTGAATATGAGGTAGCGTTTTACTGTCTGAAAAAGTAAGTGCCTTCCTTTAAAAATAAAATTCGTTTTTGAAGAATATTTAGTATCGTGATATATTTAATGGGAGAAAAATCAGGATATAAGCCTTTACCCAGAGCAGTTTCTCAACGTTCATGCTATTGACGTTGACTGCCAGATGATTCTTTGTGGGGGAGGGCTGTCCTGTGCATTACAGGCTGTTTAGCAGCATCCCTGGTCTCACCCAGCATATGCAAGTGGCACCCACCTCCCCAGTTGTGACAAGAAAAACGTCTCCAGACATTGCCAAGTGTCCTCTAGAGAAGCAAAGTCTCCCTTGCTTGAGAACCACCAATACAGAACCTAATCCCAATTTCCAGTCAAAATCATACATTCATCCATCCATTCTTTCTTTTATTCATTCACTTATACATAATCTAGAATCTAGAGCTGTCCAATAGAAATGTAGTGCAAGCTACATACATAATTAAAATTTTTCTAGTCGTCACATTTAAAAATGTAAAAAGAAACAGGTAAAAATAAATTTAATGGTTTATTTCATTTAAACCAACCTAGTCAAGGTATGATCATTTCAACACGTGGCACTGGCCACATTTCCAGGGCTCACTGGCCACATGTGGCTGGTGGCTCCCATATTGGACAGCACAGGATTACAAGTATTATTGAGCAGCTCTGTGCACCAAGAACTCTGTGAAACAGACGAATACAGTGGGGGGGGGGAGGAAGAAAGACAAGTTTACTGTGTTCCAGAAACTTCCATTTCAGTGGGAGAAACAGGCACAAAGAAACTACCACTTGACAATGCACTTTGACAATATCTAGAAAGGTGAAAGAGTGCATTCCTACACACACCCCAGTGTTCACAGCAGTACTATTCACAATTGCCAGGACGTGGAAGTGAACTAAGTGCCCATCAACAGAAGAATGGATAAAGAAGATGTGGTACACGTATACACAATAGAATACTATTCAGCCGTAAAAAAGAATGAAATAACGTCATTTGCAGCAACATGGATGGACCTAGAGATTATCATACTAAGTGAAGTAGGTCAGACAGAGACAAATATATCACTTACACATGGAATCTAAAAAAATGATACAAATGAACTTACTTACAAAAGAGAAATAGACTCACAGACCTAGAAAACAAACTTACGGTTACCAAAAGGGGAAAGGTGGCGGGGGGGGGGGGATAAATTAGGAGTTTGGGATTAACAGATACACACTACTATATATAAAATAGATAATCCACAAGGACCTACTCTATATAGCACGTGGAACTATACTCAATATTTTGTATATAACCTATTTGGGAAAAGAATCTAAAAAAGAATATATATATATATACATGTAAATAGCTAAATCACTTTGCGGTACAACTGAAACTAACGCAACATTGTAAGTCAACTGTACTTGAATTAAAAATTAAGGACAACAACAACAAAAAGAGTGCATTCCCAACCCCCATCAGCAATTCCGCGCTGAGACCATTCCCTAGAGAAACTCCCCCCATTTAGGCAAGGTGACACGGAGAAGAGTGTTCATTGCAACGTACCTGAATTTGATAAATCTTATTTGAGTGTCACCTGTGTGACAGGTGCGGCCTGGGGACGTGCAGCCTCATTTGCAATACTGAAACCTAGAACCAATCTAAATGTCGTCACGAGGAAACCGGGCATATAAAAGAGGGTAAATCCATACACTGTCATGTTGTGATTCACCTTCAGTGAAGGGGTAAGAGCTACACAACATAACGTCATCTTAAAATAAAAGGGGGCTTCCCTGGTGTCACAGTGGTTAAGAAACCGCCTGCCAATGCAGGGGACACGGGTTCGAGGCCTGTCTGGGAAGATCCCACATACCGCGGAGCAACGAAGCCCGTGAGCCACAACTACTGAGCCTGCGCTCTAGAGCCCATGAGCCACAACTACTGAAGCCCGTGCTCCACAACAAGAGAAGCCACTGCATTGAGAAGTCCGTGCACCACAACAAAGAGTAACCCCCACTTGCTGCAACTAGAGAAAGCCCGCGCGCAGCAACAAAGATGCACTTTGATGTGGATGTGGGGTGGATTTGCAATTTTGGTTGGGGGGTGGTGAGGATGCAAGAGTTCCACTTTATAAGTGGTAGGTCTATGTATTAGCTACGCATGGCAGCAAAATGAATTCCCCCAAACTTGGTGGTTTGGAACAGTAAAGTTTCTGTGGGTCAGTCAAAGATGCCTCGTGAGACTGCGGTTATCAGACGGCTTGACGGGCTGGGGGATCTGCTTCCAAGGTGGCTTGCCCCCTGGCAAGGTAGCGCTCACTCCGGGAAGGAAAGCTCCGCTCCTGTCCACCTGGGCTTCTTCCTTGATCTGCGTGCGTGTCCTCATGAGATGGCGGCTGGCTTCCTTCAGAGCAAGTGCTCCAGGAAGCCAAAGTAGATGCGGCTGAGCACTTTAAGTCCCAGCCCCAGAAGTCATGCACTGTTGCTTTCACAGGATCCCACGGTCCCAAAGATCAGGGAGGAGGAGACCACATGAGCACAGGAATGCAGAGGGCAAGGCTATTCGGGGACCACCTTGAGGCGGGCCACTGCAGCTTCACGCCCTTGACAGAAATCAGGATGTCAAGTCGGTGGGCGGATAGGTGAGATGGGGGAGCATGTGGGATGTCAAAATGGGAAGACAGGGCATATGGGTGGCACACAGAGCCACAGGGCCAAATGAAATCCCATGAGGAGAGGATGTGGAGGGTCCAGGACACAGCCCTTCAGAGAGGTCAGGTCAAGCAGAAGGAACCAGCCCAGGTCCATGAGCAAGGAGGTCCAAGTGAAACGGAGCAGGACCCTATGGTCCTTCCCATCCCCCCGTGTCCTCAGCCTGCCTTTTGCGTGTGAAAAAACTTAAGCCAAAGAATGAGTTTAATCAGAGAAGTGAGAAAATGCAGAAACAAAGGAAAACAGACGGAGACCAAATAATAATAGTTTAGTCATTAAGCAAAGTCAAGGACCTTTAGCTCCTCCTCAAGGGCTATAGATAATATTCTGAGCCATATCCTGTGAGTTGTCTTATAGATACTGAAACCCCACCAGGTAGAAGAAGTTAATTATATGATGACCAGACTGTGGCCATGACATAAGCTGCCATTCCAAGAATTTGCCTCAAAGAAAATGGAAACAAACCGGCAGCCAGAATAAAGCAAATTTCTTTTCCACCAACCTGGCCTCTTTATTGGCTTTTGAGCAGTGAGCGGCCTGACGCCACTTTAGGTTACACAAGGAGCTGGGAGGAGGATGAGGAAGGGGTCACAGAAGAAAGATGTAAAGAGTTCTCTAACCACGGCGGGTGGTGAGGTTTTTCCAACACTGAAAGGCTGAGTAGGGCGAGGGCAGGGAACTTGCAGCTGGATTTAGCAACAGGGGGTGCTGGGCGGTGGGATAGCAAGCAGGAGGGAATGGGCGGGGCGGGGCGGGGCGGGTGGTGGGAGAGCTTGCCTCCGGGAGTTGCCCATGAGTGGCTACAAGGCGGGCAGAGATGGGAAGGCAGAGCCAGAGGCCCCCCAGGGGCAAAGCTGTTTTCCAGGCAGCGCCCCAAAGTAACACTCAAACCTGACCAGGGCCGTGCAGCGTGAGGTTCCAGCCGGCAGCTGTGGGGACCCCTGCTGCACTGAGACGGGAGGAACGCTGGGGTGAGGGTGGGGGCTGGGGAGGGTGGAGATGGCTGGTGGAGCAGGACGGCTGCGCCAGGGGAGGCTTGTTTTCACAAGCCTCCTCTCTCCTTCCCAGCTTAGCCCGCTCAGTGCCCCTGCCCCCCTCCCCGCCACCCCAGAGAGGGAGGAGTGGCAGCTGGGGCGAGGACGTAGCCTCAGGGAGACCCGTTAAGCCCCTCCACAGCTTCACACCCGAAGACAGGAGGGCTCCGGGCCTGCCGCTCCCCTGTCCTCAGCTCACCGGGATCTGTGACCCCCTCATCCGCCCAGACGCCACAGCAGCCCTGCTTCTGCCCTCCCCTGTACCCCACTCATGGGAGCAGCAGGCTTCTGAAGGGAAGCTGGACCAGGAGGTCCCCATTGCTTTAGGGCTGAGAACATCCTCTTTCCTGAGGCCTACAGGGCCCTGCGTGACACACCTGCAAAGTGCTCTGCCCCAGAGCACGCACAGACACGGGCACACAAACACACACAGAGACACACACACACAAACACACCCAGACACGGACATGCAGACACAACAGAGACGCACACACACACACTCAAACACACACAGACAGGGACACACAAACACACACATAGACACGGACATGCAAACACACACAGAGACACACACAGAGACACACACAGACACGGACGTGCAAACACACACAGACACACACACACAGACACGGACATGCAGACACAACAGAGACGCACACAGACAGGGACACACAAACACACACAGACAGGGACACACAAACACACAGAGAGACAGACACAGACATGAAAACACACACAGAGACACACACACAAACACACACAGACACAGACACACAAACATACACAGACACGGACATGCAGACACAACAGAGACGCACACAGACACACACACACAAACACACACAGACAGACATACAAACACACACAGAGACACACACAGACACAGACATGCAAACACACACAGAGACACACAGACACACACACACAGAAACACACACAGAAACACACACACACAGTGACACACAGAAACACACACACACACACACCCCTGCCTCCTTCTCAGCACTCAAGCCTCACCCCAGAGGTCAGTCACAGCCCAGAGAGACCATCCCTGACCCCACACCCATGCCCCCCCCCACCTCAGCCACTGTGTCATTTCCTTCACCATTCTCATCACTGTCTTAAATCCCATTCCTCACGACTACACCGTTATCCTTGACCTTCTCCATTGAAAGGTCTGCTTCGTGGGGCTGGGGCCCTTCTCTGTCTTGTTCACTGTTGTATCCACAGCCAGTACAAAGTAGGTACTCAGTTAGCAAATAAACTGGGGCACGCACGGGTATTACCTCTCAGAACCTAACCCAATTAATTTTCGGGTCCTAGTTTTCACAGACAAGGTGTGTGTGTGTGCGTGTGTGTGTGTGTTCCTCATTTCTCTCTCTCACTAAAAAGTAAACACCCAAAATAATTGAAAACAGGTGTTCAAACAAAAAATTGGTCCATGCACACTCGCGGCAGCATTATCCACGATAACCAAAAGGTGGAAACAACCCATATGTCCATCAACGGATGAATGCATGAACAAAATGTGGTCTATCCACACAATGGGATATTATTCAGCCATATAAAGTAATGAAGTTCTGACACATGTTACAACGTGGATGAACCTCAAAAGCATCACATTAAGTCCGAAAAGAAGCCAGTCCCAAAGGATGCCATATTATATGAAACCATTTGTATGTAAGGTCCAGAACTGGCCAACCTACAGAGACAGAAAGTGGATTAGTGGCTGCCGAGGGCGGGAGGGTATAGAAGGATAAGCGGTGACAGCTAAAGGTATGGAGTTTCTCTTTTTAGCAATGATAGTGTTCTAAAATGCATTCTGATGGGAGTTCCCTGGTGGTCCAGTGGTTAGGACTTGGCACTTTCACTGCCGAGGGCCCGGGTTCAGTCCCTGGTCTGGGAGCTAAGATTCCACAAGTCACGCGGAGAGGCCAAAAATAAAAATTAAAAAATTTTTAAAAAACGCATTCTGGTGATGGCTGCACAGCTCTGTGAATCTACTAAAAACCACTGAATTGTTCTCCCACGAACATCAACTCTATCTCCCCCTGGAAGTACTTCAAACCCATAAAACAGTAGGAAACCTTATGTAGGCAAGAAGGCTGTGAACTTGGAGTTCTCACACACTGTGGTGAGTGTTACAAGTTGGTGGGCTATTTCCTCTAACTTTTTAGAGAAAATCCCAATTCTATAGCGATATCCCCCCAAAGCAAAAACCTCCCCCACCAATACAAAAAAACTCCACAGGATTTTTTTTTCTGAGGAGAAAATGTAACAGAAGTCAGAGCAGGGCTTTCCAAAAGAAATATAATGCCAACCCCACAACTAAATTTTAAATTTTCTAGTAGTTACATTTTTTAAAAAAGTAAAAGTAGGGAATTCCCTTGTGGTCCAGTGGTTAAGACTCTGCACTTCCACTGCAGGGGGCATGGGTTCCATCCCTATTCAGGGAACTAAGATCCCACATACCACGTGGTGCAGCCGAGAAAATATGTATGTATATAAAGGTAAACAGGCCAGATTAATTTAAAGAATACATTTTATTTCACCCAACGTCTCCAAAGGAGTATAATTTCAATATGTCATCACTATAAAAGACATTACTGAGGTACCTTCCATTATTTTTGTCATGATACGTCTTTGGATCTAATGTGCATTTTGTACTTATGGTGGAGCCTATTTCAAGTCTGATAATCCACAGGTCAAGTGCCCAAGGACCACGCGGGGCACGTGGTTGCCATGTTGGATGGTGCACCCCCAGAGCACTGAGAATACTGAGTGTCCAAAATCAGAGGGGCCTACGCTCTATAGTGTAGGGGAGGGAAAAATCCTTCTGCCACCCGCCTTAGGTTCCCACCTACAGCTGGGGCTTTGTAAATGAGACTGGCCAAAGGCAGGTTAACAAGAGGAAAACAAACAGACGTTTAAGAGCAGTGCATCTTGCATGTACACATAGAAGCACTAGAAGCACCGGGAATGGATGGGTAACCCAGAGGAGAGTTAGAACCTGGGTTTAAACACCAACAAAGGAAAAGAGGTTTGGGGCTTCTGTCGGGGGTGGGGGGTGGGGCGGAACAAGTTATGGCCAAGGTGACCAGGGAAAGTATCGCAGACAAGGGTTGTTACGTAGATTTTTTTTTAATTAATTTTTATTGGAGTATAGTTGATTTACTATATTGTTTCAGGTGTACAGCAAAGTGGATCAGTTATACATATATTCACTCTTTTTTAGATTCTTTTCCCATATAGACCATTACAGAGTACTGAGTAGAGTTCCCTGAGCTAGACAGTAGGTCCTTATTATGTTATGTAGATTTAGGTTGAAGCCTCCTCTGTTGATAAGAGCTATCAAGAGGGAGACATCTTAATATGAGCTATGCAGAGGGAGACAGGAAAACTCATGCCCTGATTGAGGAGCTTTTCCTGCTTCTGCTGTTTCTCAATGGCTTTAAACTCAGAATAATCGATATGCCAAAGAGGCATGGTTTTGGGGTGAGGTATTCGGGTCCCCTCAATAGCCACGTAGCCATTGTGTTGATTAGAGCTCATGCCTAGCAGAGAGTAGTCCTGTAGTCAATACTTTTTTTTTTTGGCCTCACCACGCAGCTTGTGGGATCTTAGTTCTCCGACCAGGGATTGAACCCAGGCCCTCGGCAGTGAAAGCTCAGAGTCCTAACCACTGGGCTGCCAGGGAATTCCCAATCAATACTTGTTTTAATAAAGAAATTAACAGAGTATTTAAAAAATGGAAACATGCTTATGAGGTATTATTAAGAAAAACAAAAGTCGAAACAAACTGAAACAGCACAGCCAAAACACTCCATTTTGTGTCCGTACAGGCAAATCAGGGTTTGAATCCCAACTCTGCTGTATTTTAGCTGTGTGACTGGGTTAAGTCATTTCATGCCTCAGAATCTCAGCTTCTTCGTCTATGAAAGGAGAGGAAATCTACTTCCAGCACTTTTTTTTTGGAAGAATAAATAAAAGAACGCCTGTTAGTGCTTAGCACAGCGCCTGCTTCATGATAATCACTCTGTAAACGTCAGCAGTTACTGTAACCATGTGAAGATACAAATTAAAACCTGGAAGGAAGCATTTAACATGGAAAACTTTTATGCTGGGCGGACAGTGATTATTTACCAAAAAAAAAAAAAAAAACTTATTAGTTTTGATCCGTATAAGATTAGGTGCCGGCAAAGAACTGGAATAAAACTGATCATAAAATGAGGCTGGTGTGTGATTCTACAGGAAGAAAAAGGAAATGCAAAACATTTTTCATACTGTTACATCAGGGGATGGTGGTGGAGGGGGCAGGGATGCAGCATGGTTTTCAGACACCTCTATTTTGTTGTTCTGTTACAACAAGCTTGCGTTTATTCTGAAATTAAAAGCGGAAGCACAAAAGTCTAGAATAAATATATTTACACATACAGCCAATTAATTGTCTTTGAATAAAAAAGGCTGAGCTACTTTCTTCTGGTGTTTTCTCCATACCTTCATTTGGAATTTGCTAGTACAATTCACAGGGGGCCCCATGGCACAGACATGGGGAGTCTTAAAAGTTCTTCCTGTTTCTAGATACAAAAAAATAGGTCCCCAAATATTTGAACGGTTTATAAAAGCCAAAAAATCAAGGGGATATATATATATATATATACATACATATATATACATATATATACACACACACACGCTATCAGAAGTCCTAAACAGAGGAACACAACTGGAGTTATCAGATGGTTTTCTACTTATCAGATTTTAAGAATCAATAAGCAAATTTTACCAACTCTTGTGTATTAGCTGTCTTTTTTTCAGGTGTCTATCCTGTAAGACGAAACACCTCCCTATTAAAGAATAAAATCAAATTCCGTTTAGAAAGTTCTTAACCTTTGTAACCAGAACCAGAAGAAACAAAACGTGATGCTTTTCCTTTTATGCAACACACAAGGGTCTATCAATTAATTTGAGAACGACTGTAGGTAGCCCATGAGTAAACAAAAACAAATACAAGTCTCTGTTTTAAAAAAAGAAAGAAAGAAAAGAAAAGGTTTACAAAAATTACAAAGAAAAAAGCTGAAAGAAAAAAAAAGTTGCATGGCTAGTGTCGGCAAACGGATGATGTGTTAAGTCTGTTTGCTGCAGGGCAAGGGGGGAAGTACAGGGCTGTGTGTTCAAGAACTTCATTCCTTTGCCTGACTTCACTGCACTGTGTGTATTGTTGGAATGAAAACTTGTCTGTACCCTGGGGCAGGATTCCATGGCAGAGATAGCATCTGGTAAGGAGACTTTTTTTTTTAATTCTAAATCTCCTGTTTCAACGCCCACCAGCTCCTTCCCAAACAACTTGAATTCAAATCCCGTTTCCGTTCCTTATGAGCCATGGGAATTTCTTTCCTTATCTTAGAGTGAACTACATCACACATAGAGAAGAATGTATGAGAAGATGCATCTGGACGTTTTAAAGACAATTATAAAACTAAAGCCCAGCTATGGGACATGCTATTTTTACTCTACCAGATCTCACGTTTCAGACTGACTGAAAATCAGTTCTCCAAATGACCATTTTTGCTGCATGGCTAATTCCCTAAAATGGCCAAATTTATCAGCTTTATCTACTTAACGACAACAACAAAAAGTGTGTTTCTTTGAACTCTTTCTGACAGTACAGCAATCCCACTTGGAAGAGAGCTTCTGGGGATGGTTGTGATCTTTGAATGATTTGAGGTTTTAGTTTCGTTTTTAGGGTAGTGGAGTTTGAGTTCAGATTTACATTGGCTACAGCTGTTTCACCGTGGCCAAATGAAAGTTTCGTGTGTTCTGAGGATTTTTATATTTTAAAATAAGAATCTCTGTGATTCAACCAAGAGTATTCCTTGGGTCTTGGATGTCAAGGGTGTTATAAAGGAGAGAACAGGTTTCTATCATCCAACTTATTTTTGTGACTGGCTTTGCCGTTTGAAATTCTCTTAATGTACAGATGTTTTACTCAGCACGATCACATAAATTATGACATGTTTTAAACATTTGAGAGGGGTTCTGTGGCTTAATTGAGAATCACGCCCGCAGCTGATGGGTGACTGAGCTGGATCTGCAGATCAGGCTACGAGGCTGAGATAAACCTGCCCAAGTGAAACAAAAACTAGGGCATAACCGAAATTAGTTTCGACCGAAGTGAAACCGAAACAGCAAAGGAAAAAAAAAATTACCCTTGAGGTTGACTCGTGCCGTGTGGCACAGTTCGATGTCATGTTCATAAATATTTAATAGAAATTAGTTGACAGTGAATGCATAATTCTGCAGATCACCGACTTAGCAAACTCCCTTTCCAGCTACCGCCCTGCGCTCATCCCCCCACCCCACCCCCCACCCCCCGCCTCCCCGAAATGTTGCATCCTTTGCATGTAGCCTTTGCTTGGGGTTGTTGCTTCCACATCTTTTCTCTTCTGTATGGACCGTGCCCTGTCCTCCTCTGCACTAGGTCATTTCCACTAGCATGCAGACATGATGTGATAGCTCCCGTCTTAAAAAACAAGTGCTCTCTAGACCCTGAATCACTCTCTGGCTTCTGCCCCATGTCCCTGACCCCAAAGCATCTTTCCACTCCTGCCCGCACATTCTCTCCTGAACCCACTGGTACGAGGCTCTTTCCTCCAGCCTACATGACCCACTCTTGTCAAATTCACCAGGACCCTCCAGTTGCCCGAAACCAGTGTTGGTTCTCCGTCTTTATCCCGTCCAATGTCATGACCACGCGTGATGATGTGGAACCGTCCCCCTCCCCCCTCCCCTGGGTTCCCTACCCTGCCGTCTCCAGCTTCCCCCCGAGAAAAGGAGCACCTCTCTGCTCCTTGTCTTCTTCACCCGCCCTCCTCCTGTTCATCCCCTCAACCTGTAGGGGTGTGTGGGGTTCATCCTCTACTCGCTTCTCTTCTCTACCTACCCCCACTCACTGGGTGGTCTCCACAGGCCAATCATTTCCAGTACTAAGCCTGTGCCCATTACTCACCGTACTGAGTTGAGTAGGGTCCTCCCCCCACCTCCAAACTCATGTCCAGCTTGAACCTCAGAACGTGACCTTATTTGGAAACAGGGTCTCTGCAGATGTGATTAGTTCAGATGAGGTCGTCCTGGAGTAAGGTGGACCCCTAACTCCAATAACGGGTGTTCTTGTAAGAAAAGGGGACACACAGACCCAGGACACACAGAGATGAGTGCCTTGCAGTGACCGAGGCAGGGACTGGAGTGGTGTAGCTACAAGCCCACGGATGGAACAATGTGGGGGCAAACACCAGAAGCTAAGAGAGAGGCACCAGGTGGAGCCTCCGGAAGGACCCAATGCCCCTGCCGACACCTTGATCTGGGGCTTCTGGCCTCGGAACTCTGCGAAAATGCATTTCTGTTGTTTCAAGGCATCAAGTGTGGGGTAACTTGTTGCCCTAGGAAACAAACACTTGCAAACTTGCCTCCTTATCCCAGCCCTCCACTGAGGTCCACACTCTCACAACCACCTTATCATCACTTACGATGTCCACTTGGGTATCTCATAGACACCTCAACACGGATATAATCAAAACGGGACTCTTGACCTCCTCCCAGCCCTGCACTGTAGACTCAATGTTTGTATGCCCCCCACCCCTCCCAAATTCGCCAGTTGAAGCCCTAAGCCCCTGTGTGCCAGTGTTGGGAGGTGTGGCCTCTGGGAAGTAATTAGGGTTAGATGTGGTCGTGAGGCTGGGGTCCTCCCGATGGGATTACTGTCCTCACAAGAAGACAGAGAGGCGCCAGGGCTCGCTCGCTTGCTCTCTCTACCACGGGAGGACACAGCAAGAAGGCAGCCATCTGCAAGCCAGGAAGAGAGCTCCCGGGTGAACTGCATCTGCTGGCACCTTGATCTTGGCCTCCCAGCCTCCACGACTGCGAGAAATCAATGTCTGTGGTTTGAGCCCCTCAGCCTGGGGTATCTCGTTACTGCAGCCAAGCTGACTAACCCACCCTGCTCTTCTCCCCGATCTTCCCACCCTAGTAAATAGCAACCCCACTCAGCCCGTTGTTGGGTCTCCTGCCCAGGTGTCATCGCTGACTTGTCTTCTTTCCTTCATACCCCCACGGGCAACCGATAGCCCGTCTTGTTGGCTTTTCCTTTCAAAACATCTGGGTTCCAAGCAGCATTCACCTCGTCCAAGGAGGAGCTGCCATCCCAGCCCAAGGGGCCACCACCTCTCCCCTGGGCCACTGCAGGAGCCTCACAACTGCTCGCACACTTGCATCCTCTCCCCGGCAAGTGACCCGCCGCACTGCAGCCAGAGCTGCCTTCTCAAAAGGCAAGTAAGGCATCCCCACCCTGAGTTACACCACAGGAAGGTTCTCACAGCGCTCAGACCAGGATCCGAACTCTGCCTGCTCAGGGTACGATCCAGACCCCTCCCATGTGCCCCCGAGGCCCCAGGGGGTCTGGGGCTGCTCCCTACCATCCACCTCATTCAAGCCACTCCTGCGGCACTGGACTCCCTCCCATCTCTTGGAAGTCTCCATGTAGAGCCTCCGTACCTGCTGTTCCCTTTGCTCTTCTCGCGGCTGAACCACACCCGAAAGGTCTCAGCTCAGTTGCCGCCTGGCCACGCGCGTAAATGGTGCTGCACCTCACTCTCTACCCCTCAGCCTGCTTTACTTCTCTGGATATCTGGCGTATTACATCACGCTGTTACATTATTATATACTATGTTATTGCATTGTATCGTATTACATTATTATATTACATATATCATATTACTATATTCTGCTACCTTATACATTGTATCAGTATATATTATAACATTACATAAAACATATTCCATTGTAGCATATTATACTATATTACGAATTACATTATATTACATTATGCATTGAATTATTATTCTTTATTTATCGGTTTATTTTTGGCTACATGGCATGTGGGATCTTACTTCCCCAACCAGGGATCAAACCCTTGGCCCCTGTATTGGAAGTGTGGAGTCTTAACCACTGGACCGCCAGGGAAATCCCCTGCATTGAATTATTATACACTATATTGTTACATACGACATTATATCATATATCATTATGTTATGCTACATCATTTGTTTTGTTACTTTATACTATTTATTGTCTGCCTTTCCCCACTACCTCACGCTACATGTTTTCATGACCACTTAATGTAGTACCTACACCACTCATGTATTCCATATTTATGCATGCACTTCTTGCCTGTTTCCTCTACTTGGCTGGGAGCTCCATAAGGACGGGAACGTCTGCTGTCTTACTGTTTTAATCTCAACACTTAGAAATGCACCTGATAGTAAATGCCCACAAATATTTGTTAAGTGAGATTGATTCCAATAAGTGAAATGTTTCAGATTGGCTTGCTAAGAAAAACCCTGGGTTAAAACACCAAATTAGGATGTTTTAAAATTTTGATTGCTTGGAGAACAGGCTTTCAGCAAACAGGCATTCTGTAAGTTAATTCAGGGAGGCACTGCTTTCCCCCAAAGAAGGGTTTCATGAAAAGTTTTGGTTGGGGCACTGAGTTGTAATAGACCTCGGATGTTGATGTGCGTTGCGATCCAGTCCACCCTGTAGACATTTCCAAGTGGATGAGTGAGGATGGAATGGTTTCAGCAGGTCAGGATTGACACTCAGTGGATGTAATTATCTGGAAATTTAGGAAGCACTGGCCTGGAACATAGTAGACATGTAATAAGAACTGTCTGACTCACTTCACTTAGTATGATGCTCTATAGGTCCGTCCATGTCGCTGCAAATAGCATCATTTCAGTCTTCAGTAAAATAAATTTTAAAAAATTAAATGGAAATAAGAAAAAAAGAATTGCCTGATAGCAGAAATGAAGAAGGTTAAAGGAAACCTGCCCATGGTTCCCTGTGAAATGACACAGGCTCATAACAGCATGTAGGGACCTGCAAGGGGTGTGCAAAGCTAGAAATAGGCTTTGGAGCAGTTTTAAGTAAAGTTAGAAAGGGAATCCTCTTGCACTGTTGGTGGGAATGTAAATTGATACAGCCACAATGGAAAACAGTATGGAGGTTCCTTAAAAAACTAAAAATAGAACTACCATATGACCCAGCAATCCCACTACTGGGCATATACCCTGAGAAAAGCAAAATTCAAAAAGAGTCATGTACCAAAATGTTCATTGCAGCTCTATTTACAATAGCCAGGACATAGAAGCAACCTAAGTGTCCATCAACAGATGAATGGATAAAGAAGATATGGCACATATATACAATGGAATTTTTTTTTTTTTTTTTTTTTTTTGCGGTACGCGGGCCTCTCACTGTTGTGGCCTCTCCCGTTGCGGAGCACAGGCTCCGGACGCGCAGGCTCAGCGGCCATGGCTCACGGGCCCAGCCGCTCTGCAGCATGTGGGATCTTCCCGGACCGGGGCACGAACCCATGTCGCCTGCATCGGCAGACGGACTCTCAATCACTGCACCACCAGGGAAGCCCTATACAATGGAATATTATTCGGCCATACAAAGAAACGAAATTGAGTTATTTGTAGTGAGGTGGGTGGACCTAGAGTCTGTCATACAGAGTGAAGTAAGTCACAAAGAGAAAAACAAATATCATATGTTAACACATATATATGGAATCTAAAAAAAAAAAATGGTCATGAAGAACCTAGGGGCAGGACAGGAATAAAGACACAGACCTACTAGAGAATGGACTTGAGGACACGGGGAAGGGGAAGGGTAAGCTGGGACAAAGTGAGAGAGTGACATGTACATATATACAGTACCAAATGTAAGACCAATAGCCAGTGGGAAGCAGCCGCATAGCACAGGGAGATCAGCTCCGTGCTTTGTGACCACCTAGAGGGGTAGGATAGGGAGGGCGGGAGGGAGGGAGATGCAAGAGGGAAGAGATATGGGGATATATGTATATATATAGCTGATTCACTTTGTTATAAAGTAGAAACTAAAACACCATTGTAAAGCAATTATACTCCAATAAAGATGTTAGAAAGAAAGGAAGAAAGAAAGAAAGAAAGAAAGAAAGAAAGAAAGAAAGAAAGACCACACCAGGCCAGGAGGCAGATGTAGAGGCAGAAAGAAAGATGTAGAAAAACATACAGGAAGTCTCTTAACATTACCTTGGAACATTAAAGGGGAACATTAAAGGGGAATGTTCCCCAGTAAAGGGAAATTCATTTTCTTTATATGAAAAACACCTAAAACTTTTTTTTTTTTGAAGTTACAATGTTGTGTTCATTTCGGCTGTACAGCAAGGTGATTCAGTTATACATATGTATACATTCTTTTTTGTATTTTTCTCCATTGTGGTTTATCCCAGGATATTGAATGCAATTGAATACAATTCCCTGTGCTATACAGTAGGACCTTGTTGCTTACCTACTACTTTTATAATTAAAAATAAAAACAATAAAAGAGCAACTTTTAAAAACATCAACATTTTGAGTTTTAGAAAGCCACTTTGAACGGTATCCCAAGACTGAGCTAATGTATTCCATCTTCATTGGGAATTTGTTAGCACACACTCGAGAGTTCACAGTATGAATAAGAAGAGGCTTCTGACACCTCGCTATTTTCTGCCCCAAAGTGTCAAATCGTGGGGATAAACTACAAACTACAACAACAGATACTGTAATAAATGCCCTCCCATAAGAATTTGTCCAAAGGGACTTTCTGCTGTCCCAAGAAGAGACGTAAATGGAATTGTCCAAAGTTCACAGACTTTCAAGACCACATTATCACATTTACCCATCTCCTGCATATCAATGTTATTTCCCATGTCTATCTATCAAAAAAATGACATTAATTGGATATTTGCCCTTTAGTCTGTGGAACATGCTATGGGGAATGGGTAATTTTCACTTTTCAAGAAGAAAGTCTGTTATTTTAATTAAAAATAATATAATAAAATGATAGCAAATTGATATAATGTTAAAATTTTTTAAAAATGACCTTCTCCCAGTTAGAGGACCAAACCAAATACTGATTCTGTAAATTCTTACTCATTGTGAATGATGACAAAACAAACAACCAGAAAGAAGGCTTGCTTTTTACTTTTATGGAACAAACGAAGGTATGTAAATTAAAAGAATCAAACCTGGCACATGAAAAAAATAAAAGCAAATACTGTTTTACATCATTCAAAAAGAAAAAAGAAAGAAAAAGAAAACAAGGTTGTCAGAACCTGAAAATTAGAGAAACTGACTAAAAACAGGTCCAGGGAAATAACTGCAAAACAGAGGGTGTATTTAAATCTGTTTACTGTCAGGAAGTGAATGTCTTCCTAACACTGACCACAGGGCGCTGAGGCTCCTAGAACGCAGTTCCGTTGCTTAATTACGCGGCAATGTATATATTTCTTGGAATCCAACCTGGCTTTTCAGCCTGGAGGAAAATCCCATGATAGGTTGATGAACTGAACTTGCCTCTGGAAACTGGGCCATGTGTTAGAAATCAAACTGCGCTGTCTCAGTTTGCACCAACTTTCCAATCCATCCATCCTTTCCCTCTGCTCGGGAGGCATGTGACATGGAGGCTGACACCCGTTGGTGAGGTGCGGAAATGACCCACACAAAGGCAGTGAGAGACCAATGGAATGTTTGATACAAACCACCCAGGACCTTGTGTCTGGCAGTGGGTTCGCGATACCAAAGGCAGCCGGCCATCTGAGGGTCAAGCAACCTGGGTCCCACTCCCAGCACTGCAACTGACCAGCTGTGAGGTTTGCCCGTGGGACCACCCAGCTCTGTGCTAGATGCCAGGGGGCCACGGCGAGGCAGCACCACGCATGGCCCCTGTCCTCCTGGAGTCTAAATCCAAATGGCGGGATGGATAGCAAACAACGGCTCATTCAAGTAAATGTAAATGCCAACCGTCCACAGAAAAAGAATCACGAATGGCTCTTCTACGTGTGAAAAGATGGTCAGCCTCAGCCACGGTAAGAGAAACCCAGAGTAAAACCTTCATGTACCATCTCCCACTCACCAGTTAGACCAAGAAAAAAACCTTGATCACATGCTGTGTTGGCCAGAGTGTGGGGAATTCAGTAGCTCTCATAAGGTGGCACTAAACAGACTGCTAAAAAGACACCTGTTTACAGCACAAAAGCTGAAACAAGAAGGCAGAACCTCATGAGGAGTTACTTAAATTTTTTCGCCACTTGGCATAAGTCCGTGAAACCTCCGTGAGCGTTGATTTGGGGTCATAATACATTTTAGGGAGTAGGCGAATTTGCAGACAATGGAATCTGTGAATAACAAAGAGGGACTGTGATTGTTAACAGTGGTTGTCTGTAGGGAAGAGGACCAGGTATGTGAGACACAGGGATGGGAAGGAAAATTCACTCTTGAATGGGTAGTCTTTTCTCCTTTTTGGATCTTTGTATCAAGTATGTTTACTACGTAACCAAATAAATAAATCAAAGGTTTCAAGAAATTGTAACCGGAATTCCCTGGCTGTCTCCATGTTTCCACTGCAGGGGGCATGGGTTCCATCCCTGGTCGGGGAACTAAGATCCCGCATGCCGCATGGCCAAAAAAAAAAAAAAAAAAAAAAAAAAAAAAATATATATATATATATATATATATAAAAAGAAATTGTAACAAGGACAAGAATTGGTTAACTCTGGTAAGACTTCATTCTGCCATCGGTAAAAAGGGGGTGAGGTTGTCGACATCAGTGGCTAGTGGTGAGGGTTTAAGAAGAGCAGTTAGGAAAAAGGCTTGGTACAGTGTCTGACCCATAATAAGCATTTGATAAAGAAGAGCAGTATTTTAATGAATTCCCTTTCCCACTCTTCTCCAGATCTTGACTCCTAAGGTGAAAAAGTCTTCAGCCCTGCTCCTAAATATTCTCCAGGCTTCTGTGACCCTGTTCATACCCCTCTCTTTTCTAAATTCTCTCCCCACTTAATCACTGGCTATGCCAGGCACTCTGGTTGCCTACTCCACACCCATTTTGCTCTTTTTTTAAAAAATTAAAAACTCTGATTTTGTTCAGCATGGCAATGTGTTCAGTTACAAATATCCACCTCCCCAGAAATCCCTTGCACATGCATGAACAGATGAGCCAGTTCTGGCCAATGAGACAAGGACAAAAATCCTCTTGGCATTCCTTCTCCAATAAAAGGCAGAGCTTCATGAGGAGGAGGCATTTGGCCTTCCCTCTGACTTTCTGCCTGGAACATGGGTGTGATGCCTGGAAGTGCAGCAGCCATCTTGTGACCTTGAGGAAGACAGCCTTACACTATGAAAGGTGAGGAAGAAAGAGAATAGGAAACTGGGTCTTTGGTGAAGTTATTGAGCCATAACAGTCCATCCTGAGTTGGGGAAGAAAAATAAAGCCCTGACTCATTTAAGTCATTGTGGTAGGTTTTTCTCATGTGTGCAGTTGAGATAGGGCTGAACTGACATTGCTCCCAACAGAACTCAAGCACAGAGGATGTGAAGGTTCTTCAACTACCTTCCTCACTAACCTTTCTCCACAGATAACTCAGCTCAGGCCACAGTCCAGTCACCAGCAGTGTATTCCAACTTCAGCCCAGATCTCCCTCCTCAGACCCAGCTCCCAAATGCCACCGCCTGAGGCTCTCAGACTTCTTACACTCAGGTCACTGCCTGCATCCCTCCACCCACAAATAGACTTCTCCTCTTGATCCCTATTTGGGGCCCTGGTTACCATCCACTCCATAAAACAGGGCCAGCCTCACATCCAACTTTGATCTGCCCTTAACAGCTCTGAGCTTCAAATCCTGCATCTCTAAACCAAAATGATTACAAGACTTGTTTCACACGGGGTGTGGTGAGGGTTTCGTAACGTCATCAGGCTTCTAGCTGCTTTCCCGGGAACGGAATGTGCTGACTGAGTAAATGCATGGATCCAGGGGGGCTTAGCAGTTAACCATGTCCTTGGACGCAGCTGCCTGGATACATGTGTGTGCACATGATTCTGGCAGATTTCGGTTGTTCTTAGTTTACAACTACCGGCAGGGTCTGTGGGCTTTGGTGAAGCAAAAGGAAGGTGGGTTGAAATGGATTCAGCATGGTATTTGCATGTGGACTGCGTGCCAGATGCTATTCTGAGTACTGGGGATAAAGTAGTGGACGAGCAGTCAAAAGCCCTAACCTTGTGTTGCTGATGCTATCACTGGGGAGAGAGATAGTGAGCAAACCAATTCATCTGGTTGTTGGATGTACCGGGCCAGGCTGTGAGGAGGGCATGAAACAAAACCAGCGGGACAAGATGCTACAGGAGGGTGCAGGGGCTGCCATCTGAATGCAGGGTGGGAAAGCAGTCAGTGAAGAACTCTTGGGGAGATGACCAGGGTTGGAGCAGAGACCTCCAAGAAGTGAGAGAGGGACGGAATTGCCAGATGGAGAAGATAAAAAGGATACCAGTTCAATTTGAACTGGAGGATACCAGTTCAATTTGAATTTCAGATAAACAACAAATGCATGCATTATTTGGGACATACCTATCCTAAAAAATGATCCAACATTGCCACCCAAACTGAATCAGGGTCCCATGAACCATAAAAAAGGACATAAACATACCACATAAGCCAGCTGTCCCACTCCCAGATACTTAGTCAAGAGAAAATGACACTTATGTTCATACAAAGACTTGTACATGAATGTTCATAGTAGCTTTGTCTGTAGTAGCCACATACCAGCAGCAACACAAACGTCCATCAACAGGTAAATGGATACACAAATTGTGGTGCAGCCACACAGTGGAATACCACACAGCAATGAAGAGAAATGAATTATTCAGTGGGGAGAGGGAAGGAGGAGGGGCAACATGGGGGTAGGGGATTAACAGGTACAAACTATTAGGTAGAAAATGAGCTACCAGAGGGACTTCCCTGGTGGTCCATTGGTTAAGACTCTGCGCTTCCACTGCAGGGGGTATGGGTTTGATCCTTGGTTGGGGAACTAAGATCCCGCATGTCTTGAGGCTCAGCCAAAAAATAAATAAATAAGCTACAAGGACCTACAGATTATCATAGTAAGTGAAGTAAGTCAGACAGAGAAAGACAAATATCTTATGATATCACTCACATGTGGAACCTAAAAAAATGATACAAGTGAACTTATTTATAAAACAGAAATAGACATAGACATAGAAAACAAACTTATGGTTACCAAAGGGGATGGCGGGGGAGAGGGAGAGATAAAATAGTAGTTTGGGATTAGCATATACACACTACTATATATAAAATAAACAACAAGGTCCTACTATATAGCACAGGGAACTATATTCAATATCTTGTAACAACCTATAATGGAAAAGAATCTGAAAAATATATATACATATATATACTGAATCACTTTGCTGTACACCTGAAACTAACACAACAGTGCAAATTAATTATACTTCAATTTTTAAAAATGGTTAAGAAAAAATAAAATGAGCTACAAGGATACACTGTACAACACAGGGAACCTAGCCAACATTTTATAATAACTATAAGTGGAGTATCAACTTTAAAAATTGTGAATCTCTATATTGCACACCTGTAACTATATAATATTGTATACCAACTGTACTTCAATAAAAAGCTTTAAAAATAAAATATTACTAAAAAAGAAATGAATTATTGATACCTGCATCAATGTGTAATTACCTCAAAATAATTACATTGAGTTTAAAAGGCCGGACAAGAAAAAAGTACATGCTATATGCTTTGATGTCGGTAAAACTGAAGAGGCAAACTAAATATAGTGGCACAAAGTATACTTTGGTGGTTTCTTAGGCAGGAGGGGTGGGGACGCACAAGGGGAGACTGCAAAGGGGAAAAAAGATAATTTGAGGGTGACAGGTGTGTTTAGTCTTGACTTTGGTGAAGGTTTTGTATACCTATATGTAGAGAGACGTATATGTCAAAACGTACTAAATTATACACTTTCACTATGCACAGTCTATTGTATGTCAATTTTATCGCATAAATCTGTCTTTACAAAATGAGGAGGGTTCATGGTCACACACCCTGGAGTGGTCTATCCAGTGGAAATCCCCACTGCCTCTTCTCCAACCCTCGGGCCCCTGGGATCACCTCAGAGACAGCTGCTGGCCTTGCATGCCCTCGAGTTTTTAGTTCCTACGTGGAGTATTCTCAGCGTTCTTCTCCTTGTGCTCTGCTGTTCCCCATCACAGGACACAATCAAATAACCCCCAACCTCCACTCATGGCCAGACTTCCTCCCCCTTTTCTTTCTTCTTTAATTTTAATTGTGGTAAAATACACATAACACACAATTTACCATCTTCAAAAAAAAAAACAAAAAACCCAAACCCAAACCCAACAGAATTTACCATCTTAACCACTGCTAAGTGTACAGTTCTGAGGCATTCAGGACATTCACACTGCTGTGCAGCCATCACCAGAGCTCTTTTCATCTTGCAAAACTGAACCTCCAAAACTTGCTGAACACTAACTCCCGTTCCCCCGCTCCGTCCAGCCCCTGACACCCACCACTCTATTTGCTGCCTCTGTATCTGACTACTCTAGACATCTCATAGAAATGGAATCCTACAGGGACTTCCCTGGTGGCACAGCGGGTAAGACTCCACACTCCCAATGCAGGGGGCCCAGGTTTGATCCCTGGTCAGGAAACTAGATCCCACATGCATGCCGCAACTAAGGTGCCTGCCTGCTGCAACACAGATGCAACTAAATAAATAAATATTAAAAAAAAACAATGAGACATGGAATTCTACAGCATTAATCTTTTGCGAGTGGCTTCCTTTACTAGGCAGAATGTCCTCGAGGGTCACCCATGTTGTACTGTGTCAGAATTCCTTCCTTTTAAAGGCTGAATAATAGATAACTAATGAGAAACTACTGTAGAGCACAGGGAACTCTACTTAAGCACTGTGGTGACCTAAATGGGAAGGAAGTCCAAAAAAGAGGGGTATATGTATAGCTGATTCATTTTGCTGTACGGTAGAAACTAATGCAACATTGTAAAGCAATTATACCCCAATAAAATTAATTTTAAAAAAAAGGCTGAGTAATATTCAATTGTATGCACACACCGCATTCCGTGTATCCATTCACCCCTCCATGGACACTTGGGTGGCTTCCACCTTTTGCCTACCACAAGTAATGCTGCTTTGAGCAGGGGTGCACGGATTTTTTGTTGAATTCATGCTTCCCCTTCTTTTTTGGTTTGTTTGTTCTGGTTTGGTTTTGTTTTGGTTTTTTTTTTTCAGTTTTATTGAGAAATAATTGTCTACATCACTGTATAAGTTTGAGGCATACAGCATGACGATTTGATTACATATACTACCGTAGAACGATTATCTCAATAGGTTCAGCTAACATCCATCATCTCCTGTAGATACAATATAAAGAAAAAAAGAGAAAAAATTAAAGAATTTTTCTCCTTGTGATGAGAACTCTTAAGATATACCCTCTTAACAAGGTTCTATCTGTTATACAGCTGTGTTTCTCATTCTTTTCGGTGTATCCCCAAAGTGGAACTTTGGGGATCACATGTTAATTCTATGTCTGAGTTTCTGAGGACCCGCCATACTGTTTCCTTCTCAACTGCTGGCTTAGTTGCCCGAGTATTGTACTTGGCAGACACCAGACCAACATCAGCCCTCCCTCCCTCCGTCCCCACCCAGAGGGCAGCCTCTCCCATGTTTCTGTCACCATCGCTTCAATCACAGGCTCATCCCTGGCCCCTCTCTCGCCCTACCCCCTCCCCTCCCTCATCCAGTCCCTTTGCTTCTGGCTTGAAATGTCCCTGTCCCCCAACCCCCATTCAGCTCGTCCTCTTCAGGGCTGTGTCCTCACTTGAAGTCTGCATCTCTCTTGGATCTATCCACGTCTCCCCACCCTCGCTGCCCGCGGCCCACTCGAACCCACACATCCCTGGTTCCTGGGTAGCTGGAGCAGCCAATAGCTCCCCAAAGCCTTCCTGAACCTCCGCTTCCCATCATCAACCCACTCTCCTGTCTGGTAGTCACGGCAGCCCATCCACAGAGAGCCTGGCACATAGTGAGCCTTCAAAAATATTCACTTTTTTTTCTTTCTTTTTTTTCCCCTTTTTATTGGAGTAGAGTTGATTTACAATGTTGGGTTCGTTTCAGCTGTACAGCAAAGTAAATCAGTTATACACATACATATATCCACTCTTTTTCAGATTCTTTTCCTATACAGGTTTTGACAGAGTATTGAGTAGAATTCCCTGTGCTAGTCAGTAGGTCCTTATTAGTTATCCATTTAAATATAGTAGTGTGTATATGTCAATCCCAATCTCCCAATTTATCCCTTCCCCCTTTTCCCCCCGGTAACCATAAGTTTGTTTTCTACATCTGTAACTCTACTTCTGTTTTGTAAATAAGTTCATTTGTACCATTTTTTAAAATACCACATATAAGCGATATCATATATTTGTCTTTCTCTGTCTGAGAAAGACACTTCACTCAGTATGACAATCATAGGTCCAATATTAATGTTTTATATATCTACCTCCATCTCTCCAACATTACACACATGTGTATCTCTATCAGACATTATACATGTATATATATGGAGATATATATATATTATGTATATACACACATATAATATAGAAATTTTAATATATAACAATGTATATATTTATTATTATGTATTTATCATATATAAATTCTGATATATATCATAGGTGTGTGTGTGTGTGTGTGAGGGGGAAAGAGACTCATGTAGAAAATTGCTAAAAAATACTTACGTTGGGGTGGTAGATTATGATAGTTTCTTAAAGGTATTTTTAAAGATTTTTTTAAAATTAAAAATATAATATGCAATCTTTGAGAAACCTCAAACTGTATCAGAAATGTAGAAAGAAAAATTGTAAAAATCCCTTCCACTTCCACAGGGCCGATAACTACTGACGTTTTCTTGTTTTTTCCCTCTTGAAATTTTTTGGTACAAAAGATGCATATGTACCTGTGTACGTGTCCGTGTGCACACGTGTACACACATACACACAGTTTCGTTTCTATGGGAATGGAATCATATTCTACACTTTGTGTGGCAACTTGCCCTTCTTGGTGCGGTACGCGGGCCTCTCACTGTTGTGGCCTCTCCCGTTGCGGAGCACAGGCTCCGGACGCGCAGGCTCAGCGGCCATGGCTCATGGGCCCAGCCGCTCCGCGGCATGTGGGATCTTCCCGGACCGGGGCACGAACCCGCGTCCCCTGCGTCGGCAGGCGGACTCTCAACCACTGCGCCACCAGGGAAGCCCCCCTTCTTGGTTTTTCGAACCAACAGTCTGTCCTGGACAGTCTTTACCCACAGTCGTAACCACTATTAATGTTTTGTTTTTCCTCCAGAGGTTTCTTTGTGTGTACAAAAATATAAATACATATAGAAAAATATACACACATTTTTCAATAGGAGCAAGTTCAGACTCTATGTACTGTTACTGACCTGATGGTCTTTCCTCTTTGTGACCCCTCAGCATGTCCCAGGCAACTTTCTATCCCCAAACGCACCACTGCATCAACCTCTGGACAGTGGCTTACGACTCCACAGAATGGACACAAGACCACCAGTTTTACCCTTCCCGTATTGATGGACAGAGTATCTACAATATTTTCCAATAGAATGTGCACTCCTGTGAGTCCTTCTGTAGGGTTAGTTACTGGAAGTATGTTTTCTGTGTCTGGGTGATGCCTATTCAAAACGAGGAGTTTTGCCTCCTACAAAATCCACCCCCCCAAGAGGTCATGCCCTCGAAACCCTCACCCGCCCGCCGAGTGTTTGAGTACAAACTCACTCTCGCCCTCCCCAACCCTGGCCTTTGCCGATATTCTCGTGTTTTGGTGAGTCTGCAAGTTAAACCCAGCGTTGCATTATTTCGACTTGCAGTCCCTAATCACCCAAGAAGTGGTGCCTCTTCTCCAAACCTTCCTGGCCTTTTCTCTATTAATAATTTTCTTCCCATGGCTTCCTCTTAACACTTAGGTGTTGTCCCTAACTGTGTCCAATTTCCCTTCCCTCCAATTTCCCTTCTACACAGACCAACTTGTAAAGGATTAAACATTCAACATCAGAGACTGAATGGGACAAAATGGCCGCGCGGGACCATCGGGGTAAAAACTAGCCAAAACGGGACCTCAGGAGCGAGATGCGTCAAACAGCTGTGAAGCTGGGGGATGGAAGTCTCTCTTCCATCTGGAACTTGACATCGATGGAACAGCGAGCGCATTGTGAGTCTCCCAGAAGGAGCACCGCGTTGCCTGGCTACCTGGCAGCTGGCCTGGCTTTGTAGCTCCGAGGAGAATTTCAGGGTGGGATGCAAGCTGAGGTTCCAACAACAAATAGGCTGAAGGGTTTAACCCCTTCTTCTTGGGGAGCTCGAGCTGAGCGGCACCCTGGGCCCAGGTAGCCCCGGCCGGGTGTTGGGACTTCCAGGACCTTTGATTTCCTTCGTTGCAAAATGTGCTCAGCGGGACCCGACATGGTCGACGGCTAGGTAGAATCCTTGAGATTTGTAACCCACCGGGCACTTCCTGGACCTGGTTTCCAGATGAGGGTCTTTCTACTCAGATGTAGGGCTTAGGGATGCTGGTTTAACTCCTCCAACAGAGGGGTCTTGTCAGCAAAATGAGGGCAATAACATCAGTCTTGGTTGGGTTGTGTTGAACTGCACGAGAACGGCCTCAAAAGAGCGGGAAGGTAGTGTCGAAATTCCCTGTTTCTCTTCCCTCCGTCACATCTCTTCAAAACACTTACAATGGGTCTGCCCTCCTTGGTGACACTGTGCCCCACTGAACCTGCTCATGACTTTGCCATGGCTCCCTGGCAAAGAGTTCAACAAGGAATTTACCCAACCCACGGGGTCTGGCCTCCCAGGCCCCCTCTGCTCACCACACTCTGGCCTCCCTGGTTTTCCTAATGTTCCTTGATCTTTCCAACATAATTCCCACCTCCAAGCCTCCCCCGCCCCCGTCAGGGCTGGCTCCTGCACACCTCATGGGGCTCGGGTTCAATAGCATTTCCTCGAGGAGGCTTCCCCCAACTCCTCCATCTAAAATAGCAGCTAGGTGGCCAACAAACACATGAAAAGGTGCTCAACATCACTAATCACCAGAGAAACGCAAATCAAGTCTACAATGAGGTACCACCTCACACCGGTCAGAATGACCATCCTTGAAAAATCTACGAACAATAAATGCTGGAGAGGGTGTGGAGAAAATGAACCCTCCTACACTGTTGGTGGGAAGGTGGGAATGTAGACTGGTACAGCCACTATGGAGAACAGTATGGAGGTTCCTTAAAAAACTAAAAACAGAATTACCATATGACCCAGCAATCCCACTACTGGGCATATACCCAGAGAAAACCATAATTCAAAAGGATACATGCACCCCAATGTTCATTGCAGCACTATTTACAATAGCCAGGTCATGGAATCAACCTAAATGTCATCAAGAGAGGTATGGATAAAGAAGATGTGGTACATATACACAATGGAATACTATTCAGCCACAAAAAGGAATGAAACTGTGTCATTTGCAGAGACGTGGATGGACCTAGAGACTGTCACAAAGAGTGAAGTAAGTCAGAAAGAGAAGAACAAATATTGTATAATATCACTTATATGTGGAACCTAGAAAAATGGTATAGATGATCTTATCTGCAAAGCAGAAATTGAGACACAGACATAGAGAACAAATGTATAGATACCAAAGGGGAAGGGTTGGGGGGGGTGAGATCAACTGGGAGATTGGGACTGACATAGACACACTACTGTGTATAAAATAGAGAACTAATGAGAACCTACCGTATAGCACAGGGAACTCTACTCAGTGCTCTGTGGTGACCTAAATGGGAAGGGAATCTAAAAAAGGAGAGATACATGTGTACGTATAACTAGATTCACTTTGCTGTACAGCAGAACTTGACACAGCAGTTTAAAGGAACTACACTCCAATAAATAAATAAATAAATAATAAAATAGCTGTTAAATCCAGGCTTCCTAACCCTAACCCTCCGCCCCAGACCTTCCATGCCACTGGGCTTCCTGAACCCTCCACACACATTCTGTAGATCCCAGAATAAAAACCACCACCACTGCCATCACCACCGCTGTGTTACTCAGAAGACCATCTCATACTCATCAAGGTGGGCACCTGTTGGTTCCCCCAGCCGACGTCCACTCCCCCTTCATTCTGATCATAGTGCTTTGCCTGGGGAGCCAGACCACCCCCACTTGCCGCCCTTGCAGTCTGAGTGGAGATGACATCATTTCCTGAACCGGGAATGGACAGATGTATGTCCCAGGTCTGGCCAGTCAGCATCTTAGGGATGGGCCTGGAACTTTAGCAGAACTAACAGGAAAGAGGCACTGATTCACTGGGTATGTTCAGCTGGTAGGGCCCATGCCTGGAGCTGCTGGTACCCATCCTTGCCACCTTGGAGGGAGGGCCTATGTCAGAAGGAAGCTGGATCAGGGAAGAGCAGACCCCATGGACCAAGACATAAAGACTGCATCTTGATGACATCGTTTGAAATACTGGATACAACTGTACCTGAAAGCACCTTGGGCTTCACAGATGTTTAGCCAATACATTCCCACTTATTTCGTTTAAGCCAATTTGAGTTCATTTTCCCTTCACTTACATCTGAAATCCGTGCGACAGGTAACCCTTATCCCAAGCCCTTGTTACCACTCAGTTTCAAAACTTTAAAGTCAACCCCGACTCTTCCCTCCTCTCCGTCCCCCATATTCAGAGTTGCCATGTCCCGTGGAGTCCACCCCATAACTGTGTCTCCCATCTGTCTCACATTTTCCATTCTTCTGCATCCATTTCCCATCTCTCACACTGATATACCTCCTGAGTTACAGAACCCTAGTCCACCCCCCATTAATTCTCCACTGCTTGCTCCTTCCATCCACTCCCCCATCTCAAGAAGGACATCCCAGGACTTCCCTGGTGGTGCAGTGGCTAAGACTTCGCCTTCCAATGCAGGGGGTGCAGGTTCCATCCCTGGTTGGGGAGCTAAGATCCCACATGCCTCATGGACAAAAAACCAAATCATAAAACAGGAGCAATATTGCAACAAGTTCAATAAAGACTTTAAAAATGGTCCAGGGACATCCCTGGTGGCACAGTCGTTAAGAATCTGCCTGCCAATGCAGAGGGCATGGGTTCAAGCCCTGGTCGGGGAAGATCCCACATACCACGGAGCAACTAAGCCCGTGTGCCACAACTACTGAGCCCGCGTGCCTAGAGCCCATGCTCCACAACAAGAGAAGCCACCGCAATGAGAAGCCCGTGCACTGCAACGAAGAGTAGCCCCCAGCTCACTGCAACTAGAGAAAGCCCACGCACAGCAACGAAGACCCAATGCAGCCAAAAATAAATTAATTAAAATAAAGATTTGAAAAACTGTCCTCTGTTTAAAAAAAAAAAAAAATAAGATCCACATCAAAAAAAAAATCTTTAAAAAAAAAAAAAGACATCCTCCTGAAACACAAATGTAACTCGGCTACTCTCCTGCTTAGAAACGCTTCTTCAGTGACAGGAGACAGAAATGCTAACTGTTAACGCAAAGACAAAGGAACAAAAATAAGAGTTGTTTACTGAAGAGCTCAGGAGTAGCTGGCTTCATGCCTAGGTGGACCCAGGTCCTCAAAAACGTTCGTCAGAGATCCATCTCCTCCCTATCTCTAGGCTCTGATTTCCCCAGCAGGAATCATCCCCAGCCCTTCCACAGAAATCCTAGGGCTGTGTCTCCTTGCCCAGGTGGAGTCACGTGATCATCCTGGGGCCAATTACAGTGGTTTCTGTTGACCAGGTAGAGGCCACAGGTGTGGAGGAGAGAAGCCAGCCCCACATAAGCCCCCTACGCTGAAGGGGCTGGAGAGAAGGCTTCCTAAAGGAAGAGGGCTTTATTGGTAAAAGAGTGAATACTGGGTGAGCAAAACCTTATACTCACTGCACCCATACCGAGCACACAGCATCTCTGAGGTCAAGTTCAGGCCCCAGGAGGCTCTCCTACAGTCTCCTCTGCAGTCATGCTTCACCTTGCCCACCACTGCCACTGCCACACCCTAGTTAGAATAAACGGCCCTACTTCCCTCGACTTCCCTCTCATCCTTAGACTTCTGCACTCTCAACCCTGATACCCGAGCAGGACCCTGTGGGGCTCCTGGACACAAAAGCCCTTCTGTGTCCCCCATTTCTTGATTACAGGAAATGGGCTTCATTCAGCCTCCATGACCTTCCCTGAGTTCCAACTGCAGGTTCAGACAGTTGCTAATAAGGGAAGGGAGGGGATGTGAGACAAGGGAGGAGCAGCCCTGGGGGCAAGGTCCTGGCTCCCCCTCAAGGGATACACGTAACAATATCTTTGAGCTGTTTTGCAGATACTGAAACCCCCTCCAGGTGGAAGAAGTTAACCGATTAAAGGTGGTATGCTGCCCACAGGCATGGAGACCCCAGGGCAGCTGGAACCTGTAGGTTGATGTCGCTGACTGCTACTTGCCTCCCCACCAACCAATCAGAAGAAGGTCCACGAGCTGATCACGCCCTCCTTGAACCATTACTGCAAGACTCCTCCAGGTCAGGACACACAGTTTTGTGGGCACGAGCCCGCTGTGGCCCCCTTGGCCTGGCAAAGCAATAAAGCTATTCTTTTCTACTTCACCCAAAACTCTGTCTCCGGGAATCAATTTGGTGTCAGGGTACAGAGGCCAGATTCGGCTTCAACCCCAACGCTCATTCCCCCGTTCCCCTCTTTTCAACAAGTTCCTGCTCAGCTTTGCGTCCTCATCACATACGTTACCCCTCCAGGAAGGTGGTCCTGAGACCCCCACAAATGAGATTCGGTGTCCGAAGTTGGTATGAGTGGGTTGACCTATGTAGCACTCCCTGCCTCATTGGAGGCTCTAACCCCGTCTCTTATTCTGGGGACTGCTTTTCCTCCACCCACCAAAGGAGGCCTGTTGCAGTGTTCTGTGTGCCCTGGACACAGGGTGAGCGTGTGGCTCAAGCCTTGGGCGGGTTAAAAACTTTCTTCTGGGGACCAGGGAAGCAAGGCTGGTCCTCGCAGATGGATGACCAAGGAGTAGCACCGTTGTGACCTCATGGGGAAGCCTTACATGACAGCACGCTGCCAGCGCGCAGACTCAAGTGATAGAGAGACAGCTGCTGGCTGCTCTCCATCACCCCGAGGACAGCTGCACCCCTACCTTCCCTCCCCGGGATATGGTTACTGGAGCCAAGAAATTCCCCCCCTTTGCCTAAACTAGTTTGAGTTGGGCAGAGGTCTGGTGGGGCTGGTTCAGTGCTGTCTCTTGACTCTGTCAAGAAGGAAAGGGTGATAAACTGTCAGGTGCTTATGGGAGGTGAGACTCAACGGTTGGGTTTGTGAACATGGAGATTGCTGGAGGCCTTTCGGTAGGACAGCAGAGATGAAGGATCGGAATGGGGTGAAGACGGAGAGGGGGATTTGGAGGCAGAGAGGGACTGCAGAGCTAGCTCAAAGGGAGGGGAGAGCAACGGCGCAGCAGCTGAACGGGGTGTGGGGTCAAGGTGGGCTTTGTGGGCTGGGGTCTACTATTACAGCGCGTCTGTGGACTGACGGGAATGGTCCAGGAGAGGAGGGAGTCTCAGTGATGCAGGAGAGGGGGAGAGTGCAAGAAGGATGCCCTTGAACAGAGAGGAGGCTGGGGTCCACGGGGACAGGGTGGCCTGGAGAGGAGCACAGCACCAGTGGAAGGAGGGCTGCCGGGGCCCGGACGTGGGTACGAAGGCGGTGTTTGAAGAGTGTGCAGTTCCCTCTTGACTCAAACAGTGGGTCAGGAGCCATTGCCACACCTTCAGTGCTGGGCTTCCAGGAATAAGGAAGCAAGCACTGTGCAGGGGCCGGGAACCAGGGCTCTCCCTCCCAGACCACCCGGCCCTGCTGTGTACAAGCTAGTGGACAAACTACCCCCTCCCTTCAGGACCCACTTTCCCTACATGGAAAAAAGGGATCTCTGAAGGCATCCCTCCCAAGGACTATTGTGAGAACACATTGTGAGAATGCTTACTTTGGTACTTATCGTTTTTATTTTTATTTAAAAAAACATTTTTGTTCTAGTTTAGTTTTTGGCCACGCTGCACGGCATGTGAGACCTTAGTTCCCCTACCAGGGATCGAACCTCTGTCCCCTGCAGTGGAAGCATGGAGTCCTAACCACTGGACCGCCAGGGAAGCCCCCTTTGGTGAATGTTACTTATTGCGAGAATGAAACAGTATTCAATGAAATTCAGGAAGAGAGGTATCAGCAAAGTGCAGGGCTTACAAAAGGACTATGTCCCTTACCTACTGTACGGTATTATTATTATAATAATCTTATATATAATGTAGAATTAAATATATAATACAATGTTATACGTAATATTCATATACATAATTATATATGAATACACTGACCTTAACATATAATTATGTAATAATCAACACTAATAATACATGATGAGCGTATTGTAGACTGCCCATCACCTGTTGTAGAGTCCACAACAAGGTCCTCATTTCAGCTGACCCTGTGGAAATAGTGCTTGGTAGGAATAAACTGGCGGGGAAATGATTAACAGGGACTTGGATATGTATTTGGAATCTGGGAGATGGGGCTACAATATGCAATCATCTTCCAGCAAAAGCTAACAGAAGCCTTTCTCCTAGATGCCCGGGAAAATGGAAGATGCTGCGTTATTTCCAATATATGTCTTTGGCTTGCTGCATTAACCTTAATTCTGGCATTTTTACTCCCTCCTGCCTTAAACAGTATTTCTACTGGTCTCTCTCGGCCGGGGGATCCCGAGGGTTTTCTTAAACCCCAGGACAAAGCGCCTCGGAGAGATTGGGATGGGAAGCCTTTTAGTTGCAAACTGGTAGAAGAGCCACGGTGAAAGGAGAACCCTGGAGCGCCTCTCTGGGAAACCGCTTCTCTCTCTTTTTTTAAAATTAATCTTTTATTGGAGTATGGTTGCTTTACAATGTTGTGCTAGCCTCCACTGCACGACAAAATGAATTAGCCATACACGTACAGATATCCCCTCCCTTTTGGACTTCCCTCCCATTCAGAAAGAGAAAAGCAAATATCGTATAATATTGTTTATATGTGGAATCTAGAAAAGTGGTATAGATGATCTTACTTGCAAAACAGACATAGAGACACAGACGTAGAGGACAAATATATGGATACCAAGGGGGAAAGGGGTGGGGTGGGAGGAATTGGGAGACTGGGATTGACACATATACGCTATTGATACTATGTATAAAATAGACAACTGATGGGAACATACTGTATAGCACAGGGAACACTAACTAATTCACTGTGGAAACCGCTTCTCTTCAACAATCCACCTCTCTTCAGCCTTTCTTCTCCGCTTGGAGGGCGTGCATGCCTCTGGGGTTACAAGTGACCTAATTTGAAGGCCACGGCTCTACTGACCTTAAGGTCCCCAATTCCTCTGGGAGCCTCCAGCCCTGGGCCCCCTCCGTCTTTCCCGGGACACTCCCAGGCAGCTGCACCAGACTGTGGGGCGCCAGGAGCCTCCTCTCCTTAATCCTTCTGGCTGGGTCTGGAGGCCCTTGGAGGGGCCAGAAGGCTTGTTATCTTGTCTTTTTCCCCTCCATCTCCCACCTCTGCAGAGGGGTGCTGCCTGAGCCCCCAGCCGACCACCTGAGGTACAGACTTTCTTTTTCTCAGATTTCAATTTTTAAAAAAATTTTTATTGGAGTATAGTTGCTTTACAATGTGGTGTTAGTTTCTGCTGTACAGCAAAGTGAATCAGCTATACGTATACATACATCCCCTCTTTTTTGGATTTCCTTCCCATTTAGGTCACCACAGAGCATCGAGTAGAATTCCCTGTGCTATACAGTAGGTTCTCATTAGTTATCTATTTTACACATAGTATGAATAGTGTTTATATGTCGATCCCAATCTCCCAATGCATCCCACACCCCACTTCCCCCCTTGCTGTCCATATGTTTGTTCTCTATGTCTGTGTCTCTATTTCTCTTTGCAAATAGGTTCATCTGCACCATTTTTCCAGATTCCACATATATGCATGAATGTACAATGTTTGTTTTTCTCTTTCTGACTTACTTCATTCTGTAAGACAGTCTCTAGGTTGCATATATACAATGCAAATGCATATATACAATGGAATATTACTCAGCCATAAAAAGGGACAGAATTTCTACACCAGTGAGGTCTAGGGAATGCAATCTGGCAAGGAAGGGAAAGAAAGTGTTACTCCTTCCATATCCAGGAGTGGAGGATGCCTTGACCCTATTAATGTTTCCATATTCAGGAAGGGGATAAGCACAGGCCCTGTAAATGTTTCCATGACCAGGAATGGTAGACAGAGCCCCTGCCTCTACTCTCATCCCCTTCTGGGGCAGGTGACCCAATAAAGCTTGTCTCCAGAGGCCGTTAGAAGGAGTCAGACAACAACAGAAGCTTCTGCCATTCTCCCTCCCTTGCAGCCCCACTCAGCCTCAGCCTTCCCTAAGCCCCCATGAGGCCTCGGGTTCCTGCAAACCAGAGGAGGGGAGTTGGGGGTGGAGGCAGAAGGGTCTCAGCCCATTCACCCTGCAAACCGAAGGGCAAGATGGCTCCCAGTTTCCAGCCCTGGTGCAGAGCCCTCTGGGGCCCCAGGAGCTAGGGTCCATCCCTAGATGCCAGATATCAGGACAGTGACAGGTGGGTCCCCTCTGGAAGCCCCTGTTCTGCCTCTGTGGTGGCAACCAGAGGAATTCTGAGAACTTGCCTGCGACAGTCAGATGTGAACTATAAATAAAATTCTATCAGACACCAACAATGGAGCATTCACTCATCCAACAAGTATTTTGCATGCCTAAGTCCCAGGCACTGTGCTAAATTCTGGGGAGTCACAGGAGCTCAGGAAGATGTTCCTTTTCCCCTGGAGCGGGTGGAGTAGGGAGTGGGGGCTCTGACAAAGTCAAGGTTCATCTGTGTTGCAGCAGGTGTCAGAATTTCCTTCCTGTTTAAGGCTGGATCATTCCTTTGTATGGATGGACCATATTTTCTTTATCCATTCATTCATCAGGGGACATTTGGGTTGCTTCTACCTCCTGGCTATTGTGAATAACGCTTCTAGGAACGTGACTGCACAGATATCTCTTTGAGGGATATCTCTTCCCTGGTGGTGCAGTGGTAAAGAATCTGCCTTCCAATGCAGGGGACGCGGGTTTGACCCCTGGTCGGGGAACTAAGATTCCACATGCTGCCAGGGAACGAAGCCCGCGTGCCACAACTGTTGAGCTCGTGTGCCTCAATGAAAGAGGCCACATGCCTCAACAAAAAGATCCCTCGTGCCGCAACTAAGATCCGCCAAGAAAATAAGGAAAATAAATAAAAATTTTAAAAAAAATTTAAAAAACCCATCTCTTTGAGATCCTGCTTTCAGTTCTTTGGGGTGCAGGCCCAGAGGTGGGAATGCTAGATAGACACTCAGTCTGTTTTGCACGTTCCTTTTGCCCCAGCACAGTGTCTGGCCCTCAGGAAGGTCTTCGGAGGTAATAGCTGTGCCTAGAAAGGGTCTTGGAAAGAGTCCTGCTTCCTTGGCTCTCCCTGTGTACCCAGCAACTGCCAAGAACTCCCAATATGTGATCTCTTTTGAGGTAGGAACTGTTAAGACACCCATTCCACAGGAGCCCAGAGCAGTGAAACCCCTTGGCTGGGAAGAGCTGCAAGAAAAGCAAGGTTGGTGGGGCAGAGGCTGGGTCTATGGGAACTTCCAACAAACGCTAAGGGGCACGGTCTTCATCCTAAGGGGTGCCAGCTGGTTTTTAGCAGGGAGGGTGCCATAGTTAGGTTTTTCTCCGGTGAAGACCCCTCTGACTGCAAGCCCAGAGTGCACCCGAAGCCATCAGAGTGGGGAAGATGGGTTCGGAGCTCTTTGCAAAATCCAGGAAGACACAGAGAGACCCAGGCCAAAGATGTGGCCAGGGACTCAGGAGGAAGAGGGATGGTTCGAAAGGCATCTAGATGGACAGATGGACGCGACTTAACGTGCAAGGCATGGGGCTGGAGAAGCCGTTGAAGGCACCCAGGTTCCCGCCTGGCACACCGTGTGGCTGACCGGTAGCTCCCCTCCCTAAAAATGGGAGCACGCTTAGGTCGAAAAGGTTAGCAGGGGCTGGGCAGGGACCTCCCCAGGGAGGGCCGGCTGCGTGTTTCCCCACTTGCTGGGCCTGCAAGTGTGTCCGTGGATCAGATGACGGCTGTGGGGGTGGAGAGGGCTGAAGGCAGGAAGGGGCAGGGAGGGCTGGGGCCGCGGAGCCCAGACTTCATGGGACACAGCTGTCTGGCGGTGGAAGGGATCGGTCGTTTGGGCTGGCCTGTCCCCTGGTTCTCTCTTTTAGAGAAGATTGTTTTGTTCTTCTCGTGTCGAAAGGATATTGTGGCTACTTAAGAAATTACATACTCAATACCTTCCAATAATCTATAAGGGAAAACAATCTGAAAAAGCATATGTATGTATATGTATTTGTATACGTATTACTGAATCACTTTGCTGTACACCTGAAACTAACACAACATTGTAAAGGAACTCTACTTCAGTTAAAAGAGAGAGAGAGAGAGAGAGAGAGAGAAAAGACTAATAAAATAAAAATGCAAAGAAAAGAAATTATGGGGAAAAAAAATCACCTACAAGCAGACCAACAAGAGATGAACCCCAGAAATACTTTATTGTTTTCAAAGATTTTTTTTTGGATGTGGACCATTTTTTTAAAGTCTTTTTTGAATGTGTTACAATATTGCTTCTGTTTTATGTTTTGGTTTTTCAGCCGCGAGGCATGTGGGATCTTAGCTCCCTGACCAGGGATCGAACCCGCACCTCCTGCATTGGAAGGCAAAGTCTTAACCACTGGACTGCCAGGGAAGTCCCTGGAAACATTTTAGAGTATTTTCACCCATTTTTTTCAACGCATATATACTCGTGAAAACCACTTTTAACGAAATTGTGAGGTACCATTCATTCACTCATCCAACAGTTTTTAGCTGAGTGCCTATTACGTGCAAAGCATCGTTGTAGGTGCCAGGGATACAAAAGCAAACAAAACATGAAATTCCCTGCCTTTGTGGCGTTTACGTTCTGCTTTTTTTCATCTAAGATTATCTCACAAACCCTGCCCCTCCCCTCAGTAAATATTTTTTAGAGACATGACTTGTAATGACAGCTTACATCTTCATCCTATGGATATACTAAAATGCATTTGCCATTCAGAAATAATTGGACTTTCCAGCTCATTTCCATTTTTTCATAAATGTAAAAAAAAAAAAAAAAAAGAATGAAAATCCTTGTACATGCATTGTTTTGTGCCCTGCCACTTCCTTTCTTACAGAGAATCCCCAGGAGTAGAATTATAATATTTGGTCAATGGGAAAATAGTTGAAGATTCTTGACAGAAGTTAAAAAAATTCTCCACGATCAGGCAACACAGAGATAATAATGACTCTTAAGGTTTGGGGATATTTATTCCATTATTTTTTCTATGTATACCTATCTATGTGTCTGTCTGTCTATCTGCCTATTTACTACCTACCTACGTAGACTTTACCATCATCGGAAACTGCATGTCTGAAATCTCGATATTAACTCATCTTTGCTCTCATCACTGGCCCCGGTCCCTTTAGGTCTTCCCTCCTCCCACCCCCCAAACAATTCTGTGACTTATTGGCACATTCAGTTCACTACAGCCGACTTCAGCCCCTCCTGGTCTAATTTAAATTCCACGGTCCATTCTGACAATAACTGTTAGTGTTTCATTGCTCTGTAACAAACTACCACAAACCTGGTGGCTGGAGAAGGTGCCCATTTATCACCTAACCATTCTGTAGGTCAGAAGTCCAAGCAGGCTCAACTGGGTCTCTGTTTAGGGTCTCACGAGGCTGAAATAAAGTTGTGGGCTGGGCTGAGCTGAGCTCTCCTCTGGAGGCTCTGGGGAAGAATCCACTTCTACACTCTTCCTTCACTGTTACTGGTCGTGGTAAGCCAGCCTCCACCCTGGAAATGGCTCTCCACTAGTCAAGCCTTCAGATGACTAAAGCCTTGCCTGACATCTTTTTTTTTTCTTTCTTTAAAAAATTGGGACTTCCCTGGCGGTCCAGTGGTTAGGATTCTGCACTTTCACTGCTGAAGGCGCGGGTTCAATCCCTAGTCGGGGAACTAAGATCCCGCAAGCCGCGCAGCGCAGCCAAAAAAGAAGAAAATTGTAGTAAAATACACACAGCATAAAACTAACCATGTTAATCATTTTTAAGCATGCAGTTCAGCAGTATTGAATACACTCAAAACGTGGTGCAACCATCACCACCATCCATCTCCAGAGCTGTTTTCATCTTGCAAAACTGAAACTCTGTCCCCATTAAACCCCCAGCCCCTGGCAACCACCATTCTACTCTGTCTCCAAGAATTTGACGACTCTAAGGACCTAATATAAGTGGAATCATGCAGTATCTGTCCCCTCTACAAGGGTTCCAATTTCCCCACATCCTTGTCCACATTTGTTATTGCCTTTTCTTTTTCTTTTTCGGAGGGTAGCCATCCCCATGGCGTGAGGTGCTTGGGGCGGTAGTTTGCCGAGGAAGGGTTTTAAGCTAGGAGAGACACGACCTGTGTTTTCATGTTTGTCTGATGGCTGTTCGGAGACGGTTGTGCAGGGGTGAGAGAGGACGCCATGATAGAAATTTACTGCCCCTGTCGAGGGACAGATGGCAGTCGGCTCCAGAGCAGTACAATGGGGATAGAGGGACGTGGAGAGATTTGAGATAGATTTTGATGGTGGGGATAGAAAAGAGGCGGCAGTGAGGAGGGAAATTTATGCCTGGAAATCTCACTACAGCACTCACACAAGGCCCAGTGTCCAGGTGAAAATCGCAGGCCAACAGCTTTCCATGGAATTTCCCCTGATTTGTGAGCTGAAAGCCCACCTACAGTCCAAGCTACGAAGTTAGCCTAGGTACCCCACTAACTCAATCGACTCTATAGTACTGCACTGTAATAGGTTTATAATACTTTTCACGCAAATAATACATAAAAAACAAACACAGGACTTCCCTGGTGGCACAGTGGTTAGGAATCCAGCTGCCAATGCAGGGGACACAGGTTCGAGCCCTGGTCCAGGAATATCCCACATGCCGCGGAGCAACTAAGCCTATGCGCCACAACTACTGAGCCTGCGCTCTAGAGCCCGTGAGCCACAACTACTGAGCCCACGTGCCACAACTCCTGAAGCCCACGCACCTAGAGCCTGTGCTCCACAACAAGAGAAACCACTGCAATGAGAAGACCGCGCACCGCACGAAGGGTAGCCCCCGCTCACTGCAACTAGAGAAAGCCCATGCGCAGCAACAAAGACCCAATGCAGCTAAAAATAAATAAATAGGGGCTTCCCTGGTGGGGCAGTGGTTGAGAGTCTGCCTGCTGATGCAGGGGACACGTGTTCGTACCCCAGTCCGGGAAGATCCCACATGCTGCAGAGCGGCTGGGCCCGTGAGCCATGGCCGCTGAGCCTGCGCGTCCGGAGCCTGTGCTCCGCAACGGGAGAGGCCACAACAGTGAGAGGCCCGCGTACCGCAAAATAAATAAATAGATAGATAGATAGATAGATAGATAGATTTTTTTAAAAACACAAAAAATAAACACTTTTAATGTACAGTGCCTTGAAAAGTACAGTAGCACAGTATAATAGCTGGCATCCAGGGGCTGGCATCAAGTGAACAGGCAAGAAGAGTTACTGACTGGAGGAGGGAGAGGAGGTGGGAGATGGTAGAGCTGAAGGATCGTCAGCCATAGGAGACGGAGGGCAAGCTGCAATTTCACTCACGCCTGATGTTGATGGCACAGGTTCTGGTTCCTTGCTGGGTTCAGTTCTATCTACCCTCTTGAAAAAATGATCCAGTGATGTCTGGGTAGTAGTTCTTTTTTTCTTGTCATAGATGACGTGGAAGCACTGGATTGCATTCTGAACAGCCGCTGCAACCTTCGTGTACCGTTCTACATTTGGGTCCTGTGCCTCAAAAATTAACATTGCCTCCTCAAATAAAGAAAACCCCCTTGCCATTTCCTGCGTTGTGAATCTCTTCTTAGCAGTACCAGCTACATCACCGCTGCTTGCTTTGAACAACCTAGGCTTGAAATAAAGATACTGTACCACTGTACTCTATACAGTATTGTAAAGTACACAAGACCACAACCACTTGTAGAGGATGCACGCACATGACAATGTACGCCAGACACGTGAACTAACTTACGTGATTGGACATGCGAACACATGTACGCATCTTTGAAGGTTCGCAACTTGAAGGTTCGTATGCAGGGGACTTACTATATGTGGAGACGGTGGCCGGGAGAGGCTTGTGTTGACATCCATGCTTCTGCCTGTGATAGGTATTTCCCTTCCCCAAGAGATGTGTCGGTGGGGCTTGGATTCCCAGAGACTTTGGAGGTTAATGACCAGCCAAAGGTCTTGCTCCCTGAGAACGAGAGATCAATTCCTTCCAGGGAAGGAATGCCAGCTCGTCCAGGACAAGTCTGGGAGCAGCACGGGGGGCATTTCTGCTTCTCTCATTCTCCTAAGCTCCCCTCTTGAAGAAGGACTGGGGCCCCAGGAGGCAGATTTGGGCAGAAAATGGGAAATGGGCAAGAACAAATCTCTCCTGTAAGTGTGGGCTGGGCTGCCGCCCCGTTTGTTGGGTCACAGAGAGGCCAGGGTTCCTGTTGCCGCCTGAAATGCCTGGGAATCCCAGCGTGAATCGTTCATCATGGATTGTTTTGCATTAGATGTGATTTTCTTAAAAAACATTGTATTAAAATATTGTATATCTTTAAAAAACTTTTTTAAAATTTTTATTGGACTATATAGTTGCTTTACAATGTTGTGTTAGTTTCTGCTGTACGGCAAAGTGAATCAGTTATACGTGTACATATATCCCCTCCTTTTTAGGTTTCCTTCCCATTTAGGTCACCACAGAGCACTGAGTGGAGTTCCCTGTGCTATACAGCAGGTTCTCATTAGTTATCTATTTTATACATAGTAGTGTATATATGTCAATCCCAATCTCCCAGTTCGTCCCATCCACCCCTCCCCTTGGATACTTGGTATCCATAATTTTGTTCTCTACATCTGTGAGTCTATAATATTGCTTACATGTGGAATCTAAAATATTATACATGTTGATTACTGAGGGTTTTTTTGGTGCCTCCTTAAACTTTGGGAGACTCGCCTAACCCCCGCCTGGGCCCTTAATTGGTGCGAAGTGCAGGCTGCTGGTTCCAGCCCTGTGGAATTTGCCGCATGGGTTTTTACTTTCCAACTGGGAGGACAGGACACATAGGGAGAAGTGACCCCAACTCTCTGGGGCTAATTAACACCTAGAGGCAGAGGCTAGAGTGTGATGGATCCATACGTTCACTATTCTCCACTCTACTTTTGCTCAAGGAACATTAGATTCCCCAAGCTGAAGCTGACCCAGGTGGGAGGGGCAGGCAGGCAGCCAGTGTGCATTATTTATGGGAAACGCATTTGGCTCCTACGGAGAACTCATGGCATGTGTCCAAAAACCAGGGATAATAAGGACTTCGTATCTCCCACTGGAGGAAAGAAACATGTCCCCAGAAAGCACAGAGAGCTTAGAAATGCAGAAATCACCTGTTACCATGTATGTAGTTGTGCGTTTACTCCGTCAAAATACAATGAGACTACTACTCTGTTATGGGCTGAATTCTAATCCCCCCAAATTCATGCACTGAAGTTCTAACCCCCATCACCTCAGAATGTAACTGAATTTGGATTTAGGGCCTTTAAAGAGATAGTTAAGGTAAAATGAAGTCCTTAGGGTGGGCCCTAATCCATTGATCAGTGTCCTTATAAGAGTGAATAGGGACGCAGAGGGAGAAGACCGTGTGAGGACACAGGGAGAAGGCGGCTGTCTAAACGCCAAGGAGAGAGGCTTCAGGAGAAACCAACGCTGCTGACACCTTGATCTCGGACTCCCAGTCTCCAGAATCATGAGACAATACACTTCTGTTGTTTAAGCCCCCCTAGTCTGTGCTGCTTTGTTACAGCAGCCCTAGCAGACTAATACGACTTAACATCTGAAATGAAAGGACAGTGCCGAGTTTATTTTTCACCATAACAAGGGCGAGCTGTGATAGTCAGGCAGTCTCTCTGCACAGAATGGACTGATTTCATGCAGGCTTTGGCTTTCGGAGGTTGGCGGGCCTTTGGAGGCATAAACAGCTTCACGTTGTCTGTAGGACTGTGGTCTCTCAAGTGAGACCCATGTTGATTGGTTGGCACCCAGAGGCGTGTTTATTAGAGTGAGTCCGTCCTTGATAGGCTCTCTCCCTGGCTGACTTTCCAGAGCACAGTGGTGACACGTATTGTTTGGCTCGCAAAAGCGCGTTCTCTGAGGCAAGTTGCCATGGATCAGTCGAATGGGTTTAAAACGGATTCTGATGGCGGCTTGCTCTTCCCTGGCTGGAGAACCAGTCTGTCTTTTTTTGAAGCTTGTGGGAACTTTCTTACACGCTGCTTGCTGGATGACGGTGGCCCACAAGGCTGTCAGCTCCCTGAAAACAGGAACGTGATCTGAATTGCTCATCTAAACGCACGCCGGTGCCTGGAATGTGACAGGCAAAGAGTAGGCACTCAGTACATGTTGGAAATTATGATCATTCCCTGGTCAGTGTGGCTTCCTGTGTGCATCTAGGCTCCTTGAGTGAGAGCGGCCTGGTGAAGACGTGCACATCTTGGGAATTCCCTGGCGGTCCAGTGGTTCAATCCCCCGTCGGGGAATTAAGATCCCACAAGCCGAGAGGTGTGGCCAAAAAAAAAAAAGTGCACATCTTCAGTTTCTATACCTAAAAGCAGAAGAGGAGAAGGCAGGGCCAGGAAGCCAGGAGAACAGAGGTTCAAAGAAGGCAAGGGAAGAAAGTGTTTTCAAGGAGGAGGAAGAGGTCGATGGTGTTGACGGCTGTGATGAAGCCACATAACCGAGGACAGACAGTGACAGCTGGATCTGACTACAATGGTGGATTTTGAGCAGAGCAGTTGCAGGGGCGTGGGGGTGGGTGGAAACCTGTTTAGAAGGAACTGGTGAGAGAGTGTGTCCTAAAATATGGTGTATTAATAGAAAATCTGAGGTATGTGAAGGCCAACGGATCAAAAGATGACTTGTCATTAATGAGAACCTACTGTAGAGCACAGGGAACTCTACTCAGCGCTCTGTGGTGACCTAAATGGGAAAGAAATCCAAAAAAGAGGGGATATATGTATACATATAGCTGATTCACTTTGCTGTACAGCAGAAACTAACACAAGATTGTAAAGCAACTATACCCCAATAAAAATTAATTTAAAAAAAAAGATAGTTTGTCAGAAACAGACTCACAGAAATAGAAAACAAACTTATGGTTACCAAAGGGGAAAGGGTGGGAGGAGGGATAAATTAGGAGTTTGGGATTAACAGGTACACACTACTATGTATAAAATAGATAACCAACAGGGTCCTACTGTATAGCACAGGGAACTATATTCAATACCTTGTAATAAACTATAATGGAAAAGAATCTATAAAAGAATATATCTATATATATATCTGAATCACTTTGCTGTACACCAGAAACTCACACAACATTGTAAATCAACTATACTTCAATTACAAAAAGAAAAAAAGATAGTTTGTGACTCACAGATCCCAAGAGGAGGGGGCACACCGGGCCACGGCAGGCCACACAGGGAAGCACCGAGGTTGCCCAGGAGGCGGAGGGAGCGAGGGGGGACCGTGAGCAAGAGCCTTTGCTGTGGTTTCCAAGGGCGGGCGGGTGCGGGTGCGGGTGCGGGGTGGGGGGGCAGCGGGCGACTAGAGGAAGCCAGCTTAGGAGTGGCTAGTTGGAATGGTTTCAGCGGGTTCTGAGGCCCAGGGGACGTCCCCAGTCCTCTGGTACCTGGCTCTGGGGTGATGAGAGCAGAGGAAGGTGGCCCAGGATGTAAGAGGCGGACAAGGGAGCAATTAGGGGTGTGTGGACCCTGGATTGTATTTGAAGAGCATGCCCCCAGGGAGAGGACTTCTTCTGGGGAGGGCGAGAGGGTGCAACGAAAGAGGGAGGAGCCCAGCAACGGGACCCAGGCATATCACTGGGTCGTCCAGAGCAGTGTGTCTCACTGGTTATCCTTGGATCCTACTTTTCACCAGTTTTATTCCCATATTCAGGGGCTGATAGTCTTTTCCCTTCATGTTCTAATAAAACAGCTCAGTGTCCTGAAGCTCTTTGACCATGACCAGCACAGAGGAAGGGCCTGGTTATTGCCATTTGGAACTAAATTCCAAAGTATATCCTGAATGTAACCATAAGAGAATGGGAATATTTCCAGTGTTACTGTTTGTCAGCTCACTGTGTCTATACTCTCTCTCTCTGTGTCACACACACGCATGCACACACACACACACACACACACACACACACACACCAAAACATAAGTACGTATTGATGATCATTGTCTATTTTTTGGAATGGTAATAAGATGTAGACATTCATAAGGGGATGCAAGTGTAGCTTCCAGTAGAATTCAGGCACGCCCTGTGTTCACCTATTTTTAAGCCAGTTGCCACCCCATGGATCTTCCAAACAGAACTTGGAGTCTCTGCTCCATGCAAGCCTTGGTGAGGAGGGAGTTGAGTTTTCAGTTCAAGAACTATAGGAATCTTTTAGAGGATTTTAGGTAGAAGAAAACACAGTCAGATTTTCATTTTAAAAAGGCTATGGAGAACCTAGGCAAAACATTCTCTGACATAAATTGTAGCAATATTTTCTTAGATCAGTCCCCCAAGGCAAAAGAAATAAAAGCAAAAATAAGCAAATGGGACCTAATCAAACTTATAAGCTTTTGCACAGCAAAGGAAACCATAAACAAAACAAAAAATAACCTACAAACTGGGAGAAAATATCTGCAAATGATGCCACTGACAAGGGCTTACTTTCCAAAATATACAATATCACAAAACAAAAAACCCAATCGAAAAATGGGTAGAAGACTTAAATAGACATTTCTCCAAAGAAGACATACAAAAAGCACATGAAAAGATGTTCAACATCACTAATTATTAGAGAGATGCAAATCAAAACTACAATGAGGTATCACCTCACACCAGTCAGAATGGCCATCATCAAACAGTCTACAAATAACAAATGCTGGAGAGGGTGTGGAGAAAATGGAACCCTCCTACACTGATGGTGGGAATGTAAATTGGTGTAGCCACTATGGAGAACAGTATGGAGGTTCCTTAAAAAGCTAACAATAGAGTTACCATATGATCCTGCAATCCCACTTCTGGGCATATAGCTGGACAAAACTCTAATTCAAAAAGATACATGCACCCCAATGTTCACTGCAGCACCGTTTACGATAGCCAAGACATGGAAGCAACCTAAATGCCCATCGACAGAGGATTGGATAAAGAAGATGTGGTACATATATACAATGGAATACTACTCAACCATAAAAAAGAACAAAATAATGCCATTTGCAGCAACATGGATGAACCTAGAGATTACTATACTGAGTGAAGTAAGTCAGAAAAGACAAATATTATATAACTTATATGTGGAATCTAAACAATAATACAAATGAATTTATTTACAAAACAGAAACAGTCTCACAGACATAGAAAACAAACATATGGTTACCAAAGGGGAAAGGGGAGGGGTAAATGAGGAGTATGGGATTCACAGACACACACTACTATATATTAGTATAAAATAGATAAGCAACAAGGACCTACTATATAGCACAGGGAACTATATTCAATATCTTGTAATAACCTATAATGGAAAAGGATCTGAAAAAAATATAACTGAATCACCTTGCTGTATACCTGAAACTAACACAATATTATAAGTCAACTATACTTCGATTTGTTTAAAAAGGCTATGGAGAATGGTTTCCAGGGGGTAAAATGCCAGGGAGATAGGATGTGATTTCAGGGACCCAAGCTAATGTAGTGGTGGCCTTCACTGTATTGGAAACAATGAGATCAGGTCTGAGGAAAGAGCTATTTCAGGAGGCAGAACTGGCGGGGCTGGCGGGTGATGGTATATGCCAGGTGTGGAGGGGAGACTGACAAGGACATTACCCACATTCCTGCCTTGGCCCCTGAGAAGAACTGCCGTACAGTGTCTGTGGAGGGCGGGTCCCCTGTAGGACCAAGATCGTGTCTAAATGTGCCTTTCTGGGCAGAGGAATTCTAGAAGGAGGTAGAGCCAATTGTGTCCACCCTCTGGGAGGAAAGAGATTACCTCCTGAAAGCAGGGCTGGCTACACAGCTCGTGGGACCCAGTGTAAAATGAAAATTGTCCGAAAAGCATGAAAAAGTGTGCACTGAGGGTATTAAAATATAATGTTGTTTCCTTCCTTCCTTTCATGATCTCGCTCATGACCCGTCCTGCTATGTTCCCTTTGCTAATTGATGCCCTGTCCCCTTGGGTACAGGGATAGTTGTGGGGTGAGTGCAGACCCTCCCAGGCAGTTGGGAGCCCTCTCCGCGATTCAGATATGTGTGCAGAGCCCACCAGCTGCTACGTTCCTCTTCCCATCTGAGCCAGAGTGAAGCATCGTGCCCTGGTCAGGGCAGGGAAGCCAACCAAGTATTCCCCTTCTCATCCATAACTGGATGGATGGACCATTTCCAAAGGTCTGAATCAGGGGAGGGTAAGAGTCTTGCCCCCGTCCGATTGCCCACTGAGGGCACCCTTCCTCCTCCTCCCCATCGTCTCCCCTCTCTCTATCTCATCTCTCTCTGTCTCACTCTCATAAGGACCTTTGCCTTTGGATTCAGGGTCCACTCAGGCAATCCAGGATGACCTCGTGTCAACATCTTTAACTTAATTACATCAGCAATGACCCTTTTTCCAAAGGTTAACATTCACAAGTTCCAGGGATTTGGATGAGGACGTATCTTTGGGGGGTAACCATTGGACCCTCTACACTGGCCATGCCTGAGAGAGAAAGTGTTGGGGGTATGTGGGGGCCATATCCTCCCCCCTTCCCCTGCGCCCCCCTCTCAAAGGAGAACTGGGTCCTTGAGAAGGAAGAGTGAGGGGAGGAGAAAGGAGACACATAAGAATAAGACTCCAGCAGGCTCCTTTTTATACAGTTGCTGCATTTTATAAAGTTCATTCTTGCCCAGGTTGGGGAATGAATGGAAGGAAGGGAGACCAGCAGAGGGGCTGGTACATGGGCTGTTATGGGTTGAATTATGTCCCCCCGACCCCCTCACCGCCAATTCCTATGTTGAAGTCCTAACCCCCAGCACCTCAAAATAGGACCTTATTGAAAATAGGGTTGTTGCAGATGTAATTAGTTAAGATGAGTCACACTGGAGGAGAGTGGGCCCCTAATCCAATATGACTGATGTCCTTATAAAAAGGAGAAATTTGGACACAGAGACACATGCACACAGAGAGAATGCCTTGTGAACATGAAGACAGAGATGTGGGTGATGCACCTACAAGCATGCATTGGTGTTCTACAGGGGATGCCAAGAATTTCCAGCAAAGAACCAGAAGTTAGAAGATTGGCACGAACAGTCTCCTTCACTGTCCTCAGAGGAAAACAAATGCCAAGATCCTGGTCTCAGACTCCTGGCCTCCAGAACAGAGAGACAATAAATTTCTATTGTTTAAGCCACTCAGTTTAGGATACATTTTTTAATGGCAGCCTGGAGAACTAATACACTTGCCTACGCAAGAGAAATGAGGAATCGACCAGGGAGGTGGGACCGGATGAAACAGAAGTGGCAGGAATCAAGGGTGATATAGGAAGGAGGAGGGGAAGCTGAAGATGCATGTTGGAGACAGGACTGATGGATTTGATGCTGAAGTTGAGGAATAGAGGACAGTCAAGGATACCATCCAGATTCCTGGTCTTTACAGCTGGTGGCACCATTTTGTGAGTTTGAGAAAATTGGAAAAAGTGGATTTGGGGAGGGGTGGAGTAGGGGGGATGGGCTTGATGAGATCAATTTTGAATTTTTCTTGAGTCTGAGGTATCAGTTCCACCTGGGAAGAATGCCCAGGTCATAAGTGGATATACAGTTTAGGAGCCCAGAAGAGAGTTTGTGGTTGAGGATAGAGATGTGAAAGGCAGAGGGCCCTTGAAGCCGTATGGGTGTGTAAGATTTCCCAGGGAACTAGTGCGGATGGAGAAGAGCCAGTCCAGGATGGAGCTGTGATGAACTCAACATTAAGGTTTTTACCATCTAGTTGGGAGGACGAATCTCAATGAACAAGACATTATAGAAACCACAGAAGTTATCTAACATCCTGAGACAAAGGTCCTGTCTTGAATCATTCATTATTTCATTGTTTTCTCCTTCACTCTTGCCCAGTAATAGTACCTTTTTTTTTTTTTTTTTTTTTTTTACACACCACGTGGCATGCGGGATCTTAGTTCCCCAGCCAGGATCTAACCCATGCCCCCTGCAGTGGAAGCACAGAGTCATAACCACTGGACCACCAGAGAATTCCCTAATAGTACATTCTTAAGGACATGAATTTCTCAGGCTGGTGATGCAGACATCCAGCAAGGGGGCACATCCAGAAGGCAGAAACCAACCCAGTAAGACATAAGACTGTGTGTGCTCAAAACTGAGTATTTATAATACTCAGTTTATACACAATGCCTGTCCATCCGTCCATTCAACCCTCCATCCAGGAAAAACCAGATACTTCAGGAAGGGAGTGGTGAACCCAGTAAGGCAAGAGAAATTTGCAACAACGTAATTAATTGATGATTTATTTGTCTGTTAACTGTGTTTCTCATGAGGCCAGCAGGTAGCAAACTAATGGCCTATGGGTCAAATCCAGCCCACTGCCTGTTTTTGTATGGCCCATGAGTGACGAATGGTTTTAATATTTTTAAATGGTTGAGAACAAATCAAAAGAAGAATATTTTGTGACATGGGAAAATCATGTGGAATTCAAATTTCAGTGTCCCTAATAAAATGGAACACAGTCACGTTCATTTACATACACATTGCCTGTGGTAGATTTTGCACATAATGTCAGAGTTGTATAGTTAAAACAGAGGCTGTATGGCCCACAAAGCCTAAAATATTTATCTGGGTTTTTGTTTTTGTTTTTTTTTCGCTGAAAGTTTGCTGACCACTAGATTATAGGTTCCAATAAGAAAAAGACGTCAAGTTAGTTCAAAACAAAATCTCCAGCACCTAGCACAATGCCCGGCATATTACATATGGTAAAAAATATTTCTTATGTAAATAAATGTGCAGATGGGGTTTGCCCCATCTTCCTCCAGCCTTATAAATGGAGGCTGTTGTAGAAGCTCAGAGGACCTGCATTGTTACTGGTTCTTGCCTTCTCTGCTACCCTATTCATTGTAAAATCTTTAATGGCTGGGATCAAGTCTTATGTATCTTTTCTTCTGTAGAATCTTATCCAGGGAAGATGTCTGCTATGGATTGAATGTTTGTCTCCCACAAAATTCATATGTTGGAATCCTAACCCCCAAGGTGATGATATTAGAAGGGACCTTTTGGAGGTGACAGGTCATGAGAGTCAGAGCTCTCATAAATGGGATTAGTGCCCTTATAAAAGAGGCCTCACAGAGATCCCTTAACCCTTGGGCCATGTGAGGAAACAGCTAAAAGATGGGCCCTCAGTAGACCCCAAATCTGCTTGCACCATGATCTTAGACTTCCCAGCCTCCAGAACTGTGAGAAATAAGTGTTTGTTGTTTATAAGCCATCCAGTTTACGGTATTTTTGTTATAGCAGCCTTGATGGACTAAGACAGTGTCAGTCAAAGTTTGAATGGGTTGGTCCAAGCATTTTGCCTCCAGGCAACTGTGTTCTGCAGTGAATCCTGGACAGCTCATAAAACCTCATCATGGCCTGGAGGAAATATTCCTCTGTACAGTACATCTACATTTGTTTCACTCTATGCTCTCCAAGAAACCTCCTGATTTACTTTATTTTGAAGTGGTCAACAAACCCACAATCTTCCAGTCCCTACAAAGAATTTCTTCTCATGCTCCCTTTGTAACTCACTCACAAAACTGGCTGACATTTATTGAGAGCTTACTTTGCACTAAGTCCATTACAGACATTATCTCCTCAAAGCATCAGAAGAGAGAGTGGGGGGGGGCACCCTAACTCTCTTGCTTTTTTCCCTAATAGGCAGACAAGACCAGTTTAGCACCCCAGCAAAGAGAATGTCATTCATTATAGCCCTCAGGGAAAAGTTCCAGGTGAGTCTCTGAATGGCTCACCTGGAGTCATGTGCTCATCCCTGAGCCAATCACAGTGGTCACAGCAATAGAATAGAGTGACCAGGCCTGGGTCAAACAATAACCAGTTCTCCATAGAAACAGAGGGCTTCTGTGGCAAGAAGTTGGGGGAGGGAGTATTGGGCAAAAAAAGCATAGAATCTGCAATGATATAAATTATGTTTCTAAATAGATGACACCACCTATACCTCTGGCATTTTCATTTAATTAGGCCAATAAATTCTCCTTTTTATGTAAGTCTATTTGAGTTGAATATCCTGTATGTTGAAACTGAAAGAAAAAGAACACTAATTGATTCATTTACATACATTTCCCTCTTCCTACCATAATGTAAACTCCATGAGAACAGATACCAAGTCTATTTTGTTCATTGCTATAGTTCCTTTGCCTAAAACAGTGCCTGGCACCATAGTAGGTACTTAGTAAATATTTGCCATGTTTGTGATTATCTGTTTAATACCTGACCTCAATCCTACCAGGTTTGTTTCCATGCAGCACAGCATCTTGTTTTGCTTTTTAAATTCACTCTGTATCCCCCCAGACTCTAATATGTCTCACACATAATGGGCTCTCAGAATATAGTGATGAATGAACAAATAATAAAATAACAAAAGAACACAAATAACAAAGGTTGGCGAGGATATGGGAAAAGGGGAACCCTGTATACTGTTGGTGTAAATGTAAATTGGTACAGCTACTGTGGAAAACAGTACAGAGGTTTCTCAAAAAACTAAAAATAGAACTACCATTTGACCCAGGAATTCAACTCCTCAGGTGTACATATCTGAAAAAATTTGAAAAGATACATGTACCCCAGTGTCCACAGCAGCACTATTTAGAATAACCAAGATATGGAAACAACCTAAGTGTCCATCAACAAATGAATGGATAAAGAAGATGTGGTACATACATACAATAGGATACTCTCAGCCATAAAAAAGAATGAAATTTTGCCATTTGCAACAACATGGATGGACTTGGAGGGGATTATGCTAAGTGAAATAAATCAGACAGAGAAAGACAAATACTGTATAATATCACTTATATGTGGGATCTAAAAAATATAACAAACTAGTGAATATAGCAAATGAGAAGCAGACTCATAGACAACAAACTAGTGGTTATCAGAGGGGAGAGGGAAGGGGGAAGGGGGAAGGGGCAAATATAGGGGTAGAGGATTAAGAGGTACAGACTATTATTACACATAAACTAAGCTACAAGGATATACTGTACAACACAGGGAATATAGCCAATGCTTTATAATAACTATAAATGGAGTATAACCTTTTAAAATTGTGAATAACTATATTGTACACTTGTAACATATAATATTGTACTTCAAATTTTTTTTTTTTGATCACAAGGCCAAAATTACTGTGTGGCCTTATTTTTTTTTTTTAATTTTATTATTTTTGGTTGCATTGTGTCTTCGTTGCTACGCGCGGGTTTTCTCTAGTTGCAGTGCAAGGGCTTCTCATTGCGGTGGCTTCTCTTGTTGTGGAGCTCAGGCTCTAGACACGTGGGTTTCAGTAGTTGTGGCGTGTGGGCTCAGTAGCCGTGGCACACAGGCTTAGTTGCTCTGCGACATGTGGGATCTTCCTGGACCAGGGCTCGAACCCGTGTGCCCTGCATTGGCAGGCAGATTCTTAACCACTGCGCCACCAGGAAAGCCTATACTTCAATTTAAAAAAAGATCATAAAAAACAAACAAATAAATAAAAGTCTCTCCTGCTGGACTCTAAGGAACAGGAAGGTAGAGACCGTAAGTGTTTTGATAGCAATTGTATCTTCAGGATCTAGCACTGTTTGACACACAGAAAACCAGGTCCCTTGGGGCTTTCCTGGTGGCGCAGTGGTTGAGAGTCCGCCTGCCGATGCAGGGGACACGGGTTTGTGCCCCGGTCCGGGAAGATCCCACATGCCGCGGAGCGGCTGGGCCTGTGAGCCATGGCCGCTGAGTCTGCGTGTCCGGAGCCTGTGCTACGCAACGGGATAGGCCACAACAGTGAGGGGCCCGCGTACCGCAAACAAACAAACAAACAAAAAAACCAGGTCCCTTCTGATCATTATTGGTTGATCAGACTAAATGATCAACCAACAGACTAGATGAATTAATAAGTGTTAAACATGCAAAATGTTAATCTCCCTGTTGCTTGCAGCAGCTTCTGAACTGAAAACCTATGACTCTGTGGAGTCTGCAGAGGTTCACATAGCCAACTTTTTGTTTTTCTGCAGAGACCCCGTCCAAGGACAGATTTTAACACATACATACATATTTCATAAACCACTGAAGGAGCCGGCTTTAGGGCTTCAGGAAGTCCTCCACATCCCCCAGCCAGGTTAGGTTGACGTCAATGGTTCCGGCTTGTTCCCCTTCAAGAGCTCTCATCTCTAGTTAGCTATAGAGGCAGGTTCCGTTTGTTACCATGGAAACTGCAGCTGGAGTGGGGAAGCGGCGGGGAGCCTAAGGAGTGAGCAGAGACTGAAATTTTCAAACTCAGAGGCAGACTGTGTGTGGAATAAAAATACCAGACCAGCACACAAAAATATTCTCAATAACTATTTTTGGGGTGACTGAACGAAAATGTGGGAACTTGGACAAGCAACCTCTTTCTTCATTTGTAAAATAAAAATAATTATCCTACTGCATGGGACATTTCAATTAAGATAATGTAAATAAAATCATTAGCACTGGGCTAGGCACTTTTATATCAAAGTTTCTCAAGTACGGTCTTCAGTCGTGCTTCATAATTGGAGGCATTTATTTATAAATTCCAGATGTGCTTTTTTCCCCCTTCTCCAGTTCTCTAAGAGGAATGAAATCATCTTCTCTCCCCACCTTAACACGTTGCCTTATCGCTAGGGTGCCAGATAAAATATAGGAAATCCAGTATGGGACATAATAAGGCTAAAAAATTTATGTTGTTTATCTGAAATTCAAATTTAACTGGGTTATCCTGTACTTTTATTTGCTAAATCAAGCAACCCTACTCACACTAGGCTACCTTGTGACGAATGAAAACTTGGTTTTATCAGCCAATCTAGCGGATGGTTCACTTACCCGGAACTCTAACTTTTGGTGTAGCACGCCCTTTTAAAGACTTCTGTGATCTGAGAACTATTCACTGAGCATCCATTCTGTCCCAGGCACCGTTTAGGTGCAGTGGATACTCGTACTGACAAGTGCCTGCTCTCTCAGTTTTCATTCTGTCATGCAATTTCTCTTTTCCCCAGAACATAATGAAATTATTCAAAATATGATCTCATGGAATTCTAAAATTGAAATTTATTTTTAAAAGATTAATCCACTGCCTAGATCAAGATATGAAAGTAATGTGTCTCAAAACAGCTCACCAAGCTCTATAACAGACGCTTGGGTATAGCTAACGGATACCCTACATTCGCCCGTTGCTTTTTATCTGCTTCCGGTTCCTCCGTGAGCTCCTTAAGGGCAAGACTCGTCTCGTTTTACTGACGGTTTCCTAGGCGCCCTTGAGTAGGGGGCCCGTACGGCGCGTCTGCGCACAAAGTTCGTACTCATTGACCAAGAAAACGCCCATTCCTGGGTCCTATCCCTGTCCTAATCCGTGAGTAGGGCTCAACTTAGAGACCTGTGACTCTAAGACAGTAGTGGCTGGAGGTCATAGTTCTACTGACTGTTCTCTACCGAGGGACTGGGCAACTAGTCCACAGCCATAGGAGAACCCCGGAAACTCCGACGCTCTGTCGTGAGCCCAGCAGAAAGGTTGCCCAAGGCGCATGCGCAGAGGGCCTCGGGCCCTCGGCACTATCTCGAACCGCCGTGGGAAGTGATACGGCCCAGTCCTGGGCGTTCGGGCCTGCAAAGTCGGTGAGCTAGCGTCGTGGGGCCTCTCGGGGCGTGGGATTTCCCGCTTCTGCGGCAACTTTCCTGGCGTCCCCGTCAGGCCTCGTGCTGGACTCAGGCCGTAGGAAACGCGCTCCCCGGTGACCGCACAATCTCGGTTCCCTCACCCTCTCCCTTCTGCGGGGCTGCTTCTTAGCTGGGCCCAGCGAAGACCTCCAGCCTCGCCCCCGGGTCTTTTAAACAGCGAGAAACCGAGAAACTGTCCACGAACAGCTGATGAAGTCCTGGGCCCGCCTCCCTAAGTCTGTTCCACCGCAGTATTTCCTCTGAATTCGGGATTTCCAGTGATTACCATAGACTTGAATAAGAGGAAGCTTGTGAGACGCGTAGCACTGAGTCTAGGAAATGGCCTTTGATAAGAATCGGTTGTTACATAATATTGAGCATAGTTCCCTGTGGTATACAGTAGGTCCTTGTTGGTTATCCATTTTAAATAACAGTAGTGTGTATATGTTAATCCCAAACTCCATAACAATTCTTCCCTCCCCACCATAAGTTCGTTCTCTAAGTCGGTGAGTCTGTTTGTGTTTTGTAGATAAGTTGTTTTTTTTTAAGATTCCATTATTCATATTTGTCTTTCTCTGACTTACTTCACTCAGTATGACTATCTCTAGGTCCATCCATGTTGCTGCAAATGGCATTTTATTTTTTAATGGCTGAGTAATATTCCATTGTATATATGTACCACATCTTCTTTATCCATTGCTCTGTTGATGGACATTTAGGTTGCTTCCCTGTCCTGGCTATTGTAAATAGTGCTGCTCTGAACACTGGGGAGCATGTATACTTTCGGGCCATGTTTTTCTCCTGATATATGCCCAGAAGTGGGGTTGTAGGATCATACGGTACCTCTGTTTTTAGTTTTCTAAGGAACTTCCATACCGTTCTCCAGTGTCTGTACCAATTTACATTCCCACCAACAGTGTAGGAGGGCTCCCTTCTCTCCACACCCTCAGATCAATTTGTGGCACATAATTATTTGCTCCCTGGGAGTCGGTAGGACGTTTATGTATACTCCCCCAACGGTATTTTGATAGTTTTGGTACTTTATATTTTCTCAGGAAATTGTGCATGTCCTCAATATTTGCAGATTTATTAGGTTAAAATTAAGTGGTGTCTTGTTAAGAGTGTAGTCTCTGAAGGCAGAAGCCAGGGTTAGAGGCCTGAGCTCTTAGCAGCTTTAGTTCCTTGGGCAGTGTGCTTAACCTCCTGAGGCCCCAGTTCGTCCACAGAATTGGATAACAATGGCACCCTAACTTCCCTGGTTGTCGGAGGATTAAATGGAAATCTTATGTTTAGAACAGCACCTGGAATCGTAGGGATAGTTCTATAACTATCAGCTGTTGTTATTTTCATTATGCAAAGTTCTTTCCAATTAAAACAGCTTCGGGATTGTAAACCTCTGTGAGCCAGTTAATTCAAAGGAACTGGGAAGCCCTCCACTGTTTTCGAGGCCTTGGAACACGTTATGGAACAGAGAAATTTGTTCCTTGATAGTTGGAAGTTTCCATTCCTACTCCAGTCACCCTTTAAAGCCATGCTTTTTCTTCCTTTTGGGGAGTACTTTTTACACACTCCCCCTCCATTTCACTAAGAGTTTTAAATTTAATACTAAAGAATGGGTGTCCATAAACCTTTTCTGTAAAGGGCCAAATAGTAAATATTTAGGCTTTGTGGGATATGTGGTATCTTTCGGAATTACTTAGCTGAGCCATTGTAGTGTGAAAGCAGCCGTAGATAGTATATAAGCATGGATGTGGCTGTGTCCAATAAAACTGTATTTATGGACGTTGAAATTTGGATTTCATATGATTTTCATGTGTCACAAAGTATTATTTTGATTTTTTCCCCATCACTTAGCCACTTTTTAATTCAACTATTTTGTGTGTGGACTGTTCAGAAACAGCGGGCCAGATTTGGCCTGAAGGCTGTAGTCTGCTGGCCCCATAGAATTTCATGACACAGTGACCAGTGGTATGATATGGAGTCAGAAAGACTTGGTTCTGATATGTATTAATTGGCTGTGTTTGGGCAAGTTAACCAGCATTCTAAGCCTCGTGTTCCTCATCTTACAAACAGGTATTATGCTAACATACCTACCTCCTCAGGTGGTTAAGTTGATACAATACATGTGAAAGGCCTTGCGTAATGTTGGGTGTCTAGTGAATCAAATATTAGCTATCTCGCATTCTTTTTTGAGAATCAGCCAAATAGAATAAGTGCTAGAGGGTGGAGCTAGATGACTTGGGTTTAAATCCTGGCCAATTAGCCATGTGACTTTGGGCTGGTCACCCAACCTCTATGCCTCCCTTAACTCATCCCTAAAATAGGGATTATAATAGTACCTACTTCAGACAATTGTCTTGAAGATTAAGTAAGCTAACACTTCATAAACTGCTTAGAAAAATTTCTGGCACATATAAATTTTCAATTAATATTAGCTGTCACTGTTTCACAATAAGACATATTTGGGGTTAAAACTCCTGTGCTTTGTTGTTAAAATGAAAGACTTTCGTCTCTCTTCCCTGGAGTGGTACAATTTATAAGGCACAGGATTTGTTTCTTGGAAATGAAAAGAAAGTTGCCGGTAAATGGCAAGGGCTTAGAGCACTTTTTAAGGAAAGCACTCCCTTGATATTTGCCAAGTTTTTATTATCTGCCTTCCTCTCAAGAATGATCCATTTCATTATGGCTTTCAAATTTAATAGCCTAGAAATGTATCCAGTGATAGTGAGAGCTCAGGCGTCTAACAGATTTGGGTTTGATTCCTGACTCTACCAACTACTAGCATGTAACCTGGGACAAGATACTAACCTCCCAATGCTCACTTCTGATCTATGAGACTTGGATAATAATAGTATCTACCTCATAGAGTTGTTATAAAGATTAAACATACTAACGCACATAAAGTGCCTGGTGCCAGGCCTTGCCCATTGTAAAAGTTTAATAAATGATAGCTATTACTTTTACTGTCCTCCAGGGCACTCTTAAAGTAAAACCCATTTGAGATGGAAAACCATTTGCCAGGTTTTTAAATGGGCAGCCTTCTCTCTTACTGTAGGTTTGGAATGCTTAATAATACAGGAATTTTTTTTGTTCTTAGGAGATTGCCCTTGTGAACCTGTTAGCCATCAGTTTATGTCTTCACAAAAAAGGGGGCCATTTTTGGAAGATTTTCACTGTATTTGCATTAGGATTGTGTTGGGAAGTAGTAGGCATTGTAGACAGAAAGACCTAGGTGTGAATCTTGGCTTTCTCAACCAGTTAGATTATGACCTTGAGTAAATGACGTCCTATCTGAGATGCAGATTTCTCATCCATAAAACAAGTATATTAGTTCTAGTTTCATTAAGATTATTGGGAGAATTTAACCAGATGCATATTTTTAAATAACAATTTTATCTCGGTGTAATTAATTCACATACCATACAATTCACCCACCTGAAGTGTATAATTCAGTGGTGTTTAATATATTCAGAGTTGTGCAACCATAACCACAGTCAATTTTTAAACATTTTCATTACCCTAAAAAGAAATCCTCACTCTCCATTCCCTTCTGCCCCAGCCCTAGGCAACCATTAATCTACTTTGTCATTGCCTATTCTGGACATTTCATATAAATGGAATCACACAATATTCTGGGCTTTTATTACTGGCTCCTTTCACTTAGCATAATGTTTTCAGAGTTCATCAGTGCTGTAGCATGTATCAGTACTTCATTCTTTTTTATTGCCAAATTCTCTGTTGTATGGATATACTACATTTTATTTATCCATTTACCAAACAATGGGTCCATCAAATGATGGGCATTTGAGTTGTTTCCACTTTTTGGCTCTTATGATAATGCTGCTGTGAACATTCATGTACAAGTTGTTATGTGGACATACGTTTTCATTTCACCCAGAAAAGGAATTTCTGGGTCTTGTGGTAACTGCTTAACCTTTTAAGGAACCGCCAGACTGTTTTCCAAGCAGCACCCGGATCTTTTTTTTTTTTTAATTTTATTTTTATTTATTTATTATTTTTGGCTGCATTGGGGCTTTGTTGCTGTGCGCGAGCTTTTTCTCTAGTTGTGGTGAGCGGGCTTCTCATTGCGGTGGCTTCTCTTGTTGCGGAGCACGGGCTCCAGGCGCATGGGCTTCAGTAGTTGTGGCACACAGGCTTAGTTGCTCTGTGGCATGTGGGATCTTCCTGGACCAGGGCTCGAACCGGTGTCCCCTCCATTGGCAGGCAGATTCCTAACCACTGTGCCACCAGGGAAGTCCTACCCGGATCATTTTTAAAGAACTTAACCCAAAGCCTGACATAGAGCAAGTGCCTCATACAAGACAGCTATTTCATTGTAAGAAATATGTTCTTGAAGGCCACTCCTAATTTAGTTGAATAAACTGGCAAGCCTTCTGTCTTTTTAAATGCTCTGGAACAATTTGTACAGACTAAGAATAATTGGCTCCTTGGGCATCTGAAGGACATTTCCAGTCAAACTGAGATTTCAAGTAATTTCTGCTTCCCTAGAAAGTGATACGTTTCTTTAAGGTTTTCCCAATTTGTTGGCATAAAATTATGTTAGCATAGTGGTTGAAGAGTCTGACTCTGGAGTCATTTGCTAGGTATGCAGGTTTGAGTGAGACTCCATGACCTTCAGTTTCCTTACATGTAAAACAGGTCATGAGGTCACGTATCTCAGAGATATTTTACGAGGAGCTGCAAATACATATAATGCTTGATGCTGTATCTTGCATACAGGAAGTGCTCAGTAAATATTAGTTTTTAATCTCATAGAGCCTGTGGGATTGAAAATCCCTGTGCTAGGCTATTAAAATGTTCTAGAGAGTCTTAGTACATAGGAATTCTTTGTAAGGTTTTTCCTACTTTTTTTTCCTATTCCTTTGCTAGTCGGTTTTGGTAATTTTTATTTTCCTTGACAGTGTTCATTTTCATTAAAATCTTCATATGCATTAGTCTAGAACCTTGACTAATATTAATCAAGTTAATATTAATGTGTTTGCTTTAACTTTTAATAGGTAATTTATTTGTGTGGCTCAAAATTCAAAAAGGAGAAAAGGGTATACACTGAAAATTTGCTTCCCGTATCCCTTCTCTCAGCCACCAGTTTCCCTCCCTGCAGATAACCAGCATCACTAATTTTGTGAATTATCTTTCCAAAGGTATTTCACGCGTATTGAAGCAAATATGTATATATTGCATTTGCCTTTTTGTTTAACGAATGAAGCATACTGTGTTCAAGGTTCAGCACCTTGGCTTTCACTTAACAGTGTATCTTGGAAATCATTCCATAAGATATTTCTCATTCTTTTTTATGGCTACTGAATATATATGTATTCTATGTATATGTATATATATGTATAATTTATAAAATATGTATCTTTTACCTCCAGCTCTTTTTCTGCTTTCTTATTCATGTTTTACTTTAATCTCAATGATTGTCTTTTTCCTGTTCTCTTTAGATTTATATTTGATGGGCCTTTGGCAAAACGAACCAGATAAGAGTGCATGTTCTCTCCTGGCCTGACCATCTGCATTGTGGAAGCCAGATCACCTCTCCATAACATTCTAATTACGTTCTGAGGTGTTGACATGTGAGTATGTGGGGAAATCATGCCACTTTTCAGGAGACTTGTGTGAGGTTTGAGTGCTGGCTGGTCACCCCTGCGGGGAATTCCTGTGGCATGCCAAAGGTTGTGGTTGTCAGGGATCTCCAGTCCTTAAATGGCCTACAGGGCTTTGCAAGGTCTGACTTCTTGCTCCATCCTTTGTCTTAAGCCAGTCTGTATTTTAGCTGCATGGTTCTCCATACTCCTCCCTGCCTCCTAACCTTTGTACGTACTGTTAATTAGGCGTGGAATGTCCTTCTTCGGCACCTGGTCCAGATCAGATTCTCTAATTATACATGCTTATAGCACAGTGTAGATCAGATTCTCCCATTATACATGCTTATAGCACAGTGCATCTTCATCACATTTACTGCTTGTCACTCATCTTATTTGTGTGGCTATTTTTAATTGTTTGGTGTTATCCATATACCCCATGAAAGCAGCAACTGCATCTCCTTTATCATTTTATCCCTAGTGTCTGGATGTATTTGATAATACCTGTTTATTGAATGGTTGAATAAATGAGTGTCTACCATTTTGCCAGTTCAGGATTAGAGCTTTCTGGTTGGCAAACCAATGTGAGAAAAAAGTATGTGAATACCTGGTGGTGCAGTGGTTGAGAGTCCGCCTGCCGATGCAGGGGACACGGGTTCGTGCCCCAGTCCGGGAGGATCCCGCATGCTGCGGAGCGGCTAGGCCCGTGAGCCATGGCTGCTGAGCCTGCACGTCTGGAGCCTGGGCTCCACAACGGGAGAGGCCACAACAGTGAGGGGCCCGCGTACCGCAAAAAAAAATAAAAATAAAAAAGTATGTGAATAACCCTGTATTTTTTAAATAAGTATTTTGATTAGCATGCGATAACTTGACTTCTGAGTGATTTTGCTTCCTGTGAGAGAAGGTGCCTAGTGTCCTCTTGGACAGGGACATGTGAGTAGAACTTTGTGTAGATGAGCCTTCCTGGCATACAGGAACTCTTGTGGTTCTGAACCTTAACCCCATCTGCCAGACTTGACATAGCATTTTTCTTTTCTAACATCAGACTTGTGACAGGGTTCTCCTTTGCCTATCTTTAATCTTATGTGTAATTAACTGTTTGTTTAATATTTGAATTTAGAAGCAGTTTTTGTGAAATAGTTGGTTGCTTTTAATGTGAATGTTTGGTTTTCTGTTATCTTGAAATTCCTTGAGAGGGTTAACAAATAAAAGTAAGTTTACTCTTTAAAAAATTGGTTAGATTTGCATTACTGAGGAACTATACAAATTTGTATACTAAGATAATTACCTATCCAGCACTGAATGTGTACGCGAGAGTACTAAATACTGAAGAACTGATTTTTTTTTTTTTTTGCCGTACGCGGGCCTCTCACTGCTGTGGCCTCTCCCGTCGCGGAGCACAGGCTCCGGACGCGCAGGCTCAACGGCCATGGCTCACGGGCCCAGCCGCTCCGCGCGGCACGTGGGATCTTCCCAGACCGGGGCACAAACCCATGTCCCCTGCATCGGCAGGTGGACTCTCAAGCACTGCGCCACCAGGGAAGCCCTGAAGAACTGATTTTTAAATTTATTTTGTAAAGTAGTGTTTATCTTAACCTGACTATTCACGCAACAAACCAGCTCTGTGCGGAAAACTTCCAGAGTTAGAGCTCTAGCAGACCTCTCCCAAATACCCACTCAACATCTTCACTTGCTTGAGCATAAGCATTTCAAATATAACATATCCAAAAGAGAGCTCTAGGTTTTCTGCTCTTCCCCTGCCCAAACCTGAGACTCGAAGACTCACTAAATAACACTTCCATCTACCCAGTCACTCAAACCAGAAATGTAGGAATCATTTGCAATACTTTTTTCCTTTGCCACACATACCCAAATTATCAGCAATTTTTGTCTCTTTTGTGTCTTGTATTTGTTCACCTCTCCTTGTCTCCACTGCCACCATGCTAGTTCAGAGCACTGTCATCCTGCCTGGACAGCTGCCTCCTAACTGGTTTTCCTGCTTCCTCTCTTTCCTATCTCTAGTCCTCTAGTTTTCCACACAGCAACGTGAATCATCTCTCAGTGGATTATGTCAGACCTTATTTAAAAGTCTTTAATGGCTCCTTATCACATTTAGGATTAAATTCAAGATCTTTATCTTGGCCTACAGTTCCTAAAGAACTGGTTTTTGCATACCTGTAAAACCTCATTTTATGCCCTTCTACCCCATTCTTGCTATCCTCCAGACATTCTGGTGTCTTTTCCATTTTTTTCCTTTATGGTCTTTGTATATTGCTATTTTATCTGTCTAGAATGTTCTTCCCCTTGCTCATCCCAGGGCTGGCTCTTTCTCACAATTTAGTTTTAGCTCCTTGTCCTCAGAGGAGCCTTCCCTGACTGCCCTATCTAACCACCATATAAAACCCTCCCCCTCCCCACCTCATTTCAGCATCCTGGTTTTTTCTTCAAAGTCCACACCGCAATTTTTAAAGGTTTATTTTGTCAACTTAATGTATGTATCTTCCCAGCTAGACTGAAGCTCAAAGACATATATATCAAATAAATGAATTAGGGCAAGGGCCATTTCAATTTTATTTGCAATGAGCCAAGAACCTGGCCTAGCACTGGTCCTTATATGTAGTAGGTAGTCAAATATTTGCTGAAAGAATGGATGAATAAGCATTCATTGAGAGACTTACATGTATTAAGCTCTGTGCTAATCCATGGGATCATACCACCCAGATAGTAGCCCAATCTAGTATAGATTTATTGTAGACCAGAGGTTCTCAAACTTTTTTGTCTCAAGACCCATTTACACTCTTGAAAATGATTGAGGACTCCAAAGAACTTTTGTTTATGTGGATTATACCTATCGATATACATAGTTTTAGAAATTAAAACAGAATTTAAAATGTATATTAATTAATTTAAAAATAGGTAGTCCATTACATGTTAATAGAAGCAACATTTTTTAAATTAAAAAAAGACATGATTCCCAAGACAAAAGATTACTGAGAAGAGTGGCATAGTTTTACATCTTTGCAAATCTCTTTAACATCTGGTTTAAATGAAAACAGCTAGATTCTCAACTGCTTCAGCATTCACTCTGTCATGATACCACATGTCATATAGCCCCAGTAAAACTCCATTGTACACTTGGGAAAGAAGTGAGAACTACTGCTATAGACAATTTAGAAGATAATATTTTTGATTGAGATGGTGCTGTGAGTTCTGCATTCACACTTCAAACCAACCTCTTTTAAATATAAACTTGTAATGATCTAGATATATATGACATCTGTATGGATCAAAAACTGAACAGAAAAACAAGGATTTGTGGGGTTAAAGACATGAACCTGCTGGACTTCTGATCTTTAAATAGGCAGAGGTAGTTAACAATTTGACTGCTGTGGATTAATGAGGTCCAGAAGTACCCTGTGCCTATTGAGGTCCCAGGCTTATTGTGTCAAACAGGGGCTGGGGTGATATTCTCCTGACATGAAATGAGACTGCAAAAAGACAGTAATAGTTACTCAGGGCTCCAGCTTATATTATGAGCAGTGGCAGGAGATAAAAACATGGCCATGCAGAGTGGACCCAGTCTAAGCTTAAATTTTGCTCAGTGACTAATATTACCCCTTTATCACATGGCACAGAGCCCCCAGTTGACGATATAAGACTTGTCTCACGACTAAGTTTCTCAGAGGCAAAGCAGACACTACCAAAAAAAAAAAAGGCTAGATATGGAGGGAAGATGGGTGGGGTAGGGGGAGATATCCCATAGGAGAAACACTTAGAAATTAAAATTGCAAAGCACTCAGTTAAACATAGGAAAACTTAAAATAAATAAGACAACAAAGTCAGTCAGGATATGAATTCATTCCTGACAAAATGCCATTCTAACAGTTTTAGTTTGACTTTAAGATTCTTGAAAGATAAAGAACAGTATGAATAAAATGTTCATCCATTTGAGAAAGGTGGATATAAAAGAGTACTGATTAAAAATCTTAGACATGAAAACAAAATAGCCATTGTAAAACACATCAAGGGAAACAGTACATTGGATGCAGTTAGAAAGAGGAGTTACTCAGAAAACAACCCAGAAAAGAATATGAAAAATAGAGAAGATAAATGGAGGATAGATTAAGAAGGGCCAATATACTCTAATAGTTTGAGAAAAATAGAATAGAGTTGGAATGACAGAATATATTGGCCAAGAATTCTCCAGAATGGAAGAAAGACCTTCATTGGTCACACAACTCCTGAGCAGGAGAAACAAAAATAAATCCATATGTAACAAACACCTTTTGAAAAGCTACAGAGGGAAAAACCAGTGTTAGGAACATTTAGATTATAGCACACCTCATCAGCAATGTTAAATGTTGAAGACAATAGAATAATATCTTCAAAATAAGGAGAGAAGATAAGGGTCACTTCAGAATTCCATACCTAGGTAAACCGTCATTCAAAAAATATCTTTTAAAGCCATTGTTAGAAATGCAAATAGACTGTCTGAAAGGCTTATTTAAGGATTTATTACAATGAGAAAAAAAAGAACCTAGAGGGAAGGAGTAAAATTCAAGAAACAAGAATAAATTATCAAAATATCAATAAATTAATCATTGACTGTAAAAATTGTGCTTTTAGTTGTTTTAAAAATATATAGCTAAAATTCTAGACAATAACCAGGAAAATGGGTATAGGAAATTCAATGAATTGCTAAGATATGCCAGGATCCTTTATTATTTTATACTCTTAAAAAATATGTACTTGTATATAAATTAGGAATTTAAAGATAGACAATAAAACAACTGAAATATAATTCAAAGCTTTCAAATTAGCAAAGGGAAAAAAGAGAAGTAAAGAAAACTTGATCAACTCAGTAGAAGGCAGGAAAGGAGAAAATAAGCAAAGGAAAAGGCACATTTAACAAGCAAATATATCAGAAATTTAAAATGGGATCGATTAACTCCCCTATTAAAGGCAGACTTCTAGATTAATTTCTTTGATATCTGATTTAGAGGAAATCATGGACTTGTTCCTACCTAAAAACATGGCCTTGAAATATATAAAGCAAAAGCTAAAAGAATTACCAGGAGCAATGGGTGAAACCGTAGGCATAATGGGAGATTTTATTATAATTATTTAGAACTGATATATCAAGCAGACAGAAAATTAATAAGAATACTGAAAATGTAAACACAAAGAAAGATTGCTCTTATGAACATAAATAGAAACTGGTACCTGATAGTTAGAGAATGCTTATTCTTTTCTAATACATTGAACAATTAAAAATTGATCACATCCTAAGATCACAAAGGAAATTTTAACAAATATCCAGTAGTAACATATAGGCCATATCATTTGGCTATAATGCAGTTAAATTAGAAATCTATAATCAAAAGATTTTTAAAGAACTTGAAAACCTAAACACATTCCTTAATGTGACTAAGAGGAAATCTAATTGAAACAATGGAATATAGTACCAAACAACAATGAAATACATGGAATGCAGTTCAAGTGGTACTTGAAGGGAATGTTACAGCCTTAAATGTACCTGTTAAAAATTAAGAAAGGTTAAAGGTAAATGAGTTAAATATGCAACTTAAGTTGCTAGGAAAAGAAACTCAAATAAATAGAAGGAAGGAAATAATAAAATAAAGAACAGAAATTAATTAAATGGAAAAGAAGAAAGAATATGGTCAAAAGACCAAAAGCACTTTAAAAGACATAAAATTGTCAAATCTTTAGTGAAACTGATGATAAAAATAATAGATTAAATGATATTAGTAACAGAAAAGGGGACAAATTATTAATTACCAATGAGGACTAGATTAAAAATCAAAAGAATACTGTGAATAATTATGTGCTAATAAATTTAAGTGAGGTGGACAATTTTCTTGGAAAATATAAATCACTAAAATTGACTCAAGACAAAGCAGAAATATAAGTACAAAGCTAAGGAAACTAAGTCAAAAATATTCCATGCAAAAAGACATCAGATTTAGACAATTTTATAGTGAGTTATATTCAACTTTCAAAAATCAGAGAATCTCTATTTTTTATGAACTGTTGTAGAGAATATAAGCAGCAAGGTAATAATCCAAATAATTTTATAAGGCTAGTGTAACCTTGATACTGAAACGAAACAAGTATAATAAAGTAAAACCTTAGGTGCAAAAACAAAAGTAAAATATAACCCAGTAGAATCCTCCTGTATGTGTATATAAATCAGACCCTCATAATCATGATTAAGTAGGGATTAGGAACGCAACATGTTTCAACATCAGAAAATTTGCCTTAATTCTCCACATTAACAGATTATATAAAATAAAGTATAATCTTCCCAATAGATAATAAAGTCATTATATAAAAATTAAACTTATTCATGATAAAATTTTTAGAAAACTAGAATTAAAGGGAATTTCCTTAACCCCCAACAAAGAGGCTCTACAAAAAAGCTTATTGTAAACATTTTTACTTGATACTGAAAGAAAAGTATCCCCTTTCAAGTCTAGAACAAGACTTATTCCGTATCACCCCAGAACGCATTATGATAGAAATGAGATATAATTGTCAATAAAAATTAAAAATTGTCATTAATAAACAGTTTAACATTTTAAAAAATCCAGGAAAATCTGAGAGAAACTATTAGAACTAACAAGGAGAGGTCAGCAAATTCACTGAATTAAAAAAATCAACATATAAAAGGCAAGAGCAGATAATTCTTCTCAAAAACTCATAACCCAAGACAAATCATGAGAAAATATTAGACAAACTCAAATTGAGAGATTTCCTAAAAAACCTGACTAGTACTCCTCAAAACTGCTAAAGTTATGAAAAACAAGGAAATACCAAGGAGCTGTCACAGCCTGGAGTTGTCTAAGGAGACATAACAACTAAATGTAATGTGGCGTTCTAGATGGGATCCTGGGACAGAAGGAAGACATTTATGGAAAGTTTGTAGTTTAATTACTAGCTTTGTACTAATGGTAATTTCTTCATTTTGACAACGTACCAAAGTTAGGTAAGATGTTAACATCAGGGGAAACTGGGTAAGGAATGTTTACACTATCTTTGCACCTTTTCTGTAAATAAGTTATTTTTAAAAAGCTATACTACTGTTGTAACCCCAAAATAACCAGTTAGGTAAGTAATAGGAAGAAAGACCTCCTAAAGCCAAATAAGATCTTAAAGGGAAAAAAATTACAATGTACTGTTGATGGCTGTAGATGACATGAATAAATGGGTAGCACAGATGATAGGCAAAGATGGGAGGTGTTGATAAAACGTTTTTAGTTCTCTTTAAATTTCTCTATGGATTTAGTAAAATGTCAGTCGAGGGCTAAGAATAACCAAAGACACTTTTGAAAAACAAGCTAGGGCAAGTGTCCTTCCAGATATCAAGATACTGTAAAGCTCCAATAATTAATATGATGTGTAAAATGCATACAGATAAACAGATGGGCCAGTGGGACAGACTAGAGAGTTTAGGAGCAGGTCCACTTGTACAGAAACATGACATATGTCAGGAGAAAAATTAGATCCATACCACAGAACATATATAAAACTAAACCTAAAAAACTAAAACTTAAGGCTATTATAATATCTTTATGACTTCAATGTGGAGAGGGATTTCTTAAGGTAAAAAATGCAGAAATCTGAAGGAAATTATTAAATTTTACAGCACAAATATTTAACATTCTTCCATGACAAAAGATATTGACGCCTTTTAACCTTATATGGATTTTAGACTTATACTGAAGTGTGATTGGGGTAGGGAATAGGAGGTAATTCAAGCTGCAGCACGATGTCTTATTCTCAGTTAAAGAAGATCACCCTGGATGCTGTCTAGAGAATATTGGAGGGAAGGGTTTGGAATGGAAGCAGGTAGTCAAATGAGTGGGCTAATATCTAGGGGAAATCATGGTAATTAGGACTATCATGCAGAGGAAAAACATAGGAAAAATTTGGGATGTATCTTGGATGTAGAGTCAGCAGGACTTGCTGACGAATTGGATGTTGATGGTAAGGAAAAGGGGAATCGAGAACAATTGTGAGATTTTTGGCTACTGCAACTGGTGCTGTTTATAGAAATGGGGAAAAGGGAAATTACTATTTGTTGTCAATGTTTTGAGTTGCCCATTAGGCATCCTGGTAGAACAGTCAGCTGTTAAGAAGATAGTGGGATATATGAGGCTGGGCTTCTGTGGAGAGTTCCGGGGCAGAGGGAGCTGTTGGCATGCAGGTGCTATTTAAACCATATGGCTAGGTGAGACTGCTACCTAGGGAGTAGACGTTGATGGAGAAGGCTAGTGACTGAGTTCTGAGCCTTGGGAGGTTGAACAAAGCAGAAGCCAGCTAAGAGGACATGGGGGTAAAACCAGGGCAGTATAGTGTCTCTGAAAATAAGATAGTTTTTGTTATCATTGTTTGTTTTAATGAGGATGTTGAATGTTACTGAAAGATCAAGTGAGATTAAGAACAAGTTTCCTAGCCACATGGAGAACTGCTGAAATTGCCAGGCAGTTTCAGGGGTGTGGAAAGGATGGAAGCCCGTGTGGCATGCCAGGGGGAGAGAATGTGTGGTAAGGCTGTTGAGTCGGTGACAGAAGGCCACTCTATCAAGAGGGCTTTTTTGGTGGGGGCAGGGAGAGAGTGCTGAGAAAAGGGGTAGTAGCTGGAGGAGAGCATGTGATATTTGATGGGAATGAACGACCTGGGATCCGGAGAAAAAGCTGTGTTGCAGATAGAGGTCTTTGAGAAGGAGAGAGGGGATGGGGTCCCTAGATTGCATTAAAATCACCTCCTAAACCATAACCAAACTTGAGGAGCTCCAAAACAAACACCTCTCTGGGACCCTGGGCACCTGCAATATTTGACAGCTCCCCCAGGGGATCCTAATGTGCGGCCAGATTTGAAAACCTCTGACCTAAGGGTAGTACCACATTCACTTCTAGTGGTGCCTCTAGAATTTCTATAGAAGCTCCCGGGGAATAATTTTCAAAGGTACAGAGCAAACACAATGTTTTCATTCAGATTTTATGCTTATGTGGCACTGCTGGGTGAGAAGAGACTGCTGAAGACTTGGGGAGTTTCAAACATCCCCCACCCCAAAAGCCAGTAGTTCTTAATGTACCCAGCAACCACTGATTTATAAATATTTATACTTATTAAGTATAAAATTTAAATCTGGGTATTATGTTCTTTGTGCTTAGGTAACCTGCTTTTTGTAATTAACTGTATTTTATGAATCTTTTCCTTTAAAATTAAAAAATTACATTTTAATTGGCCACATAAAATTGCAGTGTATGGCTTTGCCAGAATACAATTTATTTCTTCCGCAGAGTACATTTTTCTAATAAAAAATGCTACGTGAATATGCCTGCATATAATCTTTCGTACCTCTTAGTTTAGGTCGTTTCCCTTAGCTCCTGGAGAGTGGAATAGTTGGATCAAAGGGTGCATCAGTGAGCTTTTCGTAATTCATTGATTCTACTACTGGGAAAGAAATGCATATTTCTGGCCAGGATATTCAAACAGTATGGACTGGAGACGGGAAAGATCCCTCCTCCATATCCCTTCCCCTCATCCTTTTTCCCTAGAGGTAACCGGCTAACAGTTTCTTGTACAGTTTCCCAGAGGTTTTACCTGTGTGTGTGTTCATCCTTAACAAACAAATGAAAACACTTACCGGGTCATGTCTACAAACTTCGGCCACTTGAGTGTTTGACTAACTCTATTGAGTCCTCGGCCGTCGTTCGTCCCGAGCGGCGCTACCTCGTCGTTTCCCGCCGCATACGGGTTTCCTCACGCGTCTGTGTGCCCTGCACGGCCGACGGTCCGGGTGGCCACGGGTGGGACTGACCCAGCCTGTCCCAGGCGGCGACGCGCGAGGCCGCCTCAGGAGAGCATCCACTAAACCGCGCTGGTCCGGGCTCTCGGTTTTACGTTTCTTTGGGAGTCAGGTCGTGAGTTTTGTCCTGTAGGTCTGTCAGCCATTTGTATTTTCCTGTGAATTGCCAGTTTCTTCCCTTTTTGCCCAATTTTCTGGCTTAGTTTGGTCTTTACCGTATCGGTTTCCAAGAGGTCTTCGTTTATTAGGGAAGTTAGCCCCGTGTCTTTCATGTGTCCCAGGCGGAAAAGTCTCGTCTCCCACTTTCTCGTTTGTCTTTAACTTCAACATACATATTTTTGTCCGCCGGATTTTCATTTTCTTAGACAAATGTATGGTTTTTTTTTTTTTCTTTTTCTTCAGAGGTTTTGCGTTTGGGAGTTGCTAGCGGGCCTTTCTCTGCGTCACCCCCCTTCTTTGTTTGGGGGTCGCACACTCACTCCCCCTCCCCCTTTTCCAGACCCTTCCTCAGGGCCCCTAGCATTGGCTTCGTTGACGTCAGCCTACTGCCTTCGCGCCAAGCCGTCGCCACGGCAACTGCGGCCTGATTGGCAGGGCTTGGGGGCGTGGCGAGGGGGGCCCAGGGCGCGTAGCGCTGCCTCTGATTTGCCCGCGCCGGGGCCCCGCCTCTGCGGAGAGCCTGACAAGGAGTCGCGGGCCGGGGCTCGGTGCAGACGCCGGGAGCCGCGGGAGGACGAGGTCGGAGCGGAAGAGTGGACATGTCCACCATGGGCTGGTGGCGCTGCCGGGTGCCCGGGGCCGTGTGGGGGCAGTAGACTGTGCACGGGCTGCGCCGCGGCTGACCTTCGGCCAGGGGCGGGGCGGTGCCTTGAGGTGCGGTGTGGCGAGGTGAGTCCGGCTGCCTCGGCCCGCACATCCGCGTCTGGACAGTGCGCGGGGATGGGATGCCGCAGGTTCGGGACCCTGGTCAGCGGGCCGGGGCTGCCGCGCTTGCCGCAGCGGCGCCATCTTGCGCTGCCGGCCGGAGTCTATGGTGGGGGCTCCCGTGCCACCTTTCCTGGGCATAGTGGAGGACAGGGATGGCTGGCCGTCCTGGGTAGGGGGCGGGAAGGCCGCGGGCTCCTGTCACCGCAGTCCGCTGGGGTGGGTGCCGGAGAAGTGGCGGGCCATCCCTAACGAGCGCGGGAAGGCTCAGCGCGCCCCCGCCCTGCGCCCCGCCCTCCCGTTTCCTCAGCTTGGTCGGGGGGCTGCAGAGGACACCCCATCCCACGGGGTCCCAGATTGGCCAGGTCCGCTCCGGCCGCCCCTGCATCCTTGCCGGTCTTTGGGGATGGGGCTTGCTTGCCGCAGTGGCGGCGGGAGGAGCTAAGGGGCGGGGCCGAGGGCGGTCGTGCTGCGGAATGTTTTTCTCTGGGCGGTGACAGACTGCGGGCCCGCCCACCCTGGCGTCACTTTTGATGTGTCAGATAAGAGTGGCTGCGCAGGCGCTGTCCTGATTGGTTGGTGCGGGCTGGGGTGGGGCCAAGGGCTGTCTTGACTGCAGGTCTCAAAAGAGATCGACTGGTCAAGCCCCGCCTACCTCAGCGCCATCTTTGATGGGGGCGGCTGAGGCTCGCTGCGCATGCGCGGCCTGGTCTTGGCTGGGTGGCCGCAGGGGCGGGGCTGAGGGTAGCGGTGCCCTGTGTTCTTTGCTGTGATTGAAGGCTGCGGGGGTCCTGCTACCTCACACCTTCTTTGCTGGTCACGGGCCTGGCCGCCAACCTTTGCCGCAGACGCTTGCCGCGACATGCCACCCTGACTAGCGTAGGTTTTGAGGTCTGACTTGAGATTGGGCGACGGCTGGTGACTGGGGGGGCTGTTTTATCGGCAGGGTCCATGTGGCCCAGAGTTTGCCGACACTGTTGTTGCTGGAGAGCTGTCTGTCCTGAGGGACAAGGCTACGGGCTATCATTGTGCCCGCTGTTTCTCCTTGGTTGGTCTGGGGGTTGCAGAGCATCACCCCTTCCCCTGTCGTTGCCTTCCTGGACTGCTCTCACCTTGGGATGTTTCTGGCTAGATCTTTTGGCTGGGGGGGGAGGGCTGGGGCGGGGGGTACCGCCCAGCCGTGTTTCGCAGGTGCCCTGTCGACTGGGCTGAGGGGGTGGGGCCATGGGCCGTCTTTGGGGACTGACAGTGCTGCAGAGCCCCGCCCACTCTGATCCAGTGCTTGTTGGCCGACAGGTGGCGCCGAGGCTTATTGCGCAGGCACTGTTATGAATGAGGACGGAGCTGCAGGGGGCGGGCCAGAGGAGGGGCTGCAGAGCCCTGCCCACTCTAGCGCTGTTTGTTGGCCGTCAGGTGGCGCCAAGGCTTACTGCGCAGGCGCCATCTTAAACTACTGTGGGGCTGCAGGGGACGGGCCGAGGGAGGGCTGCAGAGCCTTGTCCACTCTAGTGCTGTTTGTTGACTGACAGGTGGCGAGCAAGGCTTACTGTGCAGGCGCTGTCTTGAATGACAGTGGTGCTGTCTGCTGGGGTGGGCCCAAGGGAGGGGCTTTTATGCTTTGTATGACTAACAGGGGACTGCAGACCATTTCCCATCTAGCGCTGTGTACTTTGGCCTAGGGGTGGTAGCTGAAGCTTATTGTGCAGGCGCCATCTTGAATGACGGTGGTACTGCAGGGGCAGCCCGAGGGAGGGGCTGCAGACCCTTGCCCACCTAGTGCTCTGCCGGCCAACAGGTGGCAGCCAAGGCCTACTGCGCAGGCGCCATCTTGACTGACACTGGGCCGGCTACAGGGGGCGGGTCCGAGGACGGGGCTGTGGAGCCCTGCGGCCCTTGCTTTCTGCGCATGCGCCATATTGAGAGCCAGTAGGACTGCGGGGCGGGCTGTGTATGGCGTCCTGGGAGATGGAACTCACCCTGCCGTCTTCGCTGCGCAGGCTCCAGGTGGACCGCTGCTTGCCGCTGCGGCACATCTTGGCGGCCGCGCGACGGCGTCGTGTTCCCTGGAGGGCGTGCAGAGCCTTGTCCCTGGGACTGTGGGACGGGTTTCAACTGCGCATGGCTGGGGGTCACATAGGAAAGTGGGAATTTTAATAGATTTGGGGAAGGGGGGATCTAAGTGAGAAGGTGGGGGAGAGGGTGGCAGGCTCTGAGGGCGGTGGGAGGTAACGTGAAGGAAAAGGCCTCAATCCGTAGACAGCCTGGAGAATGCGGAGCGCGGACGGTGATGAGGGAGGCGTGGCATGAGAAACGATGGGACGGAGGAGGGGCTGGCAGGTGGGGCGGGGCTGGGAGGGGCGGGGCGAGAGGGAGCAGCTCTGGATTCCTTGTTTGTGGGCGGACCTAGTTATATATCTGCCCATGACTGATAGCGTTAACATAAACCAGAGCCATAGTCCTGAAGGTGCATCCCCCTCGGGGCCTCTGATTGATTGAACGCATGCTCTGAGGCACAGTGGGGCTTGAAACATGTAGTGTCGTCCACGGGGATCATGTTGACAACCTCAACTATTGTGTAAGGTTAAGTAATGATACCATTATCTACTGGTAATGTTGATGATAATAGCATTAAGATTGTAATATAAGCTAGTCTTTCATGCTACTTAGGTGTACAGCACAGTAAAATTTCTGGCATTGCATCACTGGCTATCGCATGGCAGAACTGGAGTTTTACTCACCTTTCTAAGGGGTGCCTGTATCATTTATTCCACAAGGTTTCCATGAAAAATGTCTGTAGATTACTGTTTTCCAAAAAGACGTTAGTTGATCTGTAATTGCCATGAGTTCTGAGGTTGAGTTCTCTGAGCCTCTGCTTTTTTGTGTGTGAAATAAGTAGAAAATAATGTTGTGGTGGGAATTAACAGAGATGCTAAAAGTAAGGTGCTAATAAGCACTGTATGAGGCACGTAATTAGCAGTAAATAATACTACCTTCTTAGCCATTTTTTCCCTCCAATTTGTACCTGCAGTGTGTGTCCCTTGCCTTTAGAGGGATGGCCAGTGCAGCATAGCTAATAAGTGGGAGATTGGGGTCTTAAATAGGATTTCTCAATCCCAAGTCTTTACTGTTTTGCTCTGCTTATTAGAGAAGTTTCTAAGACACTCAGAGATTGGCTTGCACACGATTGACATACCCTCACTAGAAAAAAGCTATGATTATAGCCAGGGTACAACATACACCCCAGAGAGCAATGCCGATGGCCCTTCCACCCTGGGAGGAAAAGCTGTTCTTCTTGGTATCATTTTACCTCTACCACTGTAGGAGGCAAAGATGCAGCTGTGTGGGGTCATTTCCAGCCTGGAAATTCAGTAATTGGGAAGTAAGTTCGGTGGCTCACATTTTCTTTTCCTTCCCCAGCTCTACCCTTCTCCGAGACGACTTGCGAGAGGAAGAGGGACTAGGTCCAAACGCTAGGTGGCGGTGTCCAGGTGAGCTGAATTCCCTCCTCGCAGTGCCACACCCATCCTTGGAGTGAGCACATCCTTCCTCAACCTGACACTTTCCTACTGTACACGTGTTCTGTATGGCCACACGAGCACCCTGTGTGCTCTCTGAGAATGCACATGCTCTTCTGGTGGGTCACGTGTTCACCAAATTCTCCTTGGTCTTCGTAACATTCAGCTACTCCTTCAGGCCTGCCCTTTCTTTCTTATTGGATGAATAAAGAAACATGAGAAATTCATTGATTCATCTATCAAACATGGCCCCAAGTGGAAAAGGAAGTGTTTTCCTGGAGCTCATAGTCTTTTGGGTAATGAAAGACATTGAAAAAATAATTCTGTGATTCATGCCTTTGAAAGAGAAGGTTCACTTCAGGCAGTTAACTTAATCTGGGAGAGGCCATGTAGGGTCTCCCTGAGAAAGTGAGGGACATTAAGGCTGAGCCCTGAAGCGTGGTGGATGGCAGTGTGTCGTGAGAAGAGCAGTCTTAAGGGAGCTGGGAGTCCAGGATCTAGTCTAGACTAGAAGCCTAGAACAAAGGAAAGAAAAGAATGGTGTTTGAGATGAGAAAAAGGTAAAGTGGAGCTGCACTGTGAAAGGCTTTGCAATCCGTGGTAGGTAATTGGGCTTGACCTGAGGCACCATGGGAAGCCATGGCAGCACCATGATAATCAGATTTGTGTTTTAAAAGTATCATCTGGTTGCAGGGTTCAGAAGGGGAGGGTAGAAACAGTGGGTCCAGGAAGACCACTTCGGATCTGGGTGAGAGATGGTGGCTTGGGTTAGGGTCACAGAAGAGGGATAAGTGAATTGGATGGATCTGAGAGAGGTACTGAAGAAGGGGACTCAGTAGGTCTTGTACTCTTTGTTCATGGTTTGCTGACTGATTCAGACCATACTCAGTGAATCATATCATGGGGGTAAGTGAGCAAAATAGCCAAATATTGCTCATTCTGTCAGCAAGCATTGATACTGTGCCTGATCTGGGACGTGATCATGCTGGACTTTGGGTCTCCGGAAGTGAGTGACATAATCCCTGGTCTCAGTGTCTATTGAATGAGAACTCCAGTTAAGTGGAGAGTAAGAAAACATGCTTACCAAGATTGGTGGCCATGCTGATGGCATATTACCACCCAGGGAAAGATTAACATGCTGTCCCAGTGAGCCACCGGGGGTGGGTTGGTTTTTTCTGGCCTTGGTGAATGCTTCAGACAGCAGTCCAGTGTCTGGCACTCAAGCCTTTGGAGACTCAGAGGCCCTACTTCACCTGGGGACTCATCTTACATCAGTAGATCCATGTTAACGAAGCTAAGCCATAATGAATTATTGGTTTATGTCGGAAAATAGTGTGACCAAATACGACGTTCCTGTTTTCTCAATCTTGGTAATCGATTCATGGTGGGAGAGCACTACCGCAGGAACCCAGATATTCAAAAGTACGCATGATCAGCACATTCTCTCCCTGTCGGCAGACCTACATGGGAAAGGAAGCCATAGTGAGAGCTCGCTTGGTGAGTATGGAATCAGAGTGAGAGGATGTGGAAAAATTTTGGTAGCGCTGGCCTGTAAGGTCACCTGGGGATACCATCTGGTTGCAGTGAAGCTCTTGCTAGGGTCACCAGGACACCAGAAGCCCCTTGTCTGCAGCCCCCACTCTCCCCAGTCTCCATTCACATTAGGTCTGACCAGAGTAGCGTGCTCTCTCCTATAGATGGTTAAATGAACCATGCTTTGTGGTCTGCCTTTTCATGCCCTCACCCCTTTAAAAAAAAAAAATCTGATCAGCCAGTTACTGATGTAAAAATTGGTCAGATATGTCCTACTGGCACAGAAGAGGTTTTATCTCTTTAAAGTAACTCTTTTTCTTGAATCATTTGGGGGCTGACCATAAAACTAAACTCTTAGTTACTGTTTCCTCTTTTTTGAAATTTTTGGGGAAACTCCTCCAGAATGGACAACGATAAGGAACTTTTGCTGCAGAGTGGTAAGTGCTCAGTTTATATGATGGAGGTAAGCCCAGGGCGACGTGGCGATTATCTGCGAGGAGCCACCTGAGAGTCCAGAGGGTGGAGTCGTGGCTGGTATGGTAGGGGTAGTGGTTGTTTACTCCATGCTCACATTCCCCTGTGAAATTGTTACCCAAACAGCCTCTGTTGTCCACATGTACCTGTTCATGGTTGTGGACCACACTGGACGCATCAGCCTAGAGCAGTGGTTCTCAAAGTACAGCTCCTGGCGTGCTTCCTGCATGGCTGTTTCCTGGGGAGCCACAAACCTCCTAAATACCCACCCTGGAAAGGCTGGTGCATTTCTCCCAGTCACCCCAGGCTTGAGAACCACACCCTAGAAGGCATCGAGCTGTAGTGTGCACTCATAATGTCGGAGTGGGTGTGAGCAGAGGCACGGGCTAGCCCAGCTGCTAGAGCTGGGAGGTGAGGCGGGCCCAGGCTGGGACAGCACTTTCCTCCACGTGGTGCTGAAGGAGAGAATGTCGGTTTGCAGAAAGAGGCAGGAGAAAGGAGCAAACAAGAGCAGAGAAGAGACCGCACACCCTGCTGTCCCTGAGAAGCGAAGAAAGTAACTTCCTCGGTTCGTGACTTTAAAGTTCTCAATTCCAGCCCCCTTTAATGAGGTAGGTAGAATGAGAGAGGGGCTGAATCTAGGTGCACCATGATGAGGCACCAAATTAAGTAAGTAGAAACGGGCTTGGAGAAGAGACCATGAGCTTCTCTCACTCGTGGTGGGATGTGGGGAACCTGAGGTCACACAGGGGGCCACAGAATTTCTTTACCTCTCCTCACACATCCGGCCACATTTTCAGCCACCACTAGTTGAGTTCCTTCCAGTTCAGTTGAACACTTGACCCACTGATCCTTTGATTGAGGCCAAAGACCCCCCCACTTGTGGCAGGGGTGCCTGATGACTTCCATCTTTGTTTCAGATGAGTTAATTGTGAGACTGTGCTTTTGTTTGCTATGCATTTTTATGAAATAGAAGTAAAGGGCTGTAAAATACTCAGAGAATGGCATAAACACCTCCACGTGGACCACAGTGGCAACACTTGTCCATCAGGCAGGACCACTGCCCTGTGGTTGGGGTCCAGCTCTTGCCCGAAACTAACTCTGCATACGGTGCTTACGACACACACCTTTCATGCTTAGACATCCCGTGTATTTAAGAACAGGTCTTTGGAGGGTGAAGAACAGCTGGAACCCCGTAAGCCCCTCTGCCCGGTGTGGAGGGTAAGACCTTTTTCTGACCAGCTGTCCTTGTTTGTCTCTTCTCCTTCGAGTTAGTGGCCTCCCTTGGCCTGTACGACCAGAGTCAGGCTGGGTCCCTGTGTGTCCCCATCTTCGCCCCCGTCCTCTGAATGTGGTCAGACCTTTGGCTTTTAAAATCCTGCCCTTGGGTACTACTTGACTCACGCTGGGACTCCTGCTGCAGAGAGAGTGCGGAGGGAGCTGTGGGAGCTTCAGTAACTAGGGTGTGTGAGAGCCCACCTCCAGGCCCGGAAACAAAGCTGATGGGTTTGCCGCGTGGCCAGAATTGAGACCGAGAGGACAGCTGGCAGTGAGGTCAGGGTCTAGGTGTGGCGCCCCAGCAGTGGTGTTCTGGCCCAAAGGGTGTGTGGGGAGTGGAGGACTCCACAGGAGCACTGTGGGTGGTCGGAGAGAGGGGGAGCCACGCAGGGGAGGGGGTGCTGATGCTCAGTGACCGGCGCAGAGGAGAGGACAGACAGACAGCAGCTGAACTTCCAAATTTATATTCAGCTACTTTTTTCTGATGGTGAACTTAAAATAACATTCTAAGTTGAAATGCAAAATGAAGTATCTTTTATTCATCATTTATTTTTTCGATTTTCCCCGCTTTACGCATGGTCTTCATACAAGTTTTTATGGAAGTTTTCTTCCAGTTTGCTTTTGTATGTACTTCCATACGTTTAAGTACCTATGTAGTTTTTTGTTTTTTGGGGTTTTTTTACGTAAATGAGATCATGCCCAATTCACTAACACTTCAAACTCAGGCTACCAGAGTGAAGTATGCGGGGTGTTAGGCAGTAATATTTGGTTGTGGGGGAGTGCGTGGTGTGGCGTCTGGCGAGCTCGTATCACGTGCCCGTCACGTTTACAGCCTCCGTCGTATGCATGTGTCTGTGTGTGCGAACGCGATACTGTGCAGCTATTTAACAACATCTACAATAACTTCTGTATAAATACATCTCCATCATTTTATTCCATTGTGTGGACATCCTCATTGTTTTCTGTGTACATATAAATGAGTATATGTGCGGTAAGAATGCCACATATGCTGTATAATTTTATGCCCTTGTATTTTCATTTAATGCTTTAGACATTTTTTACATTGGTCATTTCCATCAAGTGTAGATAAACTGGTATATCCATAGAATGGAAGACTATGTGGCCTTTAGAAAAAATGATATAAATCTATATGTACTGGTTGGAAAGATGTCTACCAAAAATTACTGGGTTTAGGGCTTCCCTGGTGGCGCAGTGGTTGAGAGTCCGCCTGCCGATGCAGGGCACATGGGTTCGTGCCCCGATCCGGGAAGATCCCACATGCCGCGGAGCGGCTGGGCTCGTGAGCCATGGCCGCCGAGCCTGCGCGTCTGGAGCCTGTGCTCCGCAACGGGAGAGGCCACAACACTGAGAGGCCCACATACCGCAAAAAAAAAAAAAAAAAAAAAAAAAAATTACTGGGTTTAAAAATACACACAGAACTCCTGGTATGATCTCATTTTGGTAAAAACAAGATGTTATATGTACAGACTTTAAAAGTTTTAGTATAGGAACAAATGTGATCACTGGATGTGGCTTGCAGTTTCTACGTTGGGTAATCTGTAATGTTTGAATGTTGTACTGTCTTCTATGTTTGTAATCAGAAAATAAAGCTACAAAGTTTCTTGGCAACATGACTTAATGTTACATGACATTTTCTTAAAGATTCTGTTTTCATTTCTTCTTGCTTGATGAAATTTTGGAGGAATGCTGTCTTTTGAATGCAATGATTTCCTTTTCTGAAAACAAAGTATGTTTGTCATTGGCCTTAGTGGCCTTTGCCTTCTAGAGATGAAATACCGAATTTCTTGGAGGAGAGGCCAGACACCGGCACTGATGTTATTGGTCTTTCCTAATGTCAGACAGAGGCCTGCTCCAACCTTCTTAGAAATCCATACTCGAATAGCTGGTCAGAAATGGAAGTGTTGGCTGATTTTTCTTGCCACTTTCCTTAAAAAGACCCTTTATCATTTACTCCTAAGGAAGTTCCTAGTTCGTATTTAAACAGTTAATGCTTTTCTTGATTTAAAAGTCTTTCTTTACTATAAACTAAATTCCCACATGTGTATATACTTTCACACGAGTCAGATTCTGGAGTGTATTTTGCTCCATCAGTGTATTTATCATCGCACCCCCATCCTTGTGTTGGAAAGAATACTTTATGTTCTTATATGTTTGGGTCACTTTACAGACAATCCCCCACCCTTGCTGCACACATACCTTCTTGTTCACAGTTGTCTTGATATTTCTGTACATTTAGTCTTCTGGAGAAACTGGATTCTCAGTTTGTCAAAACTCCCACATTTTATTGGATTTTAACTTATATCCAAGGGAGGATTGACAACAATTTTCATGGTCCTGTGCAAAAACATGTCTTCATTTATTTAGGACCTGCTCTGTGTCCTTCTGTACATTAAAAAAATTTTATTTGGAGTTGCAAATACTTCACTGAATTTATTAATGAGAATTGGTTTATTTATTTTGCTATTCCTGGAGGTTTTTTTCTTGCTGTATTAACTGCCAAGGTTTTTGAATTCAAAATAATGCTTTTTCCACATTTATACCTTTCACTTCTTTTTTATCAGTTGCATTAGCTAATAAGACTTCCAAAATAGTGCTGAATGGTGGGTATGGTGGAGGGCTTCCCTACCTTTAGTGTCTAATGCTTGCTTGCACTTGAGATAAGTCTTCGTTGTGTTTAGATGGTCTCCTAGTCTTACTCTTTGCTAGGGACGTACAAGGAAAGGTTGAAGTCTGCAGATGCCTTGTCATGTGCAACAGTGCTCGTGGAATCCCCTTCCCCCTCTAATCCCTTATATAACAGCCTACCTTACTGGGATATCATCCTTGTATTCCTGGAATAACCTTTCATGGTCAAGGGCTACTATTTAGACTTTTCTAGATTGGATTTAAATGTTTTTGCATCTAAGTAGAAAAAAACCCAAACACAGTTTGTTGAACACCCTCTACGTGCCAGTCCTGTGAAGGTAACAATACAGTGATGAGAAAGGCGATGTAGTCCTTGCCTCAGGGACTTTGAGGCCTGGCCTAAGTACAGGTGCTCCCTTTCTCTGTTGGGCTGTGCGTCCCCCAGCACATCTTGATTCTGTGATGGCCTTTCTGGGCCGTCCTTGGACAGGCATCCCCCTCGGCCTCAACACTGCCTTTGGTCATGCCAGGCAAGCCCATGGATGACTCTTCCCTGATGCTTTCTTCCTCTCAGCCACCCCCGACACGTATCTTCTGTCCTCTTCAGTGGTAGGCATGGCTGTTGCCATGGAGGCAGGAGCTGGACTGGGGAAGTGGGGGCAAAGTGGGAAGAGCAGTTATGCTTTCGATTGGCCAGAGTCGCTGTCACAGGAGGAGTTCACCTGGGTCTTCCAAAGGGTGAGGTGAGTATGGGGCCCTGGCAGGTGCTGAGTCCTCACTCCTGGGTGCCCTTTGGGCTGCCAGCGGAGGACAGGGTGAGTCGGGGCTGAAGGCTGGGTCACTCGGCTCCTCCTGAGGGGCCACCTGCAGTCAGGTAAGCCTGTAGGAGAACGTTGACCAGTGCTTCCTTTCCCTGCTTTGCCTCTGGTTGGTGTGCAGGGATCTGCCCTGTGTTAGGGCCGCCATTGCATAATAGCACGTTCCCGGATGTGCTCCTTGGGTGACGTTATGTCACCTAACATCACTCCTGCAACATATTTGAGAGTAGATGTACATACAAGGACTTAGTGGTGGTGGGCAGCTGACTTTGTAGCTTTTTTCTTTTTTTTTTTTTAACTTATATTTTTATCTACTTGACTGTCTTTGTCCTTAAGTGGAGACTTGCTGTTTCAAAAGGAATAGGCATTTTTAATGTTTTTTAGATATATGCCAAAATGATATCCAGAAATAGGATTCACACTTGTACCAGCCAGCTTCCCACCAACACTGATTTTTATTTTGAAATAGTTGCCCATTTGGTAAGCGTAAAAAGTGTTCACCATAATATTTCACGTTTCTTTGATTTCTGATATAGATATTGGCTCCTATCACTAATTTTATGAACTGTGTATTAATGTTCTTTATTTTCATGAGGAGCCACTTACTTTTTTCTCACTGCTTTCTAAGACCTATTAACTGTCGTCTATGTTGCAAAATATTTTTCCCCGTCCTTTTCTGGTTTGCTTTTATTCTGATTCGTTTTTATAGCGTGGAAAATGTGTACCGTTTTTATTTTCACGTCTGCTGCGTAGCAGTCAGTGGCCTCTGCCATTGAACCTGCTCGAGCATTCTCCTGCCTGTCCCTGCTCTTCACTGTGGAAAGCAGTGCTTCTGTGAACACCCTCGTGAACCGTGTCTCTGTGCTCATGGGCACATAGGTCTGTCAGTTCGAGTTCAGAAGTGGAATCGCCAGGATAGCGAATGGCATTGCATTTATGTACTAATAGTTGCTAGAGTTGTGAGTGCTGTTTCAGCTTGGAGCGGCAGTACTTCTTGGGTCTGAGGAGTTTCAAAGTTGATTTTCGGGCGTTTTCTAAATTGCCTATCATATCATCGGCAAACGGCCAGTTCAGGGTGTGACCTTGGACTCAGACCAGGGCGGGGGTGGGGGGTGGGGGTGGGCGGGGGTGGGGGGTGGGGGGGTGGGCGGGGGAGGGGAGGAGACCCCTCAGCGTTAAGGTGGTAGTGCTGCCGGCACCCACTCAGTGGGCGGCACGGTCTCAAAAGACCTCCACTAGTGCTTTTGTTTATCGTTTTGTTTTAACTGTGAATTTATTTTTTTGACTAGGTAATACATGTCATGATAAAAGAAAAACAAAAGGGGAATATACAATGAAAAGGTTAAGTCACCCTTCCTTCCCTGGCCCCCAGTTCCCTTCCCCAGGGGCAATCACTATTAATCACTATTAACAGTCTCTTCTGTGTCCTTCCAGAAATCGTTTAAGTAAATGACATCTGTTTTTATAATTCCTTAGAATGCTATGCACATTGGTGTGTCCCATTTTGCACTTAACTACCTTAGAGGTCGTCTCATATCCATTTATTTACAATTGCCTCATTATTTTAAAAGGTTTCATAATCATAATATAAACATACCATATTTTGCCCATTGTCATAACAGTACTTCAATGAATATATTTTTGCACATATGTCATTACATATCTCTGGGATAAATTCATAGTAGAGTTAATAGGACAGGATATTACATTTTTTAATTTTGATAAGTAACCAATTTGCCCTTTATAAAATTTGCAGGATATGTGTATCCAGTTTTTTCTTCACATGACATATATGTTATCTATCTTTATGATTATTCTGTTCCCAAGGCCCTTTCTTACTCTCAAATGAATTTCCTCTGCCATTGTGGGAAGGAGTAGGTAAGGTCCAACTGTTTTTCAGGTTTTTCTATTAAAAATCTTTTCTTTTTCAACGCCCTTGCAGACCAAGGGCTGTTTCGTCGGCCTGGTCAGAAAATCTTGAGCACATTTAACAGAGATCACATTTGTTGACTCTAGTCCTGAATTTGAATTGAGCAAAGGAATAGGTGAATTTTCAGCATACACGTTGGCATCTACCTTGTGACAGGATATTTATGGGTGTTCACAGAGTCATATTATCAATGAGCAGGAAGTCCTCCGTCTCTTTTCTGTGCTCTGGAAGGGTTTTTATAACATGGTAAATACTTCGCTCATGGAAATTTTATGGGAAGTTGCTCCTTCGGTCATTTCATCTTTTTAAATTTCTTCCCTGGATTTTCCTCTGCTTCCTGAGTCAGGTTTACCAAATATTTATATTTTCTTAGCAAAATTGTTGCTTCCTTATCAAACTTTTTAAGCCTACAGTTCTTAAGTATAATTTTTACCTACTGGTGCTTTATGCTTCAAACACATGCCTAGTGGGAAGAAAAATTAATGTGATTAGAGAAGTATGTATACAAAGTCAAAGTTGTCCCTGTTTCCCAATTTTATTGTCAGGTTAGAAGATCCCGTCCCTGCTCCAGGATTATAAAAATTAATCTTTTATTTATTTTATTTTGATCTTAGTTTTAGCATTTTCATATATGTTGTGACCTCTTTCCCCAAGTGAATGATTGGCTAGATCTCCTATTACCATTATTATTTATTGAAGTAATCTATATACATTCCTTACTATTTTTTAATGCCACTTTCATAGAGTTCTACATACTCAATTGTGTACATACAGTAAACTTATATTACAATTCTTAAGTGAATCAGTCTTCTTGTCTTTTTTGGTGCTTTTTTAGATGGTTGATTTATTGCTTTGGCTTTGATGGTATAGACAAGAACATCATTTGTTACTTTTTTGTCGTCTTTCTGCCTTTAGGCATCATACTAGAAAAGAACTTTCTTAACCCTGAGATTATATTAAGATACTTCTTTTTTGTGTGTGGTTTGTTGGCCTTTTGATGTATGAACTTTCAAAATATTGATCCAAGTGAAATTCTTCCAGGTCAACTTTAGAACCATTGTCAAGTTCCCCAACATTTATATTCTTTGAAATTCCACTAGGTAGTATAGGGGGTATTTAGAGCTTTCATATGCTAGATCCGTATATCTTCCATGATTATCCTGTGTCTCTCTAGTTATTGCCTTTTCTATTGCAATATAATGTATAAGTTTGTTCCTATGGGTGCTGTCTTCTTCTGTTAAATCTTTTGTATTTTTACAATGGAGTTCTTCCCATTTTTTCAGATTGGTTATTGTCGGTCCATATTTAGGGAGTCTGTTATAAATGGGTTTCTTACTAAATTATTATTACTATTATAAGGTCTGTTTCCACTGATTTGCAGTATCTGAGTGGACAGTCTTACATAAGAGAGTGATAATTTTATATCTTTCTTTGTTCATGCCCCAGATTTTCTTGTAATTGGCTGAAACTGTAGAATGATGTTCATTAGTCATAGTGTTAAGACTGTTATGTCTGCTTTTATAAGTGAGTTTGGTCTGCAGTTTGCTAGTGCTCTCTTTGTCTTAGATGTTTTAATTATTCTGGTTTCATAAAGAAAATTTGAAAGCTTTCTGCTTCTTGTCTCTGGTTGGTCTATATGACATGGGAATGGGCCTTTTCTTGAATATGGTGTATAAGGCCTCACTCCCAGTGCTATCTCAGTCCACAGCCATTTGGAGAGTGAATTCTCTGACACTCTTTACATTTCTTCCGTGTTTATTTGTCCATGTATTTCTTTAAAATGTCTGCAGGTCCCTGGCATTTTGACTCTGTTCCTGTGGATAAGAACACTTGTTCTGAAGTTCCAGAAAGGATCCTATTCCCAAACAGGTGATTTACATACCCAAGGGTGTCCTGTGGCCTCTGAGAGGTGGGGCTGCTGTCATCTAGGGGACTGGAGTTCTCTCTGGAATTGGATGCCACAGAGCAGGCTTGGGCTTCCTGCCCGCCCCTCTGTCCCGCACAGGCCTGCTGGCTTTTGAGGGCCCTGCTCTTGTCACGGCAGTCCCTCTTAGCCAGTCGTTGGGTAAACTCGACTGTGTTCTCTTGTCCCAGCTGTCTCATCAGCTCTCCAGAGCCTGGACGCTTGCCCTTTCTTTCCCCTGCCCAGCAGGGTGGTATCTAGTGTCCTGTCTGTCATCGAGGAGGGCAGGGCAGGCAGGGCGGGAGTGGCAGGGTCTCCAGGGTCTCCGAATGGAGGTGCATCTGTGTGGTTGGTGGTGAGCTCCAGAGGATGATGCAGAGAGAGTGGGAGGGCAGTTTACACGGGGCGGAGTGGAGCCCACCACTGTCTGGAGAGAGTCCCCTGCATTCATGCCCAAATGATGAAGGCTACTTTGAGACTGAATAATTGAAACACCTTTTGTTTTCTCTTTAGACATTAAAAAAAAATCCTTTTTAACTTACTGGTTTTTCCTTTTAAAACAAAAAGAATTTTTGCTGCATCTGGTTTTGTTCTTCTCTGGAAGTAAAGCCAGAAGTACAAAACTGTCAGGTAAGTTAATTCACCCAAACCTAGATTTCTTTCCTGTATTGCCTACTTCCTTGCTCCAGTTGTGGCTGACCACTAATAACAAGGCTACATAATAGAAACCACATGCAACTAAAATGGTTTAGGTGAAGGGAAACGTATAGCCTTAGTTGGTTACGTTAGAACAAAAGGAAAATGGAAAATCAGCTTTTATAACTTGGTCTAAAAAGTTTTCTTAAGAAGGGAGGGAGCAGATACTAAAAGACAAGTAAGGAAATAAATGATACAGAGGAGTATCGAAGTAGAAAGCTGGTTCTGTGGAGGCAAGCTAGATATTTGAAAAGATTGATAAAGCAGGAGGATGTGCAGGGGTGTGAAGAAGCCCTATGGTCGCTTGATCACTTTCTCACCATTGATATGAATAATAGGTGTTTATCACCTGTGTAGGGTTTCTGTGGGTTCACTGGTACATCCTTTAACCTTCCTCCTCTGTGCTAGGCAGCGCTGTAAGAGAGCTCCACATATACCGCACAGTGCTTCCCATGCCTATTTGTCGGGAATACCGGGAAGGGGCGGGTAGAAAAGTGGGCAGGTGAGGGTAAGTGAAACGCCAGGGTGTTCTTTTGGAAACAGTGCTGCAGAGCTTAACCCAGAAACTACACTGTGCTTCTGCAGGCCTGTAGTAAGAATGCATGCCTGTGTCTAAAACCAATTATAAAATGGGTTTGTGTACATTACCTTCAACATGCTCTATCAGTGTTGATAGCTGACTCTTCCAGTGACGGAAAAGTTCGTCTCTCATCCCTTTACCAGAGTTTACAGTGGGGGCAGAGGCACGCGAGCTCAAATATTTAAGACTAAATGCAGCAAGTGCTTGGAACACTAGTAGAGGAAGTGAGTCTCGGGAAGGCTCCCAGAGGACGTGGTGTTAGCACAAGCCCAAGGCTGGGCTGTGGGGCAGACGCTCCTCAGAAGGGGGGGCACTGCTGACGCAGGGGTTCTGAGCTTCCCTGCAAGCTCAGATGCTGTCCAGCCACCCTGGCCAATAGAACTTGCCCCCACGAGGGAGATGTTCCGTGTTGTGCAGTAGGGTAGCCACTGGCGCTTGGAATGTAGCTGGTGAGACAGAGGAGCTGAACTTTTAATTTCATTGAATTTTAACTTAACAGCAGCGCGGGTTCAGGAAAATTATTAAGAGCACTTGCAATCGCATTACCCAGAGCTGAGCACTTGTAACATTTTTATGCGGTCTTCTACCTTTCACGTGTTGTATGCTGTTTTAACAACCATGTTAGGGGAAGAAATGCTCAGAAATGGCAGGATTGAGCCCCTCACGACCCCCTTTCCGTTTTTGCTAAGGAAAAATACCGACATCTCATTTTAGTAATGGCCAGCACCTTGGGCATCCCCATGTGCTGTGTGCTGGGTGGTTAGGCCTTTTAGGTGTATTGGCTTATTTAAGCCTCACAGTTCTAGAAGGGGTGTAGGTCTGTTGTTCCCATTTTGTAGATAAGGGGACAGACTGCAGGACGTGGGCTGTGTGGCCCAGGGTCACAGAACCAGTTAGTAGCAGAGCTCACTCCTCACACGGGTGTGTGTGGTGCTTTAACGCCTGCCTGTGCATGTGTCTGTGTGCTGGGGTTTGATGCCTCTCTTCTGCCCTTGGCCTGTTCACAAAGCACTGTTGGTGCCCTTGTCGGGCAGCCCCACACTGCTGCCCGGTCCTCGACTTCTGGGACATGTGTATGTCTCCTTACGATCCGCAGGTCCCTGAGTACTGACTGTCCCAGGCTGCCGCGTCTTTCCTGTTGACTCATGTTGGGTTCCTCCAGTGAAAATTTTCCTTAGAGAGATGCTGCCTCCAAAGTACTTGTCTGCCACCAAACCCAAGAGGTCTTGGGCCCCAAATCTGTGTGAGCTAGACAGTGACTTGTCTCAGGAGCCGGATGCCGCCATAGGAGAAGCCGCCACTGACTCTGAATTCTTTCATCAGAGGTTTCGGAACTTCCTCTACGTGGAATTTGTCGGGCCTCGGAAGACCCTGCTCAAACTCCGAAACCTCTGCCTCGATTGGTTGCAGCCGGAGACTCGCACCAAGGAGGAGATTATCGAGCTCTTGGTCCTCGAGCAGTACCTGACCATCCTTCCAGAAAAGATCAAGCCTTGGGTGCGTGCAAAAAAGCCAGAGAACTGCGAGAAGCTCGTTACTCTGCTGGAAAATTACAAGGAGATGTACGAACCGGAAGGTGAGCGGGAGAGGAAGGTGGAGCTCCCTGGGGTGCCCCGCGCAGTGCCCCTGATGTTCTAGGCCGATCGACCTCTTCGCGGGGAGTGGGGGACTGCCCTGCCATAGGACATAGGTGGCCTCCCGGCCTTTCTGCCCACAGCGTGCCAGTTGCACCTCCCTCCCCAGCTGTGACAGCCCAGTGAGAGCTGGTGCCCCGTGTCCCCACGGAGCAGAATCCCTCCTGGTTAGGATGCGAGAGGGAAGGAGACCGTGGGCCTCTGACTGGAAGGGAGCTTGCACACACCGCGCCCTGGCCCAGGCTCTGTGGAACCGGGGCGGGGGCAGGGGGCACCCCAGCAGATTGTACCTGGCGCTGCCATCGGGAGGGTCACAGCCTCGTTCCTGCCCAGCACGGGCAGAAGGGCGGGGCGAGAGGGTCTGACCACTGCAGCAAGGGGTGGGGGCCACCCGGGGGGGCTACTTAGAGGGGACTGGCGAGCACGGACGAGACCTTAAGTCGTGTGTGGTGCCCCCTCAGACGACACCAGCAGTGACGCCCACAGCGAAGGCAGCATGAGCCGGAAGGCAGCAGAGTCCCCGCCGCCACACTCCGCCTGCTGCAGTGAGTAGCCCGGTCGCCGTGCCATCCAGGCCGCGCAGGACTTCCCTGGGGCAGGGCTGCTGCTCAGAGGTCTGAGGGGGAAGGAAATCAGTGAGGATGGAAGGAGTCGTTCTTACATCGAAGCAGACACGTGTGTGGAGTGAAATACAACTGTTTCTCTTAATGATGAGAGAAAATGTTTAAAGCTATGTGAATTTTGCAGTAGGCTGTTTCAGGTTGTGTCCACAGCCTCCCAGGAGGGGCAGAGTTCATCACCCCTTTGCCTCCAAAGCTGTTTTATTTGTTAAAGGTTCTTCGGTGAACTTTTTGAAGGAACGTTGCTTTTGGGGCAGGTGGGTGTTTCATTTCTTTGGGGTAAAGTTACGTGCACATTAAGACTGACTGGGGTAAGCGAGGCGGCGGAGGGTCTGAAGTCCATTTTCCCAAACGTGGACCTGACCACGTGGGAGTTGGGAGACCAGGAGAACCTGAAGGGGGAACCAGCTCCTCAGCTCAGTGTTAGCCCTGACTGAGACCAGGCCCACCTAGGCGAGGCCCCCAGAAACAGTGGTCCGGGGCCCGGGTGTCGGGTTGCACTTGGGACCCCTGTTCGGGATCCGTCTCCTAGCATCCCTTCCAGAGGGGTATGTGCACGTGAAGTGAGCGCACTCGTGTCAGGGCACGTGGTCAGCTCCTGAAATGTCTGCTTCCTCAGGTGACCGGGACTGGGACCGGGACTGGGACCGAGACTGGGACCGAGACTGGGAGCGAGCCCGCGAGCGGGAGCACCGGAAGGGCAGAGGCAGGGGCCTGGAGTCCCGGGCCCGCTGGCCGTACGCCCGGAGCCCCAGGAGCAGTAGGTCCTCCTCCGACTGCTCCCCAGTGCGCGTGCCAGGTTGACTGTGCCTTGTTCCCTCATGACGCCTGTTGTCTTCCAGGGTTTCATCAGCGGGATCTTTCCCTTCCTCTGATGGAGAAAGTGGCTTTTGCAAAGGAAAGAGAGCACAAGCGTCGGGACTCTGTGATGGATTACGAGACGAGATCACAGGTATGCTTAGGTCTCCACTCATTCTGGGAAGGCTGTCTTCATTTCATGGCAGAGATGCCTTTCTTTCCCGAGAGGCTGAGTTATCGGCCCGCTAGAATCCTACCTGAGTTGGGGAGAGCCCCAGCGACTCCCCAGGAGGCTGTTCTGTCCCCAGGGGTGACTGGTGGCTGGGGAACTGCTGCCTGTTTTCTGGTTCATCCACGGGATCAGAGGAGCGCTTTTCTGCTCAGCGTTTGTGTCTCGTGGTGCGTCGTCCGCAGCGGCTGTTCCTCCTGGGCCAGGGAAGCCCATCAACCCTGCAGGTGTTTCTGGTCCTCAGTAGGGAGCCAGGAAAGTTGCACATCCACAGAGCAGACTTGGGGGGAGAGCAGAAGGCCCCGGGGCCTGGAAGAGCTGGGTCTGGAGCCTGGCTCTGCCACCTGCTAGCTGTGCAACCTCAGACCATTAACGAAGCCGAGCCTCGGTTTCCTCATCTGTGAAGTGGGCGGGCTGTTGTGAGGAATGGGTGAGAGTCACACGTAGATAGAAAGGGCACAGTGCGATGCCTGGCACGAGGGAGGCATTGTGGGAATCACTGGCTGTGGGTACAGGGAAGACGGGCCTTGAGAGAGAGGGTCACGTGTGACACGGCAGCGTGGAGGAGGGTGCAGGGCCTGCGGCCCTGGGCGCGTGGTGGTGACCAGGCGGGACCCGTCCTGGGAGCCTCCTGTCTTGTAACAGGAGGGTGTTCAGCAAGCATGCGGGGAGTCTCTGTAGAGAGAGATGCTGTGCCTGACTCTGGCTGTCGAGCTCGCTCTTAAGGAAGAGACAGGGTAGCGGACTGTCACAGGGACAGGAGCAGCTGACCAGGTGCCCCCTGGGGCGGGGGATCCCAGGTGTTCAGGAGAGCCCGGCGCAAGCCCCAAAGCGGCACCAGATGAAAGCCAGAGTGGGTGGAATGCAAGGGCAGAGGTGCAGTCTCTCCCCAGTGCCCCGAGATGCGGTAACGGTGCTCCCTGTGGCGGGGTTTGAAAGGTGGGGTCAGGTGACAGAGGGCTCTGAATTCTACCCCCAAAACTCTTGTCATTTGTCCTGTGTCCTGGAGGCAAGCCAGAACGCGCAGGTGTGTGAGAAGGAGGGGGATGGCATCCCGTTACTGAAAGCAGAGCTTCTGCGGCAGCAGTACTGATGGGGGAGGGGATGTGGAAGGGAGGGAGGGATGTGGAGGGTGGGCTGGGTCGGAGGTGACCCCGGTGCTCCAGATGTGCGTTATGACCTTGTCCCAGGGAGAGGCCTCTATGTGTGGGACACACTTAGTTTGTCACTAATTTTGGTTTCTTATTCGGAGAAACCAAATTGACCAAATTTTAGGAATCCAGATAAAAACATTAAATCGTAGAAACTCTGAAGAAGAAACCTCTTTAGTGTGCATTTGCCCCCACGAAGTGATGGATGTCAGGGGTTTCCAGTTAACTGCTCTGTGAGCCTGGGACCAAGCGTTCACTCATCTTCAGGGAAAACAGGAACTGCGGGTGTCCTTATTTGGGGGTGTTAAAGTACTCTTATGAAATGAAGGTGATAGCAGATTGGCAGTGGGATTGTGTCTTATTTTGCTTTTCAAATGCCCGTCCTCGCTACTGGAAAGCGTTGGTCCCCTGTGTGTGGTCCAGAGGTCTGGGAGCCACTGGTTCCTCCTACCTTGGTGTCATAGAAATAACAAACAAAGTTCTCATCTTCCTTCAGCATGCATTGTTCGTGTGCGTAGGTCATGTGAGGATGCAGCAGTGTGGGTGCTGTTCTCCGGACAGCATCTGTAACAGGGAACGTGGCGGTGGCTTGTGCCACCTTAGATCCGTGGTTGATCACAGATACAAAGAGAACAACTGCTTAGGGCTACCCACTTGAATAGGTCAACTTAATTTAAGTCAAAGCAGCATTTTTCTTTCCTAGCAACAACGTAGTCCAAAATTTAACATACATTACATTTATGTTACTCAGATTAGGCAAGCGGAGAGAAATATATGAGAAATGCCCCTTCCCTTTTGCCATCGCCCTTTGGCGTCTGTTAGCACCAGGGATGGTGCCCTTCTGGCACCCTCAGCCCCCCGGGTTCTTGAACTCATCTGCTCTCTGGCAGCCCGCAAGTTAGGAATTCTGGTTCCCTCCCTCTCCCACCACAAATACATCTGTGCTCCCAGCGGGCTTCTCCTGCTTTGCAGTAATCCAGGGCTGAAGCCTTAGGATGGAGGCACTATCGCCCCCAAGCACAGCGGGGTGCCCGCTCTGGGGAGCCGCCCTCTGACAGGAGGAGACAGGCTCCCACCAGAAAGGGTGTAGTCTAGCTTTCTGGCCGGTGGCGGTACCAGCCGATTTTGCAGTGAGTGCTTCCTGATCTTTTGTAGCGTGTTGTCCTAAATTTCCTAAGGCCTGGCCTAGTAAGAGTTTTCATTTTTGAAGTTCTGCTTAGTTTTGGTGGTGGCTCTTTGCTTTTTAATCACTGCACATTGGCAGTTGTATTACAAATGAGGCTTTCCTCATAAACCCCAGTGCCTGTGCCTGTTTATTTTTTTCAGTAGGCGATGCACCTGATTGTGTCTTTTTGTGTGTGTGTGTGTGTGTGTGTGTGTGTGTGTGCATTTGTGCATAGCTATAATATCTGTGCCACTTTCCAGAACTGTAGCAAATTTAATATCAAAATATCTTTACATAATAGTTCAGTAGTGACAACAATTTACCTTTCCCTTACACGATTTTTCTCCATGCTTAAACAACAAATCACATCGCAGGACATCCACTCCCACAGTGCTACAGGGCAGGCCGATGCCCTTCTCTCCATTTCACAGATGAAGGACCTGAGGTTTGGAAAGACGTCTGCTCCCAGGGTTGCTCGGTCGTAAACGGTGCATAAGCTCCTTTGACCCTGGAGTCTTCTCTGGCCCCACAGCCTGCGGGCTTCCCACGGCTCCACCTCGCTCCTTGAGTCTGTCTCCAGGCTCCCTGGGACCACGACTCCCCGAAACTAGTGACGTTCTAGTGCAGCAGTGAGAAGAGGTCCTGTGAGGTCCTGTGCAGGAGGCTGTCCCGCGTGATGTGGGGACTCCTAAGATGCTTTGCAAGGGAATGTGCGTCAAAGCAGAAAAGGCAGCTGGGAGAGGAAGGTGCTCTGTGCTTAAGGTCACCCCCGGGTTCTTCAGAACTTGTCCATACCCAGAAGGGCCCACAGTGTACGGCGGAGGCGGACACAGGACACAGCGGGCCTGGGGATGGAAGCCGGTCACTCTGCTGACCAGGTGTCTGGAAACGCTGCGTGCAGTTGACACTGAGCCTGTTGAAGCTTCCCACCCCTGTCCGGGCCAGAGTCCCACCACCACTTACCACCCCACCCACGGCCTCTGCGGTCTTTGCTCACCGTCCCAGCCCACCCTGAGCTGTCCCCCTGCTAAAGCCGCTTGGCGCTGGCTCTCTGCACCCCGCTTTGTTGTTTACTGCTCTCTGATTGTTCCTCTCCAAACAAATGATAAGCGCATGAGGGCAAGGAATATGTGTCCTGCGTCTTTGGGAGCTTCCTCAGAGTGTAGCACCAAGGTAGGCGCCAAGTAGGTCCCTGGTAGAACCTGACTTGGATCATTCGGAACCCCAAGTGGCGTGAGCACTTGCTGCACACCGTGTGCGCGTGTGTGTGTGGCTCCCATGCCGCCAGCGTTGTCCTGTCCTTGTCGCCCACGGGAGTGGACTCCACTGAGGAGAGGTGTGCATTTGCTGTTGCAGGATGCGGTGTCGTACCAGGATGTGGTGGCCCTCACCGAGGACCGGAAGCCCCAGAACCCAGTTCAGGACAACATGGAGAACTACCGGAAGCTGCTCTCGCTGGGTGAGCGCTGCTCTCCCGGCCTGGCCCCTCAGGCTGCTGCACGGAGTCAGGGTCCGCAGTGTGTGTGGACTCGGGTCAGAGGCCCTCAAGCGGCTCCCAGCAGAGACATAAACGATGAGGCTGTGTTTTACGAATCCTCTGGCTTTGGGGGAAGAGTGTGTAGTGTGGGGTCAGGGAGCCCAGGAGACAACTCTTGCCCCCAAGAGTGCTGACCCTGGAAATTTAAATACTCATTTCGGATGGGGTTCCAAGTTCCAGTTTGGATTCCCCTGGAAGACATCTGGCTCAGGTCCTAGTAGGCGGTTGGCTCTGCAGGAGTGTTGTGTGGGCAGTGGAGCCTTGAGGAGCTCCCATGTTTGGAGACCAGGTGGGGAAAACAGGCACGAGTAGGAGGAGAGCCAGGAAGCCCAGTGAAAGGATGTCAGGACTGAGGAGGTGGTTACGAGAAGGGGAAGACTGAAAAGAACGCACTAAATTTAGAAGGCACTCGGAGGTCTCTGTACAAACTTCTAGGTGGAGTCAGGAGAATTAACTAAAATTCAGACCAGCAGAGGCTGAGGAATGAATAATAAGGAAATGAGACTGCAGACAGAAGACATGGTAGGGCTTGGATATGGGCCCCTTCACACTTCGTGGCTGAGAGAAAGACAGACATCATTTATGGTGATGAGTCTTGGTCCCCAACTCGAGTGTGAGATGTTGTGTTCTTCCTGTGGACAGGGGTTCAGCTTGCCGAGGACGACGGCCACTCGCACATGACCCAGGGCCACTCATCACGGTCAAAGAGAAGTGCCTACCCGAGCACCAGTCGAGGTGAGCACGCGAGGCCCTGTGGAGTGGCGCTTGCACCAGTGAGATGGGAGCCGTCCGTACACACTGATACATGATGATACACAATTGATGCACAAAAATACAAGCATTTTACAGTTTATCTTCACACCACCATCACGGAGGTCCCAGTGTTACTTTGCACAAGTACAGGGACGAGGGAGCATTTACATTTGGGATTTCTTTTCAGGTCTGAAAACTATGCCTGAAACCAAAAAGTCAGCCCATCGGCGGGGGATCTGTGAAGATGAATCTTCCCACGGGGTGATAATGGAAAAGTTCATCAAGGACGTTTCGCGCAACTCCAAATCGGGAAGGGCAAGGGAACCTAGCGATCGGCTGCAGAGGTTCCCCAGGAGGCCAGACAGTGACTGGAAGGAAGTTCCATTCAACAAGAGGGAGTCGGTGATTCAGGAGAGGGGCCATGAAGGGAATGCCTTTGGGGGAGGAGGCTTTAATTTGAACTCAAACCTTGTTTCCAGAAAGAGAGTTCTTGAGAGAAAAAGGCGCTATCATTTTGACACAGACGGGAAGGGCTCCATGCACGGTCGGAGAGGTGGTGCAAGGAAGCGGCCCTTTGAGCGCAGCGAGGTGAGGAAGGCCGCTAGCGGGAGCAGCCTTAGCGCGCCGCCCTTCCCCCAGTTGCAGCCCTTCGACTTTGGGGCGACGCCCTATGTGTGTGATGAGTGCGGGAGGTCCTTCAGCGTGATTTCGGGGTTTGTGGAGCATCAGATCACGCACACCAGGGAGAATCTGTATGAGTACGGCGAGTCCTTTCTTCATAGTGTGGCCGTCAGTGAGGTTCAGAAAAGGCAGGCCGGAGGGAAACGCTTTGAATGTAAGGAGTGTGGGGAACCCTTCAATAAGAGCGCCGCCCTGGCCGAGCATCGGAAAATTCACGCTAGAGATTGCCTTGCGGGGTGTAAGGACGAGGAGTACGAGGAGCCCTTCATGCCCAGCCCAACCTTCAGGGAGCTCCAGAAGATATACGGGAAGGACAAATTCTATGAATGCAGGGTGTGCAAGGAAACCTTCCTTCATAGTTCTGCCCTGATCGAGCACCAGAAAACCCATGGCCGAGATGACAAAGGTAGTGAGCATGGGGAAGCCTTCAAACCCAGCCCAGCGCTTAACGAGCTTCAGAAGATGTATGGGAAAGAGAAAATGTACGAGTGCAAGGTGTGCGGGGAGACCTTTCATCACAGCGCATCCCTGAAAGAGCACCACAAGGTCCACACCCGAGGAAACCCATTTGAAAACAAGGGCAAAGTGTGTGAGGAAACCTTCATTCCTGGTCAGTCCCTTAAAAGACGCCAGAAAACCTACCCAACAGAGAAGGCCTACGACTTCAAAGATGGTGGAGATGCCTTTAGGCAAAACTCAGACCTCATCGAGCATCAGAAAATTCATTCTCGGAAGAAGCTCTTTGAAGGCCGGGGGTACGAGAAGTCTGTCATTCACGGTGTGTCCTTCCCCGAATCTCAGAAGAGTCACACTATAACAAGGCCACCTGAGGACGAGGAAGACGAGAAGGCATTCACTGTCAGCTCCAATCCTGATGACAGCCGGGAAGCCCTGTCCTACGAGAGGAACCCCTATGAGAGGTCTTTCATTCATAGCTCAGCCTTCCCTGGGGCTCATAAAAGTCACAGCAAACCGAGAGTGATAGCAGAGGCGACCGTTCAGAGCTCGGGTGCCACCGAACATTGGAAAGTCCACGCTGGGGAGAGTACCTCTGAAAGAAAGGGGTATGAGAGGTCCGTCATCCACAGCCTAGCTGCTTTCAGGCCTCCCCGTGGTCGCGGTGGAAATGAGCTCCTTGGCTGTGACGAGCAGCAGGAGTCCTCCGCTTACCTCTCAGACCCTTGTGGCCAGCCGCAGAAGACCCTTGCCCTAGAGAGCCCCTATGCAGGGGGTAAGAACAACATCTTCAAGGGCTCTTTTGTGCACGGTGCGTCCCACACCGTATCTCAGGACAGTCTCGCTGGGGAGGGCCCCAGTGGATGGAAGAAGGATGGTGAACCATCTGTTCCCAAGTCAGATGTGCGCGAGCATCAGAAGGCTCGTGCTAAGAAGAAGAACATCGAGCGTAGGATTTATGAGACCTCTGTAATCCACTCCCTGCGTTTTGGTGAACCTCAAACGTTTCACCCGAGAGAGAAGTTTTACGAATGTCCGGAGTGTGGAGAGTCCTTTGTTCATAGCTCTGACCTCACTGAGCATCAGAAGATTCATGATAGGAAGAAGCCCTCTGGAAGTGGAAACTACATACGATCTGTCATTCGCAGCATAGCCTCCACGGATCCTCAGACCAGTTATGCGGGCCAGTCAGCACAGGTGAGTTACGCTGAAGAGCAAGCTCAGACCAGTTACGCTGAACCACCAGCTCAGACCAGTTACGCTGAACCACCAGCTCAGACCAGTTACGCTGAACCACCAGCTCAGACCAGTTACGCTGAACCACCAGCTCAGACCAGTTACGCTGAACCACCAGCTCAGACCAGTTACGCTGAACCACCAGCTCAGACCAGTTACGCTGAACCACCAGCTCAGACCAGTTACGCTGAACCACCAGCTCAGACCAGTTACGCTGAACCACCAGCTCAGACCAGTTACGCTGAACCACCAGCTCAGACCAGTTACGCTGAACCACCAGCTCAGACCAGTTACGCTGAACCACCAGCTCAGACCAGTTACCCTGAACCACCAGCTCAGACCAGTTACCCTGAACCACCAGCTCAGACCAGTTACCCTGAACCACCAGCTCAGACCAGTTACCCTGAACCACCAGCTCAGACCAGTTACGCTGAACCACCAGCTCAGACCAGTTACGCTGAACCACCAGCTCAGACCAGTTACGCTGAACCACCAGCTCAGACCAGTTACGCTGAACCACCAGCTCAGACCAGTTACGCTGAACCACCAGCTCAGACCAGTTACCCTGAACCACCAGCTCAGACCAGTTACGCTGAACCACCAGCTCAGACCAGTTACGCTGAACAGCCAGTCCGCAATGAATGTAAGGAGTGTGGGGAGTGTTTTGCCACTGTTGAAGACCTTGGCATACATCAGAAAATCTATGCCCGAGAGAAATTCCATGGTGGGGAGCTGTTTGGAGGCTCTGTGATTCAGGGTGTGGGCCTTGATGGACCTCGACAGGAAGAGCCTCGGCAGGAAGGGCCAGATGAGCCGGATGAGCCTGAAGACACCATCTATGGGTGTAAGGACTGTGGGCTGGGCTTCGTGGATCGCACAGACCTCAGGGACCATCAGAAGGTTCACGGCAGAGAGTACCTCATCGACAGCCGCGAGTACGCGCGTTCTGTGATGCACACCCATTCTGTCAGTGAGTATCAGAAAGATTACATTGGAGAGCAGCTTTATGAGTGCCCGGCATGTGGGGAATCTTTCGTTCATAGCTCATTCCTTTTCGAGCATCAGAAAATCCATGAGCAAGACCAGTTTTACGGCCACAGGAGGTATGATGAGCCCTTTATGCAGCCCTTGGCCATTAGCCCGCAGCGGCCTCGGGCCCCACAGAAGAGTCCTCCTGCTGGGACTTCCCTGCAATGCCAAGTGTGTGGACAAGACTTCATCCACGGCTCTGTCCTTAGCGAACACATGAGAGTTCACGCTGGAGACAGCCTGCTGGAGCAGGGCCAGGGAAGCACAGATGCGGTCAGCCCAGGCTTGGCCCCCACAGACCTTCAGAGAGACCAGGCCAAGGACAAGCACTATGAGTGCGCGACCTGTGGAGAATCCTTCCCCAGCCAGGCCGACCTCCGGGAGCACATGAGGATTCACGAGAAGGACGAGCCCTACGACTATGGGGCCACCTTCGTCCATACCTCCTTCCTCACCGAGCCCCCCAAGAGAGATTCACCCTTCTATGAGTGCAAGGACTGTGGCAAGTCCTTCATCCACAACACAGTCCTCACGAAGCATCAGAAGCTGCACCTCGAGGAAGAGGAAGCAGCAGCAGCCGCCCAGGAAGTCGAAGCCAACGTCCTCGTTCCACGGGAAGTTCTGCGGATCCAGGGATCAAATGTGGAGGCCGCAGAGCCAGAGGTGGAGGCTGCCGAGCCGGAGGTGGAGGCTGCCGAGCCCAACGTGGAGGCCGCCGAGCCCAACGGAGAGGCCGAGGGGCCGGAGGGGGAGGCCGCCGAGCCCAACGGGGAGGCCGAACAGCCCAACGGGGAGGCCGAACAGCCCAACGGGGATGCTGATGAACCAGATGGGGCAGGGATCGAAGACCCAGAGGAAAGAGCCGAAGAGCCAGAGGGAGATGCGGATGAGCCGGACGGTGCAGGGATCGAGGACCCAGAAGAGGAAGGTGACGACCAGGAGATCCAAGTGGAAGAGCCCTACTACGACTGCAGGGAGTGTGGCGAGACCTTCACCTCCAACTCGGCCTACGGTGAGCACCTGAAAACCCATGCCAGGGTGATAATATTCGAGCCTGGAAGCGTCTACGGGGAAAGCTCCCACTACACCGAGCACGCCAGCACCAGCAGCAATGACAGCGGCAGGGCTGATGACAAGTACTTCAAGTGTGACGTCTGTGGGCAGGTGTTCACTGACCGCCTGTCCCTGGCCAGGCACCAGAACACCCACACCGGCTGAGGACTCGGGTGTCAAGGTTGGAAAACCTTCACTAGGACTGGACCCTTACTAAACTACAGATAATTGGAACCAACCCACGATGATGTCGGAAGGAGGCTTCCCTTGGCGTATACACACCTGACTTTGAACATCAGACAACTCAGCCTGGAAAGAAACTGAAGGTGGAGACTCCTTCGGACTTAGCAATTCCCCATCAAACATTGGCGTATGCATGTGGGAAAGCCATAACACACATCTTACCTTCCACCCGAGTAATTGCATTGACGGAAAGCTGGAGGGGTTTTCAAGGCTACAGAAATCGCCCACATCTGTAAATGACACTCCTGGAACCTATATATAATGAATGTTTCCTGAGATGTATATAAAATAGCAAATCATAGCAAACAGTACTCATATTTAGACTTAATATGGTATCCAGTTACAGTTCACTTGCAGAGGTACCTTCCTTACCTGGTACTCTTTGATTTTTTTTTTTTTTTTTTTTTTTTTGGAGGAGGAAGAGAGCAACAAATTAGAATATATTTGTAAGCATCTTAGATCCTTAGAAAGATTTATTGTGCGTTATTTGAATCCCATCCATATTTTTTTGAGTAATTGACTGTGTTGTTCCTTACTCTTAAATATTCCTGTAAAGGTGTAGGCATGAAAGATAAAATGTCTTTTCCGCTTTGCTGTTTGAAAGGGGAAGTACTTGGAGCTTCCTTTTCAGCTATTTCGTCTACACTAACACTTTGGAACCTAATGCTGTGTAAGCCTTTACGATACGTGGATTGGCCTTTTGTAACCCCAAATTGATTGGTTGCCACCTTGTACTTTGCAGTGGTTCTCATGCAAAAAATAGTTACAAGTTTTGTTATTTGTTTTTAAACCAACTTGATGTCTGTTGGATAGTGAATTCACAAAAGCTGAAGCTTCTCCCTGTGCATCTTGCGTCTTTGCCTTTCAAGAGTGGTTGCAGCCATCCCTAGATCGCGCGCGTGCCTGATGAGGTTGAGAACCGTGGGGGCTCTCGTGTAAGTTAGGACGGGGCTGCTGCCTCATCACTCCCTTTGCGCGCTCCCTGCCTTAAGCGACAAGTAGCAACGGGGCTTCGTCCGTGTGTGCCGCTACAACTCAGTTTTTGCACCCTGGGCGCCCAGGGGCGAGTATCCTTAGAGCTTTCTAGTGTGAAACTTAATTCTCGTCTTTACCTGTCTGACCCTCAACCCCATGTCTAACTTGCATTTAAAAAAAAAACTTTCTTTACAGTCAACTCGAGCTTAACATGGACTCAGGTTCCCTAGCAGCCTTAATTTGTTTCGTTGCCATCTGTCCCTTCCTCTTAAAGAGTGCCCCCCTAAATAAGCAGTTGTCACCTATCCTTCAGAGCGTCACGTCTGTCTAGTCGCCTCGGTTGCCCGTGTGATCACAAGTCGACCTCACAGCTCGAGGTTTCCTGTGTCCTGTTCTGTGGACCACCTGTGCTCCCTTTGCTTCCCCGCCCCTTGCATAATGACTATTAAGAACTCTTTTTGGCTTTGAGTTGGCTGGAAAAAAAAAAAAAATTAAAATAAAAAAAAAAATTTTTAAGAGGATCTGGTAGATTAAGGGAGCAGAAGATAAGAGCTAGATTATTTGGGCGAGCAAAGTTAAAGTACCTGCTGGGGAAATGTGTTTAAATCTCCCTCTCCTAGGTCCGCACGGTTAGGGCTCGGGGAGAGCATATCGCAGCTGGAAGGAATGCCAAAGTCGAAGGAGGTTGGTAGGGTGAGAGCAGGAAGCAGAAAAGAGTAAGCCAAAGAAGGGGGAGTCCTGATAACGTCTCCAGACCTCGGAGGGTGAGGAAGCAGTTGGAAGCAACATCAGGAGCGGGGATGGGAAGGCCAGGATGGGAAGAATGAATGAGCAGGATATCCTGGGCCTCTGAGAAGAAGGGGCCGTTTTGATGGCATGGTGTAGGCGAGGGCCAGCTGCATGTGAAGACCCGAGGTTGGACACCTGGGAGAGCTGAGGGACAGTGAGGCACGGCCTCAGAGGAGGACCCTGAGGTGGGGGCCGGCGTCAGCGTCGGTGGGGTGAACCTGTGTTCATCACTGTTGGCAGTATTAACTGGTAGAACTCTTCAGAAAGAGACTTGCCAAATGTCAGGGTGTCCGTTCCAGCCTTTGCTTAGTGAAACATTAGGAACAACTTAATGCCAAAAATAGGAGGACAATTAAGGGAACTTGTCGGTGAACTCCTAATGCAGCTGTTTAAAAATGATAAGCGTGGAGAGTTATGTAGCAACATGGAAATATATTTACGGAATACTAAGTGGAAAAAACAGGACACAGAATTATATTTATACTACAGTTATAACTGTTTAAAAATGTATGCTTATAGTCAAAAGCTGTCGTGGTGGTGGTGTTGTAGGCTTATAGTCGAGCATTATTTTCTTAAATTCCTTGAATATTCTTCATCGTAGTGTTACTAAAAAGTTTATAATCATGTTTCCATTGTGAACATAATTTGAACTCATTATCGGGCACTTGGAAAATACAGAAAAGTGGAGGAAAAAAAAATCCATATACCCCCCATCCAAAGACAGATACGCTCCTCACTATATTGTTTATCCTCGTTTCTGTGCACAGGTTTGTGACTATAACTGTGTCAAAATGTGTACTCAGAGTAACTGTTGCCTTTGCGGAATTAAACACTTTCATCTTAATGTTTTCAGATGTTCCTTATAGTAGTGTCCTGATAACAAAGCTTATTATGTTTGTTTCCATTACAAGCATAATACGTACCCAGAGGAATAATTGGAAAATACAAAATAAATTCGAAAAGTCGCCCATATCCCCAACACCCAACAACTGCTGTTCACATCTTGATCTGTTTTCTCCATCTCGTGTCAGTGCACACGCTTGTGATTAGGACTGTTGAGTACGTGTGCATAACGTCTAAAATGAAAAAATACGGAAAATAATTAAGAGTGTTGTCGTTATGGGATTATGGTTAAACGTTTTGTCTCAGATTCCTTGAATGATCTCTGGTGTTTTGGTACTAAATCTTACGTATGTATTTTTCCATTACAAATATAGTACATACTTATGGCAGACTTCGGGGAGATTCAGCAAAGCAAAAGAAAAGAAATTCATCCATATTCCCGACACCCACCAACCATTGCTGTTGACACCTTGACCTGTGCACAGTCTGATGACTGCGGTGTCTGTGATGAGTATGCAGAGGGTCAAAGATGGGAAGAGACGCAGAAAGCAGTGAGGAAATGGTGTGTGGTCATTGTGGGATTACAGTTAAGTATTTTGTCTCGGTTACCTGGGACAGGCTTTCTCACAGTGTTTTGGGAACCTACCTTTATTACATGTATTTCCATTATAAACACGGTATGTGTTCATCACAGAGACTTGGAAGTTACAGAAGTGTAGAAGAGAAACTCACCCATATTATCATCACCCAAAGACTGTGGTTAACATCTTCATATATTTTCTTCATCTTGTGTCTGTGCACAGGTTTTTGGTTTGTTAATATGGTTGTGGTCGTTCTATCTATCTGTAATAGTGTCCACAATAAAAATAAAGTTAAAAATAAGATACTTCTCAGTCTCTTCTTTTGTCCATTTTAAGTGTTTGGGGTGGTTAAAAATCCCAAAACTTAGCGTCTCCTTAGGCCCCTTTAGGGTTAGTTTACAAATCTTATTCCAGTTTTAATTATTGCATATATCAAGAGTTACTTCTAAGGGATCTTTTAGTACTACACGATCCCACATTTTTAACTGCACGAATAAAATTAAAACGTATATTCCAATAGTGTTTGTTTTGTTTTGTTTTTTTTGCGGTACGCGGGCCTCTCACTGCTGTGGCCTCTCCCATTGCGGAGCACAGGCTCCGGACGCGCAGGCTCCGGACGCGCAGGCTCAGCGGCCATGGCTCACGGGCCCAGCCGCTCCACGGCACGTGGGATCTTCCCGGACCGGGGCACGAACCCGTGTCCCCTGCATCGGCAGGCGGACTCTCAACCACTGCGCCACCAGGGAAGCCCCTCCAATAGTGTTTTAAACTTGATAATAACCGCAACACAACAAGTATGCTTCAGTTACTTGAGTCTGCATTTAAAATTTTAATCCTATATAATATTCTCTCAAAAACAAGAATGATCCTGTAACATAGAAAACATGTTGCTGTTGTGGAGTCTCTTTAAAGTGTCCGTCCCTCACTCTTCCGTGAGGTTAGATGGTTACCCCTGGTGGTGCCTGACTGACTCCAGGGTGGTCACAGCGTCGGTGATCCTTCTACGATAAGGGGCACCAGCGTCGGTCAGGGTGCGAGGGTCAATTCTCTTTTAAGACTACGAAAGGAAGTCTAGGAAGGGAAGGAAGTGAGGGTCGTTGGAGTTGCTTGACGGGCATTTAGGGAACTCTTCTCTCCACCCGCACCTCACTTGCAGGGGTAACTATGCCCCTGCCACGTTTATTCCCTGAGGTTTGACCCTTCCCTGGCCTCAGCTGATTGGTACCCATGGGTTCCCCGTGTCCAGTCAGACTTGGACTGAGGGCCACCTGGGTGGTCACACAGGCTGGGGCTGGGTGTGTTGGTGAACAAGGCCACGTGCCAGAGGGAAACTTGGTTCCTGGTGCTTCACCCACCCCAGTGCCTTGGGGATCCTGGCTGAACTGCCTACCTTTGGGTTCCCTAAGAACTCCCACCTCATTACAATGATCGTCCTTGCACTTGAGCTGGCTTTGTTACTAGTGTAGTGTTTTGCTGCTTTCAGCAGCCCCAAATCATTTCCCCTTTCTGGGAACCACCGAGTCTTGTGGGAATACCACAGTGCCCTGCCCCTTCCCTGTCCAAAGGCTGAGCCCTGTGCCAGTCGGGCTCCCTGAGCAGAAGGGCACACAGAAGTCATCCCAGTGGCAGCACTGACCATACATGAGTTCCTGCTACAGAGATAGCCAAGAGCTGTTCTGGTAACTGTCCTTCCTGAGGCCTGATTGTTTAGTTCTTCCTTTGATTCTCTGAGTACCCATTATCCTTCCAGGCTATTCCTTACTTGCTTTACTTGGCCATAGATAGTTATTTATAACCCCAAAGGGTCCTAACTGATACAGAAATGGATGCAGAAATGGGTTGGAGATAATAAACCCTGAGGGAAATTGGGATACTTGGAAACATTCAGTATTGGGCCTTGGAATGGGAAACTCAAAGACCAAGGCATGTGGCCTTAAAATATTTAAGTACTGCCCATGGTCGGTCATCTGGAGTCACCTGCTTCCTGGGGTGAAGGGCTTGATAGCAGCTGTCACAAACAAATCCAAAGACTATGAAGGATGTCGTCAGGGAGCTCAGCTCCGTGCTCTGTGGTGACCTAGAGAGGTGGGATTGGGGGTGGGGGTGGGGGTGGGGGTGGGAGGCTCAAGACAGAGGGGATATATGTATGCGTATAGCTGATTCACTTTGTTCTACAGCAGAAACTAACAATACTGTAAAGCAATTTTACTCCAATTTAAAAAAAAGACTACGAAGAGTGTCGAGATCAGAGGTACAGGCGGGTTTCTACCTTTAACCTGCAGGGCTCTGACTTTGGTCATTTAAACCCATAGCCTTGCCCTATTCCCAATGTGAAAAGCTTGGGCAGCCCTAGGGAAACACGATCCTGGCAAACAGAATGGTGGGTCTAGGAGACTCGGAAACACTGAGACCACCCTGAAGCTCCAAACCCTTGAAAACACTCCTCATTCACCACTTCCATCCCACACAGAGGAAGTCGTGGGGGATGCCCGTGGGAGGGGCAGCCGTTGAAATGCTCTCTGATGTTCTTGGCAATGGGAAGAACCTGAGTATTGAAAAGGGGGCCGCTTCTCAGAGGAAGCATGGCTGGTGTAATCGGATCCTGGGGGGGATGGGAGTCCTGACACAGATTCATGGATGTGATGCCCCCGCAAAGGATTTATATAACAAAATAAGCCAAAGTCTAGGTCCAAAAGAGGCTGACTAGGGCCACCATACTGGAGTCACAACGTCCTTGAGTCTGTTTATAGACAATGTCACTAGAGTCCAGGGACCCTTGAGGAAGGACTCTGTTAAACATAACACCTGTGCCTTATGGAGGTAATCCATTTGTTGATAAACAAATCTTCCAAGGACCAGTGGATGTTGCACCTAAACAAACACTCATCCTTGGGGTTGGGAGCGTTGCAAGGTGAACAGCAATTAAGATGTAATGTGCTGTCTGCAGGCAAGCCAGCTCCCGAGAGCTGGGCTCTACATCTCCTAGTTGTACCTTCCTAATTCTTCACTTGGTTTAACTCATTCCTCCCCTGGGAAGGCATGAGTGAGGATGAAGCCAGGACTGGTACTATGTCCACCCTCCAAACAGCCAGACATCTTGGGGTAGGTTGATCACACCAAGCCCCTTTCATCGCAGAGAGGGCAATGTTTTATCCTCAATGGAACAGTGATGTGTTCTGGATTTAGATTTTCCTTTCCCTCCCCACCAGCCTCTTCTCAACATCTGTGGGCTTACTGTGTGTTTCATACAGCACTTAGGCACCATATGTAGCAGTCATCCATCAGAATGATGCTCGTAACAAGCAACCACAAAACCTCGATGGCACCCAATAAATGTTTATTTCTCACACATCTAGGATCAGATCGGTGAGATGGCTCTGCTTACCTTGGCTGGGCTTGTTCATGTGCCTGGGGATTGGCTGGCTGTCAGCTGACGTCGGCTAGTAATAGCTGGGGTTGGGAGACTCAAACAACTCCCATCCTCCTGAGACTAGTGGACCACCTCCTTATGGTGGTGGCAAAATGCAAGAGAACAAGTGAAAATACCCAAGGCCTCTTGGAGCCTAGACTTGGAACTAGTATACTGTCACTTTCATCTCATTCTCTTGGCCAAAGCAAGTCACTTGGGCTGGGGAATATACTCCACCTTTAGGAAAGGAGTTAAAGCCACATGACAGAGAGGAGTGAAGAATCAGAGACATTAATGGAACCTCAATACCTTGCTGTTAACCAAGGAATTCTCTTCCCATGATTTATATCCCACACACCTGTATAATCCCTAAAAAACATCCTAGGTATATCCTAAGGAAAACTAAGCCATGGTCTTCGATGAGAGAAGCCACCATCTGACTTTGGAAAGCTGTTTTGCCAAATGTGATATATGCCCCAAACCTACTGTCTGTAGTTGGAAGACAAAAGTCCAGGATCAAAGAATTGAAAACAGAGGTGTACTTCCTTCCATTGCATCTCATTACCCAATCTCCAAATTCTTGTTTCAGGGAGCCTGTTGATTTAGAACTCTTACTACCCAAGGGAACTTTTACAGCTGGAGGCACAATAGTTCCATATAACTGGAGCTAGACTGTCCCCTAGCCTTCTGGGGTTCCCTCTCTGACCACTAGACAAATAGGCCAAAAGAAGATTATGATGATAACTGAGGTTGGCCCTAATTAACAAGTAGAAATATGATCGGTTACTGCTTATTTTGATTATCTCTTGTCATGTAACAATTCCAAAACTTAGTGACTTAAAATAACAACCAACAATCATACATTTGCTCACAGTTCTGCAGACTGGATTGGACCCAGCTAGGATCTTCTGCTGTCTTGTCTACAGTCACTCATGTGTTATAGTCATATATCTGGAGACTCAACTAGGGCTCCCTGAAGGGTTGGCTTCTCTCTTGCCTCAAGTTGAGAATTGCTGGCTGGTGAAGATCTCTCTAAGTCAGATCCAGCCCATAAAGACTGGAAGAGGTAGCTACTTGTTCAAATGTACAGAACAAAGCAAACCTACAAGGAACATGAATAATCAAGAAAACACAGCACAATCAAAGTAAGAAAACAAATCTCCAGTAACCAACATGGTAGAAATGGAAATCTGTGAACTGTCTTACAAAGAATTAAAAATAATCATCTTTTAAAAAGCTCAGTGAGTTACCAGAGAACGTGGGTAGACAACCAAATGAAACCAGGGAAATTATACATGAACAAAATTAGAATATCAACAAAAAGAAACAAACAAGCAAATGAACCAAGTAGAAACACTGGAGCTAGAGAATACAATAACTGAACTGAAAAATTAATTAGTGGGGTTCAGAAGCAGAATTAATCAAGGAGAAGAAAGAATTAGCATACTTAGGGGCAAGTGATTCAAAATTTTCAGTAAACAAAGCTACAGTAATCAAAACAGCATGGTACTGGCACAGAAACAGACACAGAGATCAATGGAACAGAACAGAGAATCCAGAAATAAACCCACACACTATGGTCAATTAAACCATGACAAAGGAGGCAAGAATATAAAATGGAGCATCAATAAATGCTGCTGGGAAAACGGGACAGCTACATGTAAAAGAATGAAATTAGAGCATTCTCTAACACAATATACAAAAATCAACTCAAAGTGGGTTAAAGACCTAAATGTAAAACTGGAAACCATAAAACTCCTAGAAGAAAACATAAGAAGAACGCTCTTTCGAGCCCTGGTCTGGGAAGAGCCCACATGCCGCGGAGCAACTAGGCCCATGAGCCACAACTACTGAGCCTGCGCATCTGGAGCCTGTGCTCCGCAACAAGAGAGGCCACAACAGTGAGAGGCCCGCGTACCACAAAAATAAATAAATAAATAAATAAACAAATAAAAATTAAAAAACTAGTCCCAATACCACTATTACACTTAAAATAATTTCTTAATATCTCCAAATACCCTGTGTTCACATTTCTCCATCAGAAACGACAATCTATTTTAAAAGTGCTATTTTAAATCTATTTTTTAAATTACTCATATAAAATGAGCATAAACTTGTGATCTTGTTGAACGCAGTTTTTTTTTGTTTTTTGCTTTTCATTGGATGCACGTAGCTCTTGGCTGCACAAGGCTGCCGAGGGGTGCAGGAAGTTTTGAGGCAGGGTCTCTAGGGACCTCTATGCTATTTAATACTTTGCCTCCTGGTAAGGGGATGAGGTGCAGAGCGTGAAGGCCCCCTCCCCCCCATGCTCCCTCCATCTGCAGGAACCCAGGGCTGGGGTGAAAGTAGTGAGGCGTGCCACTTCTTGCTCCAACCTCCGCCACTCTGGCGTCCCTGGACCGCCCCCTTCGGTCTCGGGACTACATTTCCCAGAGGTCCTCGAGCGCCACCCGGGCTCGAGCTCCTTAGCAGACACGGAGCGACTAGCGTGGCGAGGCGCGGTGCCTTCTGGGACAGGTAGTTCGGTGGGCGGCTCTCGGAGCGCTTTGGTCCAGGTTTGAATTCCGCCCACCCGCATTCGGCTCGGAGGGAAGGCAGACAGTACGCCGAGCGGTGAGTTTTCGGCAGGAGAGGACGGGAGGTGGGTTGGGAGAGGAACACTGTGTGTGTGTGTGTGTGTGTGTGTGTGTGTGTGTGTGTGTGTGTGTGTGTGTGTGTGTGTGTGTTGGGGGGAGGGCTCTGTATCGGCCAGTGGAGGAAGCGGGGATGGCTCGGCTGCGCGCTAATGGGGGTGACAGCGGGCGGGTCCTCGGCCACCCCTTCCTGACCTGTTGTGTCTCCGAGGGTGAAGGGTCTGGGCGTGGGTGTGAGTGAGTGACTGGCTTGCCAGCAGGTGACTGTGTCAAGGTGGGGGTGTGGCTCTGCGGGGGTCCGGGGAGTGTGTGGCCTTGTCTGTCCGTCCCAGGGCGGGAGATTTTAATGAGATTCCACACAGCACGAATTCTGAATTTGTGAGGCGTCTGTGTGAGTCCGCGTCTGACTCTGCGGAGTCGTGCCCAAGGGTGTGCATTTTTGTCTGACAGGTGGAGTCAATGGGTACTCAGGTGTGTGTGTGTCTCTGTGTGGGTGTGTGACTGCAGCAGAGTCCGATTGTGTGTCTGAATTTGGGGAGCTCATGTCTCCACTATGTGAGGGGCGTGCTAATCTGATGGCGGTGGCAGACGGTTATTAAGGGGCCTCCAGGACCCTGGAGGGGTCAGTTGGGAGTTAAGGGAGCCAGTTACGAACTTGGCCGGCTGCGGGCATGGTTGAATGATTTGGAGGGAATACCTGAAGCAGTTTAGGGGGCGTTGGAGCTGCGGAAAGAGGGTTCTCGGAGGACGCATATGAAGTTTTGGGAATGAGAAGGGCTTTTGGAAAACGGCTTTTGAGCCAACAGTGGTTATGCACATAAGTGTCCGGCTGTCCGGGGGGCTGGGAGCATGAATGGTCCGCACCTGTGAAAGGAGGCAGCTTCTCGGCAACGGGACCTGGGTCTGTCCTGGGTGTCAGCCAGAGGGAATCATGTGTCTGGAGGGTGATTTTGAGTTTTGAGATGTGGCTGCAGGTGTGTTTGTGTCTTTATGCCCCAGTGTCCAACGTGTTTATCTGAAAGCTGTGTGTGTGTGTATGTCTGTGTGGGTGTGTCTGCATGGGTTACCTGTGGTTTGAAGTTGTGTGAATCTGCACATTTGTAAGTGGGGAGCAAGTGGGTTTTATTGTTTTTAAAAGGCTTGCAAGGCTGAGGGGGTGACTCCGATTTTCCAGGTGTGTGTGTGTGTGTGTCTGTGTGTCTGCATGCCTGTATTTCTGTGGATGGATTTCTGCATATTTGTCTCTCTGATCTGCTAGGAGGTCTCAATGTTTTCAAGCCTACAAGGCTGAAGGAGTGATTCTGAGGTTTAAAGTGAGCCATTGTGAGTAGGAGTTGGGGGGGTCCAAAGGGGAGTGACAGGGGGCATCTGAGGTGAGAGGCTACTGGGGGGTTGGGTCCCCAGGTGAGACTGAGGGTGGACCCTGGGGTGTCAGGCAGAGGTGGTCTGAGTATCCCATAGGGCGCCCTTTGAGCTTTAAGTGTGCAGATGTGTGTCCTGCGTGTGTGTGTGCCTGGTGTGCCCAGTATTTGAAGCTGTGTGTCTATGCACATTTGTGTGTGTGTGTGCGTGTGCGTGCACGTGCCTGAGTGTTACTGAACCTCAGGTTGTGTTACTGCCCATTTGTGTGTATTTGAGGATCTACAAGTGGGTCTTAATCTGTACAAGTAGAACACCGAGGCCAAAGGGGTGTCTCTGAGTTTCTGAAAGTATCCCACTGTGAGTAGGCGTGTGAGTCCTGGGCAGGAGGTCACCTCGTGGGAGGGAGTCATTGTGTGCCTGATGATCCTGCAGGACCCACCCTGTCCCCCAACCACCCCCAAGGGGTCCCCAGGCCCCAGTGCCTCTGATGCATGAGCCTCTGTGCCTTTCCTAGGAAGGCCTGGCCTGGGCAGTGGGGGAGGAGCGCTGGGGGAGGGGACGGATTCTGAGGCCCAGTAGGAACCCCTCAGTAACAAGGATAGTGATGCTGGCAGGCTGGGGGCCTTCGTGGAGGAAGAGGCCCCCTGACCCTCCCCCCTACAAATACAATTGTAGCCAACACTCTGATGTCTGTGCTGGTGTCAGAGACTGTTTTAATCACCTGACTTGTGTTCGGGGGCGGGGGTTGGGGGTTTGTGCATATCACTGAGCAACTCATTCCCATTCATTCACCTAAGTTTGTCCACCGCCTCCTTGGGCATCTCTGGAGCCAGCGCTGCTCAGGCGCCAAGGACAAGCACTGAGCAAGCGCACCCGCTCCTGCCCAGCGGCCCAGGCAGAACCTAGGTCGGGAGGTCAGTCCCAAGGCCACAGCTCTGAAGGGTCCCTGTCATCAGGGCGGGGACAGTTTGGGGCCAGGGCAGTGCGGAATCGCGCTGCAGAGTCTCCTCCGGGATGTGCGGGTGCGTTCACGGCAATGGGGCGCAGGAGCTGCTGCCTAGGAGCCCCTGAGACCCGATGGTGCCCGCGGTGGGGCCCCTTGAGGAACCCGTGTCTCCCCTGAGGGTGGTCGGGATGCTCAGATCCTTGTGAGCCACGGGGTGACTCCAGGTCAGGATTCCTCTGGCCACTGGAAGGAGGGAAGAGTGGAGGGGACAGAGGAGGCTGGGGTGTCAGTAGTAGGGGTGGCGGGGACTCTGTCCAGGACAGGTGGAGGAGGAGCCCGGGTCCTGGTCCTGAGGTTTTAGGGGGTAGGACGGGCAGACGGGGGACTCTGTACTTGGATGGAGGAGGCCGGGGTATGGGGGGAGGGGATACTTTGGGAGAGGTCTTTTCGGGATCAGGGGGCCAGGTACGGAATTGGCCTAAAAGAATAACCAGAGGGCCATTCGGGGGACGTGGAGCCCCTCCTGCAGGCTTTGGGGGGGCGCCTGAGGAAGCTTATGGAGATTTACTTAAGAGAAGGACACTTGGCAAAGGGCTGTGCAGCCTCCAGTGATTCTGCGCGTGCACTTGCTTAGCTGCGGACTAGGGCTGGGAGCGTGCCAGGGGCGCCCGCCTTGGAGGGGCAGCCTCTGGGGGTTGGGCCATGGGTGAGACTGGGGATCGATCCCTTGGTGTCAGCCAGAGGGGAACTGTGTTGGAGAGGGTGACTTGTATTTTCAGGTTGTGCATCTGCCGTTGTGTGTGTCCCAAGCGTGTGTGTGTGTGTGTGTGTGTGTATATCTACTGGTGGGTCTCAATTTTTAAAAATAGGTCTGTGGGCTCCAAGGGTGTCTCAGAGGTTTTCAGAGAACATCATGGGGTGTTGGAGTGTGCGTGTGAGTCCCTGATGGGGGATCACCAAGTTCCTGGGAGGTCATCGTGTGTCTGATGGTCCTGCCGGGCCAGCCCTAACTCCCCAGCCACACTTGAACTGGCAGCCAGGCCCTTGTGCCTCAGCTGCTCTGAAGCATGAAGCTCTGTGACCTGGGGATCTTCTTCCATAAGGTTCTGTCTTCCCTGGAAGACCTGGCCCAGAACCAGGGCCTGGATGGGTGGGGGAGGGGCGCTGCGGGAGGTCAGAGGTCAGAGGCCAGGTTGGAAGGTCCTGGCATCAGGGACAGTGATGCAGGGAAGGTGGGGGTGGGAGAGGAGGAGGAGGAAGAGGCCTCCTAACCGCCCCCCCACCAATAACAATAGAGTTGGATCCAACACATAAACTGCCTGGCCGTGTGTCAGGCTGTGTTCTCAACACCTGGCGTGTGTTTAATCATATCCGACCCTCCTGTTGAATCAGTCGTTGTCCTGTTTTTACGGAGGGGACACCCGACAGCACAAGAGGTTAAATACCCGCTGAATCGGGGCTTGCTAGGTAAAATACAGGATGCATACTTAAATTTGAATTTCAGACAAACAAAGAATTACCTTTCAGGGTAACTATGTCCCAGATATTTCTTGCCTGTACGTAAACATAACTTGGCAAAATAGATAAAGGGTGATTTTTTTATGTAGACACGTCCCATGCAGTGTTTGGGAGCTACTTATACTAAAATATGATTTGTGTATCTGAAATTCAAATCTCAGTTTGCTGTGTATTTCTTGTAATCTTGTTGTTAAATCTGGCGAGCTTGATCCTTGAGATCTCTCGGCTGGTGACTGGAAGGCTGGAACCCCCCAGTGCACCCTCCAGACACACTGGCCCAAGTCCTGCCCAGGGTAAAGCTGGGGTGGAGGCAGGGTCCCAGGACCCCACAGCTGAGCCTGCTGCTAGGCACCCTTGCTGCAGTGCTGGCCCCTCCCCAGGGGCTGTGGCGAGGTGTCTGTGGACCGGCTCCCTCGTCTTCACAGCCGTCCTGAGAGGCAGTCACTTGAGCATCCTGTACCAGAAGAGGCCCCCGAGGACAGGGAAGAGGGGTCCTGGTCTGAACCGTTTGGTCAAGCTGCAGTGCAGCCTTAGGACACAGCTGAAGTACAGCACTGGGAATGCTGGCCCTGAGTGCACATATTGAGTGCCTGCTGTATGCCAGACACCACAGGCCCTTTTGATATAAAGTTAACTGAGCTGCACCTTCAGGCCCCAGCACTTTGTGTCATAATATTTCTATTCTTTTCTTAAAGGGACATGAGACCCAGGCATCATTAGCCGTGGTCTTGTCCTTTGCAGGTGCCATGCCAAATGCTGTCCCCAAATTATGCAGTGGGCCTTGGAAGCCACTCTAGGAGGGAGGCATTGCCAACACCTCCCCTTGGATGTTGGGGACCTGGAGACTTGGGGAGGGGATGGAGCTGTCTGAGTCCATCCAACATCTGAGGGCGGTGCTGGGGTTCACACCCAGGCCATCTGGGTCCGCAGCCCAGGCACTGACTGCTCTGGTCCCCTGTCCATAGGGAGCACCTGTGGTGTCACGATGCTACCTCTCAGCACCATCGAGGGCCAGGAAACGGAGGAGGTGCAGACCAAGCCGCCAGAGAAAGGAGGTGAGACACACACGGAGTGGAAAACTGTGGGCAGGTGGCAGTGGGGAGGGTCTCCAGGGCACGGCTGATGGGGAAGTGTTGACCCTGAAGACTGATCCCAACCCCAAATAGCTCCCACTGGCTCCTGCTGGGGAGGGAGGGCCCTGAGGGGCACCCAGGATGGAACCCCCCTGACATCACCTCATGTCAGTGCGTCCTGTCTCTCCCCTGTTCAGAGCCTACAGCAGTGTCTCCTGGGAGCTGAATGAATTGGAGCTTCTTTTTGTGGCCTGGACACCCCTGTTGTCTTACCCCAGCCCCTTCACTCACTGACATTCCCTGTCTGTTCCCTGTGAGACTTCAGGATGCAATTTAATGCATGTCTGCAGGCACTGCTGTGCAACGTCCCTAACCTTTCTGTGCCTCAGTTTCCTCATCTGTAAAATGAGATGATAATAGTAGTTATTTCAGGGAGTTATACTGAACAACCAGACAAGCTAATACTTGTAAAATGCTTAAAAGCATGCCTGGCACATCGCAAGTACTCCTCACATATTAGCTCTTGTCAAAGGTTCGTGATGAAGATTTTATTATTATTGTTTCTCAAGCCTCAGAGGGCAAGATGGCCTCATGCCTCTTTCCTCCTCCCTCAGCCCTGCCTTCTGAGGTTCCTGATGATCTGCTGAACAATCCCTCCAAAACGGAAGGAACGATATCAGCCAAACTCCTGCCGATCTGTCCCTTGGTAAGTCTGCTTGTTTCCTCGCTTGACCAGAGTCCCCTGGGTTCTGAGAGGAAAGGCACATCCACCACCCCCTCTGCCCAGCAGAGACCCTTGGGTGGCTCAGTGCCCCTTGTACCCTTGAGGATGTAGCCCCAGCTCTGGGGGATGGTTTTCTTGGAGATGCTGCCCTCTTTCCTGCCTTCTTTTCTTTCCTAATTCCTGCCTCTGCTCCAATGTCACCTCCTCCATGAAGCCTCCCTTGCTCACTTTGGCCCCATTTCTCTCTAACCCCCTGCTTTGCTCAGTTTCTTCAGCGTTATCATTGCTACCTGAGAGCACACCTGTATCTGTGTGTTCATCACCTGTGTTCCCTACTCGAGTGGTTCTTGGGGAGCAGCAACCTCCTCTGTTGTTCAATGGCATATCCCCCTGCCTAGAACAGATGTAACCAGCGTTAGGCACTGTATACACATGGGCTGATTAAGTGAGGGAATGAGTTACGTAAGGGTCTCTCCTGCGTAGGCAGCTGTGGCTTTGTCCACCTGGACACCATTCCTCCTTCTGCTACTAACACCATTGATTTTTCTTGGGGGACCACCTGTCTCCATGCCCTTTGGATAGATCTGATCCCATCCTCAGACCAGCTCCAGGTATGCCCCTGACCAATCAGAGCCAGCAATGAAAAGATTCCCTATGATTGGTTCCAGGCTGGGCAGGTGACTCAACCTTTGCCAATGAGGCGTCTGCTCTGCGTCTGGGATTCTTAACGGGTAGGGGGGGAGTTTGGAGCGGCCCTGATGGGGAACCAGGTGTGCCACGGGGAGAGGTCAGGAGAGGCACGGGGTGAGGATGCTCACAAGAACACGTTTCCTATTAGTGCCTGCAGCAGTCCCAGGGAGGACTCTCTAGAAATGTTATTAGAAAAGAATGTAAGAGTCACAGATTTTGCAAAGCAGTACAAAGGTCATCCAAATTCACCAATTGTTAATATTTTGTATTTTCATGTTCTCTCTAATATATACATTTATATATACATTCCTCAGTCTATCACCTTAGATATAGAATATACTCTTACCTAAGTGTGGGACTGTTGTTACATTCAGGCTTTTGTCCTTATGCACACTTTCATCTAATCTATGTCCATAATCCTGTTTTGTGAATTAGCTACATACTACCTTTTTTTTTTCGTTCTTTTCCCCACAGCACAAGGTCCATTCTGGTCCAGGTATTGTGCTTAGTAATGTATCTTTAGACCTCTTTAATCTGGAAAATCTCCTCAACCTTTCTTGCCTATGACAACTTTGAAGACCAGAGTCACCCCACCCCATATTGTTTTATTTATTTGTTTGTTTGTTTATTTATTTTTAAACCATTTCCCCGTGAATGAGATTCAGGGTAGCTATGATCTCTGGAATACCACCTAAGTGATGCCCTGTCCTTTTCTAGACACCACATCTAGGTGCACACGAGGTCTGTCTGCCATCCTTGCTGATGTACTCGGAGGAAATACTTGTCCGATTTCTCTACTGAATACTTTCTGATTTTGTTTTCTCCATGCAGCTAGCTAATAAGAGGTCAGTTGGGGCACATTTTTCATGAAGCAAAAATCTTAGAAGTGGAGAGCATTCTGTTTGGCCCATTTGGGGCACTTTGCCCACCACTGAACCAAGCATCAGCTGAGGGGATGCAGGACCCTAACTGCCCCAGCCTGGGTCACATGACCATGGGAGTGTGTGGGGTAGAAGGTCCTTACCTTTCCCCAAACTCAGAGAACAGAAGTATGGATGAGGAAGTGATTCTCAACCAGAGGCAATTTGCCCCCCCTGCAGACACCTTCAATGTCTGGAAACATCTTTAGCTGTCACAACTGAAGGGGTGATGCCGCTGGTGTACAGCAGGTAGAGGCCAGGGATGCCTCTCAACATCCTGCAGTGCCCAGCATGCAGCGTCCACTGCAAAGGATGATCCCGCCCCAAAATGTCCGTAGTGTGGATGTTGAGAAACCCACAGTAAGGACATTTTGGGGAAGAACTGTTTTGCAAAGATGAGGGCACTGAGTAGAAGAAAAACCCTCTCAGTAAGCAGCAAGCATTGTTAAAGATGCTTTTCTTGGATTACCCTGTTCAATCCTCACGACTCCCCTTTGAGGAAGCACTTATTTATACTTCATTATACAGAAGTGTAAACTGAGGCAGGGGAAGGTCAGGTCGCTTGCCCCAGGATCCCCAGCTGTTTGTAGCCAAGTTGGAATTCAGCCCCAGGTGGGCTGCCGCTGAGTGCACGTGCTCAGCCCTCACACTTGGGAGAGTGGATGCTACCCAGGGCACTAACGTCCCCCTCTTTCTTCTGTGTTCTCGTTCCTTTAAGCCAACTGTTTGCTTCGCCTATTACTTGGAAACGGATGACTCTGACTCTGATTCCCAGTTTCCTCCTGAACCTTCGAAACCTGGCTCGAACCGCACCTCCCCTTCCAAGCCTGGTGCAGAGTACGAGGAGATCCAGGCGTGGGAATGTCCCCTGTGCTGCCTCAGCATTCTCTGCCTTTCCTAATACCCGAGGTCCCTCTGCTTCCCGCTCTAGACCCCGCGCTCCCAAAACATGCATGCTGGGCTACTGTGATGTAAAATTCCAAAATACAGCTGCTTAAATATGCCGAGATTGATTTGTCCTCCGTGTTGGTGGTCTGTGTGTGATCTCTCGGGGCGAAGGTGTAGACATTCTTTGGAGTTGGGGAGTCAGGGTCCTTTGACCTTGGTGCTCTGTGCCACGTGGCTGGAGAGGGCTCACCCCCACATCCCATCCACATTCTGGCTCAGGAGAAGGCGAGGAGGATGAGGGAAGGGGAAGACACACTTTAGTCCTTCAAAGGGCGACTCCTACAAGATGCCCAGATCACTTTTCCTCAAACCTCATTGGCCAGAGCATAGTCACATGACCACATCTAGCTGCAAGAGATGCTGGGAAGTGCAGTCCTTAGCTGGGCAATCCTGTGCTCACCTAATTGCTTCTATTATTATAGCAAAGGAGAATGGCTATTGTGCCCCTACTGACTGGGTCTGTTAAGTTAATTTATCCTCAGCACCAGGCTGTAATGAATACATGAGTGAGTAAGTGTATCCTTCAGTTCTGTATCTCTCTGCCATTAACTAGGATCTCCTCCATTTTTACACAATATTTAGAATAAGGAATATTTCGGGACTTCCCTGATTAAGACTCCAAACTCCCAATATAGGTGCAACGGGTTTGATCCCTGGTCAGGGAACTAAGATCCCCCATGCGGCATGGCATGGCCAAAGAAAAAAAGGAATGTTTCTTGAGCACTGACCATGTGGTAAGCACTGAGCTAATTTCTTTACACTTTTTGATTCCTTTAATCCTCACAACCACGTGACAGGTTCTGTTATCTCTCTTTCCAAGACAAGAGAACAGAGGCACAGAGAGTTCATGTCACTTGCTTCAGGTCACACAGATCATAAGTAGCCAACCCAAGATTCAAACCCAGGCAGGCTGGCTCCAGAGTCTATGCCCTTAACCATCATGGTAATAACCTCACACATGTGGACACTGGGACTTTCCCAGATGGTCACACAACTGTGAGTGGAAGAGCATCTTCCAACATTCATACCTTCCAAGATTCATAGCATCCATTCACTTACCTCTTCACGTATTGCATAAATACTTGGAATATGCATGTAGCACTTATGTTTAGACACAATAATGCCACTTAACTACAACAACAACAAAATCCACAGAAATTGTCAACTGAAGTGAAAATGTACAATGTGAGAGCTGTGAGTTTCCATTTTGTTTGGGGTTTACTGAGGACTATAGCCCAGGAGACAGCCGCTCTGCTCCACAAGGTAGGTAGGAGGTCAGGTTCTATGTGATTTTGGAGAACGTGTATGTGCAATGAAGCACACCGCTTGGTAGAAGGGTACTGTTAGTCACAAGGAACACATATGTCACTTATGATTTTAGCACTTTTCTAAGTATGAGAAGATACAAGAATAGTGGTTTTTTAAATTTTCTCCCGAAAATATCTATCTGAAAGCCTTTCTGCCGGTTTTCCCAGAGCATAGAGTACCTCAGCCTGATCTTCACTCTTAATTACTTTCCAGATGTATTGTTGGTATCAACTGCAGTGGTTAATGACTTCATTTTTGTAGAAGTGGGTGGTAGGGAACCTTCTTTTGTTGGCAGTGCCTTCCTCTTGGTCATAAATTCAACCAAGGTTTGGGAGGCATTTTATAGCCAATTTCTCCCTCAGCGCTAGTAAGGTTTGTTGCTAGCTCAGGCGAGTATTTAACCGATAGCCCATTCAATGTGTTATTGCTGGACTATGCCCTGTTAATGGTAGCCATACATGTCTCTGGACCACCTATCTTACTAGTCCCTTATGGTCCAGGAAATGGTTCCCTCTTGTTGCTTCTTCCCATATCTAGGATTACACTATTACGATCATTGATCTCACGTGGAACTATATGTTTGATCAGTTGTTTCAAGGCACCTAGGCATCATTATATTATTGGAGGCTCAGTCACACAATTCTATTTTATTTTTTTTAATATTTATTTATTTATTTTGGCTGCGTCAGGTCTTAGCTGTGGCACATGAGATCTTTGTTGCAGCATGCAGGCTTCTTAGTTGCGGCATGCATGCGGGATCTAGTTCCCCGACGAGGGATCACACCCGGGCCCCCTGCATTGGGAACGTGGAGTCTTACCCACTGGACCACCAGGGAAGTCCCAGTCACACAATTCTTAATGCAAGAAATAACAATATTGTAAATAGGCAGAATACAAGCAATATAGCTAGTAGCGTCATAAGTAAATGTTTAAGACAAGAAATTCCATTAGGTGCAGCCCAGTATATCCCAGGTCGTTTGTCCCTGTCTATTACGTACCAATCACTAACTTTAAGAGAAATGATATATTAGCATTGTTCATGAAGCACCCAGCCCAATTCCCTGTCATTAGGCTGATTATCCTTAGTATGATTTAATTTTCCTCCACATAAGGGAAACCCTTAAATTTCAATGACCATACCCTGATAGTTGCAATATAAATTCATCTGTAACTGAGGGACAGTCCCTCCTAAAAACCAGAAAGTTATATTCTTTGACTGAAATTTCCCTCATTGCTCTGATTGAGCTTGAGTAACTTTTAAAGATGATTCATTAAAAAAAATTTATTGTATTAAAGTATAGTTGATTTACAATGTTGTGTTAATTTCTGCTGTACAGCAAAGTGATTCAGTTACACGTATATGTACATTTTCATATTCTTTTCCGTTATGATTTATCAGAGGATATATTTATTTATTTATTTATTGCTGCGTTGGGTCCTCGTTGCTGCACGCGGACTTTCTTTACTTGTGGCAAGAGGGGGCTACTGTTCACTGCGGTGTGCGACCTTCTCATTGCAGTGGCTTCTCTTGTTGCGGAGCACGGGCTCTAGGCGTGCAGGCTTCAGTAGTTGAGGCATGTGGGCTTAGTTGCTCCATGGCATGTGGAATCTTCCCCGACCAGGGCTCGAACCCATGTCCCCTGCACTGGCAGGAGGATTCTTAACCACTGCACCACCAGGGAAGCCCTATCAGAGGATATTGAATATAGTTCCCTGTGCTATACAGTAGGACCTTGTTGTTTATCCATCCTATATATAACTTGCATCTGCTAATCCAAAACTCCCAATCCATCCCTCCCCCACCCCCCTACCTTTGGCAACCACAAGTCTGTTCTCTATGTTTGTGAGTCTGTTTCATAGATAAGTTCATTTGTGTCATATTTTAGACTCCACATATAAGTGATATCATATGGTATTTGTCTTTCTCTTTCTGACTTACTTCACTTACTTTGATAATCTCTAGGTCCATCCATGTTGCTGCAAATGGCATTATTTCATTCGTTTTCATGGCTGAGTAGTATTCCATTGCATATAAGTACCACATCTTCCACTCATCTGTCGATGGACATTTAGGTTGTTTCCATGTCTTGGCTATTGTGAACAGTGCTGCTATGAACATTGAGGTGCATGTATCTTTTTGAATTATAGTTTTGTCCAGCTATATGCCCAGGAATGGGATTGCAGGATCATATGGCAACTCTGTTTTTAGTTTTTTGAGGAACCTTCATACTGTTCTCCATAGTGGCTGCACCAATTTACATTCCCACCAACAGTGTAGGAGGGTTTCCTTTTCTCCACACCCTCTCCAGCATTTGTTATTTGTAGACTTTTTAATGATGGTCATTCTGACCAGTGAGAGGTGGTACCTCATTGTAGTTTTTATTTGCATTTCTTTACTAATTAGCGATGTTTAGCATCTTTTCATGTGCCTGTTGGCCATCTGTATGAAATATGATTCATTTTTATGGCTATGGTCAGAGCAAGTAGTTTGATTGGCTAAGTGAGGGGGTCCCATCTTGTAATATGAGTAGTGGCCCAAATAAAGCAAAGACACTACAAAAAAGAAAATTACAGACCAATGAATAAAGGTGTAAAAATCCTCAACAAAATATTAGCAAATTGAATATGATAATATATAAAAAGTATCATACACCAGGATCAAGTGGGTTTTATTCCAGGGATTCAAGTATAGTTCAGTATCTGCAAACCAATCATTGTGATACACCACAGTAACAAAAGGAAGTCTAAAAGTCACATGAGCATCTGATAGACACCAAAAAAGCATTTGGCAAAGTTCAGCCTCCATTCGTGATGAAAACTCTGATGAAAGCGGGCATAGAGGGAACATACCTCAACTGAAAAAAGGACATTTATGACAAACCCACAGGGAACACCGTACTAGATGGTGAAAGCTGAAAGCACTTCCTGTAAAATCAGGAAGAAGACAAGGATGCCCACCCTCACCACTGCTATTTTACATAGTATTGGAAGTCCTAACCACAGCAGTCAGACAAGAGGAGGAAATAAGAGGCGTCCAAATTAGAAGGGAAGGAGTAAAGCTGTCACCATTTGTAGATGATGGGATACTATATACAGAAAACACTAAAGTCTCCACCAAAGCTATTAGAATGGCAACAAGGTCCTACTCTATAGCACGGGGAGCTATATTCAATATGTACAGCAAAAATTAACACAACATTGTAAATCAACTATACTTCAATAAAAAATAAATTTAAAAAGCTATTAGAACTAATAAATGAATTCAGTGAAGTTGAAGTTTACAAGATTAATATACAAAGATCTGTTGATTTTTATACGATAGTAATGAACTATCACAAAGAGAAACAAGAAAGTAATCCTGTTTAAAATGGCATTAAAAGGAATAAAATACCTTGGAATAAAATTAACCAAGGAGCTTAAAAACCTATACTCTGAAAACTATAAAACATCAATAAAGGAATTGAAGATGATAAAAAGAAATGGAAAGATACCCCATGTTCATCATTGGAAGTATTAATATTGTTAAATGTCCATACTAAACAAAGCAAACTAGAGATTTAATGCAATCCCTATCAAAATACCAAGGACGTTTTTTCACAGAACTAAAACAAATACTAAAATTCATATGGAACCACAAAAGATCTGAATTGCCAAAGCAATCTTAAGGGAAAAGAATAGAGCTGGAGTAATAATGCTCACTGACATTGGACTATACTACAAAGCTACAGTAATCAAAACAGCATAATACTGGCACAAAAACATACACATAGATCAATGGAACAGAATAAAGAGCCCACAAATAAACCCGCACACGTATGGTCAATTAATCTATGACCATAAAAGGGCAAGAATATGCAATGGGGAACAGAAAGTCTCTTCAATAAGTGGTGGTGGGAAATTTACACACTACATGTGAAAGAGTAAAATTAGAACATTTTCCCACACCATATACAAAAATAAACTCAAAATGGATTAAGGACCCAAGTGTAAGACCCAAAACCATAAACTTCTGAAAGAGGACAAGGCAGAACACTCTTTGACATAAATCAGAGCAATATTTTTTTTTGGATCAGTCTCCCAAAGCAGAGGAAATAAAAGCAAAAATAAACAAATGGGGCCATATTAAACTTAAAAGCTTTTGCACAGCAAAGGAAACCATCAACAAAATAAGGACACAACCTACTGAATGAGAGAAAATATTTGCGAATGATGTGATGGACAAGGACTTAATTTCTAAAATGTACAAAGAGCTCATACAACTCAATATCAAAAACAAACAAACAACCCAATCAAAAAAAGGGCAAAAGACCTAAATAGACATTTCCCCAAAGAAGACATACATATGGCCAACAGGCACACGGAAAGATGCTCAGTATCACTAATTATTAGAGAAATGTAAATCAAAACTACAATGAAGTATCACCTCACACCGGTCAGAATGACCATCATCAAAAAGTCTATAAATAATAAATGCTTATTATTATAAATAATAATAAGTGTGGAGAAAAGGAAGCCCTCCTGTGCTCTTAGTCGGAATGTAAACTGGTGCAGCCACTGTGGAAAACAGTATGGAGGTTCCTTAAAAAACTGAAAATAGAGCTACCATATGATCCTGCAATCCCACTCATGGGTATATATATATATATATATATATATATATATATATATATATATACAAAAAAAAGAAAACACTAACTTGAAAAGATACATGTACCCCAGTGTTCATTGCAGCATTATTTACAATTGCCAAGATATGGAAGTGACCTAAGTGTCCAACCCCACATGAATGGATAAAGATGTTATACACATATAACATCACACACACACACACACACACACACACAAAATGGAATACTACTCAGTCATAAAAAAGAATGAAATTCTGCCATTTGCAACAACGTGGATAGACCTGGAAGATATTAGCCTTAGTGAAATAAGTCAGACAGAAAAAGACAAATACTCCATACTATTACTTATATGTGGCATCTAAACAATAAAACAAACAAATGAACATAACAAAACAGGAACAGACTGACAGATGTAGAAAATAAACTAGTGTTTACCACTGGGGAGGGGAGGAGGGGCAAGATAAGGGTAGGGGGTTAAGAGATACAAATTACTATGTATAAAATAAATAAGCCACAAGAATGTATTATACAGCACAGGGAAATATAGCCATTACTTTGTAATAACTTTAAATGGAGAATAATCTATAAAAATATCGAATCACTATGTTATTCACCCAAAACTAATATATTATATATCAACTATACTTCAATAAGAAAAAAAAATAATGGCCCCAACAGAAGTATAACTTCTTTCTCCTAGAATAAATTTCTTAAGGGCTATCCAATTAGAGTCTTGCACAGGAGAAATCCACCAAGATAACCCAGTAGTAGATGTAGTGGATGTAGGTAACTGACCATAAACCCAACAACTGGAATAATCTTTAAACTCTGCATAGATTGTGCTAATGATAGCAAAACATTTCATTCACATGCAAAAGTCCTCACAATCAAAAAACAGTATAAATAATTATACGGGTCAGGTCTGGCATCTTGGGATAGCCATCTACTTCTGATGCCACCTTCTTTTTGTCCTGGTCTGAATATAATTTCTCCTGTGTTTGAGCATCGTTGTGAGATGAGGTTGAGGTCAGCAGTCCTCTCCATAGACCAGTCATATTCCACCTGCGATATCTACACATTTGGGTGGTTTCCTCTCTTCTCAAGGTCTGCAACGTGTCTTGAGATTCCTCCACCTACTAGGAGGTATCCTTCCTTATTTACCTGGTAGTGTTGCTGGGAACTCTGAAGCAAGGTGCCAGGTTATTTTTCCAAAGGGCTTTATGGCTCCATAAAGTTCACCTTGGTTCTTTAAAGCTTAGTCATATCTGATTCTGTGCATATTCTTAAATATGACATGCCAGTCAAAGCAATGGTAATAAAGCAAGTGTTTCCATTTATGTCCTGTTACAAGGAGAATAGATTCTTATTGAACTTATGCAAATAACTATGTTGTCATAAAAATAAGAATACTAAGAGTTTCCAAATGCTGGAAGGATCAGGTAGAGAGAAAATACAAATGTTTCAATTCTGCTTACAAAGGTGTAATTTACCAAACTGCTGTCATAATTAGTTGAAAGTGAAATGCTTCCTTATGTCTAGAAAACAAAGATTAAAAGCCAGTGATATTTCAGACAAAAAGCCATAAAAATTAAAAACATATTCATCCCTTCACTGAGTCCTATGGAACTAATCCTTCTTGATCTTAATCTTGTGTTAACAATTTATGAATTCATCAGGTTTTCCATTTGAATGCTTTAATTTCTTACCCAGTTCAGTGGTATGATTCGCAAGTTATCAGAAATCTGTATCTGTCAAAAAGACATTTCAATGTAAACAAATTAAACATAAAGTTCAAAACAGTTTCTCAGCCCCGCCAGGCACATGTCAGTGGCCAAATGTGGCCAGAGGCTACCGTACTGGACACTGCAGATGCAGAACATTTCCATGGGCACAGAAGGGTCTGTCTCAGGACTGCTTTAGATGTCTTACATTATCAGAATTATTACACACCGTCGCCCCCAGAAAGTGAGGATGTGGGCTTGGTGCTGTGAGACACTGAAGAAGCACAGCCAGATGGAGCATCTTATCAATGGCTCTTGGAGACTCCTGGCTCCATGCACGGTCCTCTGGGCAGTTTGAGTCTCAGGGTGGCCAGTGCCCTGCCCGCAGGACACCCCCCTCTGCCTGGGGCAGATTAACCAGTCGGTTGCTGATAATGTTGGATAAATGCTAACATTTCCTGGGCACTTTCCACCTGTCAGGTATGGTGCTGAACACTTTACCTAGATGATCTCATTTACCCTTCACCAGAGTCCTAGGAAACAGGAACTAATATGATCCCCAATTTGTAGGAGAGAAGAACAAGCCTCATGAGAGCTTTTTAAAAAAGATCATTATTTCAGGTTTTGAACATAAATCAAGGCCCTATGGCTATTTTTTTATATTACACTTTTTCAACTTCACGGGGTTCAAATTTTCACAAACTATATCTTTAAAAAATAAAGTATAACTGTTTTCATTTCTGCCCAAACTGCCCCTTTCCCAGGAGCAGCTTGGCTTTATCTACTGTAGGAGCTGGCACAGAAAATTCTCTTGGTCAAGGGTGGGCGGACTCTGGCCATCCAGCCCACAGCCTGTTGTATAAAGAAGGGCTTGTTGGCACAGCCATGCCCATTCCTTATTTACAGTCTGGGCTGTTTTCATGCAAAGTCTTTTAGCTGCGACAGAGACTTATTGGTTCAGAAAGGCTAAAATATTTGCTATGAGACCTTTGACAGAAAAAGGTAACTGACTGCTGCTTCTGAATACCTTCAGGATACATAAATAAGATTGAGCCAAAGGGTGTGCTAGGGACTGGATGTGGAAGACCAAGGAGTGGTGGGCGTCCTTTTTTTTTCCTTTTGGCCACACTGTGCAGCATGCAGGGTCGAATCCATGCCCCCTGCATTGGGAGCACAGAGGCTTAACCACTGGACCACCAGGGAAGTCCCTGTGGGGGGCGTCTTGAATGACTTCATGAATTCTGGCTTGAGCCACTGGAGGTGCTGGGTTCCAAGTTGAGGATGACTTGGGAGGGACAGAAGTAGGATGATAAGGGTTCATTTAATTTTGGACGTGTTAAGTTGAATTATAGCCAAATAAGCCTTAGCAAGCGCAGGGAGTGTGCATTAAATCTACAAATATTTAATTGACCTTCGTGTCTGTCTGGTTTTTCAAATTACCTTAATATTCACCCATTCCCTCTTGTCCAGGAATCTGGCACTGCCCAGTGAGTTCTGATCTGCAGGTCAGGCTTGAAACTTGATAGTCAATTAAGCTATTCATTCATTTATTCCAAAATCTTTTACTGACACCATAGATAAAGTCAAAATTTGAATAAGAAATGGATCAAAAGTACATTCAGTACACATTACAGAGGAAAGATCAATATCCTTAATATGTAAAGAACGCTTACAAATAGATAAGAAAAAGACCAATGACCCAATCAAAAATTGGTGAGATATATGAAAAGGTAATTCATAGCAAAGAAATGAAACTGCTTCTAACCATGTTTTCACCCAGCAGTTGGTAAAGATTAAAAAATATGTTCAAAAAATAATAAAAAATGTGTTCATATACTGACTTGGCCTCTCCAAATGCATTGTTAGTTGGGTTCTCATCTGGCACTCTTTGCATAGAGCACTTTGGCAATAGCTGTCCCCAAATTTGAAATGCACATACGTGCTGATGCAATTCTTTCAGTTCTAAAACCTATCCTGAGAAGCTTCCAATTGTGTGCAATGACACATTTTCAAGGAAGGTCATTCCAGTAGTGTTACTAGTAAGAAAAAACCAGAAGGCACCCAACTATCCAGTCTTAGGAGACTTGGTTAAACAAATCATGGTAAAGTCATTCAGGGGAATAGTCTACCACCATCAAAAAGAATGAGGCAGTTCTGTATGGACTGATATGGCAAGATTTCCAAAATATATTCGTTAGCTAAAAAAAGAAAACAAAAGCAAGAGTGTGTATAGTAGGATGTCATTTATGTAAAAAAAGAAACAGGTGGCTAGTGGCAGATGAAATATATTTTTTATATACACACATGCATATACATGTATAATTAAACCTATAAATTAACATATAATTAAGCATACAAATAAATGAATAAATATTTATCTCTGAAAGCATAGATAAGAAATCCGTTAATGCCAGTGGGGATTAGTCTAAGGAGGGAACACGGTGGGGAGAGCTGGAGGGGAAGGAGACATACTCTTTTCCATATGTTTTATCCTGTTGGAAGTTTTCACCACCCTTGCAGAAACCGAAGTTCCTCTACATCCACTTCCCCTTTCTTCCAGGACATTAGAACCCTGAATCTCAGCTGGGATATTGCTACCTGAACGAAGGACAGCATTTCTCACCTATTGTGCTGGTAGTCCGTTTGATTAAGGTCTGGCCAGTGAGGCATAGGGTAAGGACCATCCTTACCAGACAGCCCAGGTGGGGTGTGTTTCTGCACCTGTGTGCCCATCCGCAAGTGGGTCTCAACTGTTACCAGCAGGCCTGGGAGGCTGAGGCGTTATCTCGGGGGTTTTGAAGGTATGCCATTGTGAGTAGCAGGGAGTGTGTGGGCGTCTGGGAGAGGGGTCACCGCTTGCCTGGGGGTCACTGTGCTTCTGATGGTACTGCAGGACCAGCCCCCAGCCCCCAGTAACCGCTTCCCCCGACCCAAGCATCCAGGCCCTTGTGTCTCTGCTGCTCAGAAGCATAACTTGAGGTTCTTCCCTGTCAACCCGCACCTCCCTTCTCCTGGAAGACCTGGTCCAGGACAGAAGGCTAGACTCGTGGGGGAGGGGCGCTGGGGGGAGGACGGCTATCTGGGGCCCAACTGGAAAGCCCAGCAACAGAGACAGTGATGGAGGGAAACTGGGGTCAGAGAGGAGGTGCAGGACCAGGATTTCCAGTCCTCAAACCCTGACAACATTATACTTTGTTTCAGGCACTGTTTCAGTCACTGGACCTGAGTATCTATGTGGTCAGGAAAGGGGCGGTGGTCGTGAGCGGCTCCTTTCGCGCTTTTGTCTTGCGCGTCCCCGGGCACGTTTTCTGGACCCCCTGCAGGATGCCAGGGACCAGCACTGAGCTAGCCCGCCCCGCCCCTGCCCCCCGGGAAGCCCGCGCCAAGTCACAACCCGGGAGGGGAGGGCAGTCCCGCCGCTGCCGCTCTGAAGGGTCTGCGCCATCAGTGCGAGTGCGCAGTAGGGGGCGGGGGGCGGCGGGGTGGCGCTGTGGGGTCTCCGCGGGGAGGGCGGGGGCGCCCAGCCAGGATGCGCGGGTGCGTTCTGGGCAATAGGGCGCAGGAGCTGCTGCCTAGGAACCCCTGAGACCGGATGGTGCGCGCGCTGTGGAGCCTCTTGAGGAACCCGCGTCTCCCCTGAGGGCGGCCAGAGTCCTCAGACCCTTCTGAGCCTCGGGGCGACTCCTGGTCCGAGGATTTCTCGGGCCACTGAGAGGACAGAAGGCTGGAGGGGACCGAGGAGGACTGGGCTGTCCGGGTTAGGGGATGGCTGGGACTCCTTCCAGGTCAGGTGGAAGAGGAACAGGGTTCCGGTCCCGAGATTTTAGGAGGTAGGAGGGTCAGATCTGGGGACTTCGTAGTTTGATGGAGGAGGCGGGAGGTATGGGAGTGGGACACTGGATAGATCAGTTGGGGGTCGGGGGCTAGTTACCGAATTGACTGAATAGAACGTAGGAAAATGACTTGGGTGGGGGGGAGTCCAGAGGGCATTTGGGGAGTGGGGAGGGTCGTGAAGCCCCTCCGGAAGCTTTTGGGGTAGCCAGAGGAAGCTTGTGAGAAGGACGCTTGGAAAAGGGTTTTCGAGCCTCCAGCGATGTTGCGCGCCCGTGCCTGCCTGAGGGTGGTGGCTGGGAGCTTGCCGGGGGCGTGCATCTCGGAGGGGCAGCCTCTGGGGTATGGGCCCTGGGTGAGACCTAGGGTCGGTCCTGGGTGTCAGCCAGAGGGGATCATGTGTCTGGAGGGTGATTTTCAGCTTTGAGATGTGTCTGCAGATGTGTTTGTGTCTTTATGCCCTGCTTTCCAAAGTATTTGAAAATATGTGTTTCTACAAGTGTGTGTGTGTGTGTGTGTGTGTGTGTGTGTGTGTCTGTGCGTCTATGTCTGCCTGGGGTGTCTGCTGTTTCGAGCTCTGTGAATCTGAACCTGCACGTTTGTGTGTGTGGATCTGTGAGTGGGTGGTATTGTTTCTAAAAGGCCTGCAAGCTGAGGGGGTGTCTCTGATTTTCTAGGAATGTCTGTGACTGCAGTGTGGGTGTGTGTCTGCAGTGTGTGTGTGTGTGTGTGTCTGTGTGTGTGCACGACTGGGTGTTGCTGAGCTTTTGGATGGATTTCCACATATTTGTCTGTCTGATCTGCTAGGAGGTCTCAATGTTTTCAAGCCTACAAGGCTGAAGGAGTGATTCTGAGGTTTAACATGAGCCACTGTGAGTAGGAGCTGGGGGGCGTCCAAAGCAGAGTGATGGGGGCATCTGAGGTGAGAGGCTACTGGGGGGTTGGGTCCCCAGGTGAGACTGAGGGTGGACCCTGGGGTGTCAGGCAGAGGTGGTCTGAGTGTCCCATAGGGCGCCCTTTGAGCTTTAAGTGTGCAGATGTGTGTCCTGCGTGTGTGTGTGCCTGGTGTGCCCAGTATTTGAAGCTGTGTGTATATGCACATTTGTGTGTGTGTGTGCGTGTGCGTGCACGTGCCTGAGTGTTACTGAACCTCAGGTTGTGTTACTGCCCATTTGTGTGTATTTGAGGATCTACAAGTAGGTCTTAATTTGTACAAGTAGAACACCGAGGCCAAAGGGGTGTCTCTGAGTTTCTGAAAGTATCCCACTGTGAGTAGGCGTGTGAGTCCTGGGCAGGAGGTCACCTCGTGGGAGGGAGTCATTGTGTGCCTGATGATCCTGCAGGACCCACCCTGTCCCCCAACCACCCCCAAGGGGTCCCCAGGCCCCAGTGCCTCTGATGCATGAGCCTCTGTGCCTTTCCTAGGAAGGCCTGGCCTGGGCAGTGGGGGAGGAGCGCTGGGGGAGGGGACGGATTCTGAGGCCCAGTAGGAACCCCTCAGTAACAAGGATAGTGATGCTGGCAGGCTGGGGGCCTTCGTGGAGGAAGAGGCCCCCTGACCCTCCCCCCTACAAATACAATTGTAGCCAACACTCTGATGTCTGTGCTGGTGTCAGAGACTGTTTTAATCACCTGACTTGTGCTTGGGGGCGGGGGTTGGGGGTTTGTGCGTGTTGCTGAGCAACTCGGCCCCATTCATTCACGTGAGTTTGTCCACAGATTCCCTGGGCATCTCCGGAGCCAGCGCTGCTCGGGCGCCAAGGACAAGCACTGAGCAAGCCCGCCCGCTCCTGCCAAGGGGCACAGATAGACCCGGGTCTGGAGGTCAGTCCCACGGCCGCAGCTCTGAAGGGTCGGCGCCATCAGGGCGGGGGCGCATCGGGGGGGGGGGGAGGGTGGCGGCCGGATGGCGCTGCAGGGTCTCCGAGGGGAGGGTGGGGCACCAGGCCAGGATGCGCGGGTGCGTTCAGGGCAATGGGGTGCAGGAGCTGCTTTCTAGGAGCCCCTGAGGCCCGATGGTGCCCACGGTGGGGCCCCTTCTGGAACCCGCGTCTCCCCTGAGGGCAACCCAGGTCCTCACGCCCTTTGAGCCTCGGGGAAAGTCAGGGTCCTATGATTTCTCTGGCCACTAGCTGGAGAGGAGACTGGAGGGGACAGAGGAGGCTGGGGTGTCAGTAGTAGGGGTGGCAGGGACTCCGTTCAGGACGGGTGGAGGAGGAGCCCGGGTCCTGGTCCCGAGATTTTAGGGGGTAGGACGGGCAGACGGGGGACTCTGTAGTTGGATGGAGGAGGCGGGAGGTGGGGGGGGTGCTGTAAGGACACTGGAATGGTCGGGGGGCGGTGAGGGGGCCAGGTGCAGAATTGGCCAAAGAGAACATAGGAAAACTATCCGGGGGGAATGCAGATGGGAGTTTTGTGGACAGCTTGGGGCAGGGAGCCTTTTAGAGGCGTTTGGGGGTCCACTGAGGATACATATGATGATTCACTGACGAATAAGGAGATTGCAAGTGCAAAAGTGTTTCTGAGCCTCCAGTGATTCTGGCTGCAGGTGGGGGCTGGGAGTGTCCTGGTGGCATAGAGGGGCATCTGCGTGAGAGTAGCGTGGGCCCAGGGTGTCAGCCAGAGGGGAACTGTGTTGGAGAGGGTGACTTGTATTTTCAGGTTGTGCATCTGCCGTTGTGTGTGTCCCAAGCGTGTGTGTGTGTGTGTGTGTGTGTGTGTGTGTGTGTGTGTGTATCTACTGGTGGGTCTCAATTTTTAAAAATAGGTCTGTGGGCTCCAAGGGTGTCTCAGAGGTTTTCAGAGAACATCATGGGGTGTTGGAGTGTGCGTGTGAGTCCCTGATGGGGGATCACCAAGTTCCTGGGAGGTCGTCGTGTGTCTGATGGTCCTGCCGGGCCAGCCCTAACTCCCCAGCCACACTTGAACTGGCAGCCAGGCCCTTGTGCCTCAGCTGCTCTGAAGCATGAAGCTCTGTGACCTGGGGATCTTCTTCCATAAGGTTCTGTCTTCCCTGGAAGACCTGGCCCAGAACCAGGGCCTGGATGGGTGGGGGAGGGGCGCTGCGGGAGGTCAGAGGTCAGAGGCCAGGTTGGAAGGTCCTGGCATCAGGGACAGTGATGCAGGGAAGGTGGGGGTGGGAGAGGAGGAGGAGGAAGAGGCCTCCTAACCGCCTCCCCACCAATAACAATAGAGTTGGATCCAACACATAAACTGCCTGGCCGTGTGTCAGGCTGTGTTCTCAACACCTGGCGTGTGTTTAATCATATCCGACCCTCCTGTTGAATCAGTCGTTGTCCTGTTTTTACGGAGGGGACACCCGACAGCACAAGAGGTTAAATACCCGCTGAATCGGGGCTTGCTAGGTAAAATACAGGATGCATACTTAAATTTGAATTTCAGACAAACAAAGAATTACCTTTCAGGGTAACTATGTCCCAGATATTTCTTGCCTGTACTTAAACATACTTGGCAAAATAGATAAAGGGTGATTTTTTTATGTAGACACGTCCCATGCAGTGTTTGGGAGCTACTTATACTAAAATATGATTTGTGTATCTGAAATTCAAATCTCAGTTTGCTGTGTATTTCTTGTAATCTTGTTGTTGTTAAATCTGGCGAGCTTGATCCTTGAGATCTCTCGGCTGGTGACTGGAAGGCTGGAACCCCCGAGTGCACCCTCCAGACACACTGGCCCAAGTCCTGCCCAGGGTAAAGCTGGGGTGGAGGCAGGGTCCCAGGACCCCACAGCTGAGCCTGCTGCTAGGCACCCTTGCTGCAGTGCTGGCCACTCCCCAGGGGCTGTGGCGAGGGGTCTGTGGACCGGCCCCCTCGTCTTCACAGCAGTCCTGAGAGGCATCCTGTACCAGAAGAGGCCCCCGAGGACAGGGAAGAGGGGTCCTGGTATGTACTACTTGGTCAAGCTATCTTGTAGCCTTAGGACAGGGCTGAAATATGGCACTGAGAATGCTGACCATGAATGCACTTATTTAGTGCTTACTGTATGCCAGTCTCCAGAGGCCCTTTTGATACTCAGTTAACTGACACATTCACCTCCAGGGTCCCAGCACTTTGTGTCATAATTTTTGTATTCTTAAAGAGGCATAAACCCCACACCCATGATCCCTGCCCTTGCCCTTGCCAGGTGCCATGGCAATCACTCTCCCCACATCACACACTGGGCCTTGGAAGCCACTCTAGGAGGGAGGCATTGCCAACCCTTCCCCTTGGATGTTGGGGACCTGGAGACTTGGGGAGGGGATGGAGCTGCCTGAGTCCATCCAACATCTGAGAGCAGTGCTGGGGTTCACACCCAGGCCATCTGGGTCCCCAGCCCAGGCACTGACTGCTCTGGTCTCCTGTCCATAGGGAGCACCTGTGGTGTCACGATGCTACCTCTCAGCATCATCGAGGGCCAGGAAACGGAGGAGGTGCAGACCAAGCCGCCGGAGAAAGGAGGTGAGACACACATGGGGTGGAAACCTGTGGGCAGGTGGCAGTGGGGAGGCCCCCTGGGGAGACCTGATGAGGAAGGGTTGACCCTGAAGACTGATCCCAACCCCAAATATCTCCCACTGGCTCCTCTTGGGGAGGGCGGGCCCTGAACTGCCCCCAGTAGTTCTATCTTACATGATGATAGTACAACATCAAAACTAGCCCATGGCTATTGACACAATCCATGTGTATTTTTCCATGTATTTCATCACATGTGTAGTGGCCTGTAACAATCATACAGGAGACAGAAAATACCTGACCATTTCCTGCAGAGGCATCCCCACAGGCAGCTGCATATCAGCTGTCCCTTCCTCCTGGACACGGGCTCCCCAGGGTGCCACTATCTCCAGAGCCCCCTGTTGTCTTACGCCAGCCCCTTCACTCACTGACCTGCCCTCTCTGTTCCATGTGGGCCTTCAGGATGTAATTTAATGCATGTCTGCAGGCAATGCTGTGCAACCTCCAGCAAGTGTCCTAACCTCTCTGTGCCTTCGTTTCCTCTCTAATGTTGGATTAATATACTACCCGTCTCAGAGAATTATTATGAAGAACCAAATAAGATAATCCATGTAAAATACTTAAAAGCATGCTTCACACATAGCAAGTACGCCACACATATTAGCTCTTGTCAATGGTTTCATGATGAAGATCTTATTATTACTGAGTTTCTCAAGCCACAGAGGGCAAGATGGCCTCATGAGTCTTTCCTCCTCCCTCAGCCCTGCCTTCTGAGAACCCTGGTGAGGCACCAAAGAAGCCCCCCAGAAAGAATGCAAGAGTGTCAGCCAGACGGGTGCCGATCTGTCCCATGGTAAGCCTGTTTGCTTCCTCCCTTTCACCAGAGGCCCTTGGGTCTGAGCTCAGGCACATCTGCCACCCCCTCTGCCCAGCAGAGACCCTTGGGTGGCTCGGTGCCCCTTGTACCCTTGAGGATGTAGCCCCAGCTCTGGGGGATGGTTTTCTTGGAGATGCTGCCCTCTTTCCTGCCTTCTTTTCTTTCCTAATTCCTGCCTCTGCTCCAACGTCACCTCCTCCATGAAGCCTCCCTTGCTCACTTTGGCCTCATTTCTCTCTAACCCCCTGCTTTGCTCAGTTTCTTCAGCGTTATCATTGCTACCTGAGAGCACACCTGTATCTGTGTGTTCATCACCTGTGTTCCCTACTCGAGTGGTTCTTGGAGAGCAGCAACCTCCTCTGTTGTTCAATGGCATATCCCCCTGCCTAGAACAGATGTAACCAGCGTTAGGCACTGTATACACATGGGCTGATTAAGTGAGGAAATGAGTTACGTAAGGGTCTCTCCTGCGTAGGCAGCTGTGGCTTTGTCCACCTGGACACCATTCCTCCTTCTGCTACTAACACCCTTGATTTTTCTTGGGGGACCACCTGTCTCCATGCCCTTTGGATGGATCTGATCCCATCCTCAGACCAGCTCCAGGTATGCCCCTGACCAGTCAGAGCAGGCAATGCCAGGGCTCCCCGTGATTGTTCTAGGCTGGGCACGTGGCTCAACCTTGGCCAATGAGGCGTCTGCTCTGTGTCTGGGATTCTTAACAAGTTGGGGGGGAGTTTGGAGCGGCCCTGATGGGGAACCAGGGGTGCCACGGGGAGAGGTCAGGGGAGGCACAGGGTGACGTTGCTCGCAAGAACACGTTTCCTATTAGTGCCTGCACCAGTCCCAGGGAGGACTCTCTAGAAATGTTATTAGAAAAGAATGCAAGAGCCACAGATTTTGCAAAGCAGTACAAAGATCATCCAAATTCACCAGTTTTTAGCACTTTTTCTATTTTCGCGCATTCAGCCCTGATACACACTTTCATCTTATCCCTGTCCACATTCCAGTTTTGATAATTTGCTACATGCTGTCTGCTTGGTGTTCTTTTTCCTCCTACACAAGGTCTGGTCTAGGGCAGGTATTGTGCTTAGTAATGTATCTTTACTTCTCTTAAAGCTAGAAAATCTCCTCAGCCTTTCTTTGCCTCTATGGCACTGAAGATTTTGAAGTCCAGAGTCACACCCCGCCCCATATTCATGGTTTATTGGGTTTATTTTTTACCATTTCCCCATGAATGAGATTCAGCGTAGCTATAATCTCTGGAATACCACCTAAGTGATGCCGCGTCATTGTCATGACATCGCATCTAGATGCACCCTAGGTCTGTCTGCCATCACTGGTGATATGAATTTTGATCCATTCAGCCAAGATGCTTGTCCCATTTCTCCACTTAATAATGTCTGATTTTCTTATTTCTCCATGTAACTAACTAATAAGAAATCATTGGAGAGACACTTGTAGATGAACCAAATAACCTAGAAGCAGAGACCATTCTGATTGGTCCTTTCAGGTCCTGTGCTCACCACTGAACCAAGCATCAGCTGAGGAGATGCAGGACCCCAATTGCCCCAGCCTGGGTCACATGCCCATGGGAGTGTGAGGGGTTGAAGGTCCCTACCTTTCGCCAAGCCCGAGAACAGAAGCATGAGATGCAGCAGTGATTCTCAACCAGAGGCAATGTGTTCCCCAGGGGACACCTTCAGTGTCTGGAAACACTCTCGTTTGTCACAATTGAAGGGGTGATGCTGCTGGCATCTGGTGGGTAGAGACCAGGGGTGCTGGTCAACGTCCTGCAATGTCCAGGACATCCCCCCCGACCCCTGCAAGAAGGATCTGGACCCACAGTGTCACTAGTATGGAGGGTAGGTAACCCGGAAATAGGGGAAAGGACGATTCTGCACAGGTGATGACACTGAGTGGAGGGAAAGCCTTCCTGTCCACCCCGAGCCTCCCAGCCGGGAGTGCCAGCCTGGTGAAGCTGAGAGCACAGACTCCAGAGTCGCAGTGCTGGCTTCAAATCCGGCCTCAGCCACCACGAGCTGTGGGACCCGGAACCAGTGCCTGAACTTCTCTGAGCCTCGGTTTCCTCATCTGTGAAATACGGCAGTAGGAACACCCCCCTCACAGGGTTACTACGAGGATTAAGTGAGTTCACATTTGTGCTGTGCTTACAACAGTGCCTGGGATATAAGTATCTGTCACATGAATGATGGGAGATGTCTGTCCCCTGAGGAGGTTATATACTCATTTCTAATCCTGACTGCCTGATATCCCCCGCCTCTATGTCTGATCATAAAGAGTGAGAAAACTTACTGGTCCCTCCCTACCTCCGTTACCTCATCTGTAGGATGGAGAAATAAGAACAGAGGCCACCTCATGAGGATTAAATGGGACCTGACATGTCATTCATGCAGCAGAGTAAATACTCAATAACCACTGGGTAGAAATAATAGTCCTCTCAGAAATTACTGCAGCTACATACTGCCAGCACCGTGGGAGATGCTTTATATTGAAAGGAAGTGTTTAATTTTTTTAGGAAAGCAGATGGTTTTAAGAAAGCAGCAAAGCAAACGTTGTCACAGCTAACGGGTTTCCAGCTCTCAGTAAGTGGCAAACATTGTTAAATTTAAAGATCCTTTTCTAGGATTACCTTGTTCAGTCCTCACACTCCTCTATGAGAGAGGAGTTATTTTTATTCCATTATACAGAAATGTAAACTGAGGCCAGGGAAGGTCAGGATGCCTGACCCAGGATCCCCAGCTGTACGTGGCCAAGTAGGAATTCAACCCTAGATGGGCTGCCCCTGAGTGCACGTGCTCAGCCCCCAAACTAAGGGTGACCGGACACTACCTAGGCGCTAACATTCTATTCCTTCGTCTCTGTTCTCTGTCCTTCCAGCCAAGTGTTTGCTTCACCTTTTACATGGAATCGAATGACTCTGACTTTGAATCACAATCTTCTTCTGAAACTTCGAAACGTGGTTCAAAGTGCACCTCCCCTTCGAAGCCTCGTGCAAAGTATCAGGAGATCAAGGCGTGGGAATGTCCCCTGTGCTGCCTCAGCATTCTCTACCTTTCCTAATACCTGAGGTTCCTCTGCTTCCCACCCTAGACCCCGCGCTCCCAAAACACACTTCCTGGGCTACTCTGGTGTAAAACTCCAAAATACAGCTGCTTAAATATGCCACAGTTGATTTCTCTCTGATGGTGATTGTGTGTAAACTTCCAGGGGGGAAGTGTTACAAACTGGTGGATTTGGGCAGCCAGGGTCCTTCAACTTTGGTGCTCTGTGCCACCTGGCTGGAGAGGGCTCACCCCCGACACCCAGTCCACATTCTGGCTCAGGGGAAGGGAGAGGGGAAGAGGGAAGGGGAAGACACACTTTAGTCCTTCAAAGGGCAACTCCTTCAAGATGCCCAGATCACTTTTCCTCAAACCTCATTGGCCAGAGCATAGTCACATGACCACATCTAGCTGCAAGAGATGCTGGGAAGTGCAGTCCTTAGCTGGGCAATCCTGTGTCACCTACTAGCTTCTATTATTATAGCAAAGGAAAATGGCTATTGTGTCCCCACTGACCAGGTCTGTTATGTTAATTTAGCCCCAGCATCAGGTTGTAATGAATACATGAGTGAATAAATGTATTCTTCAATTCTGTATCTCTCTCCCATTGACTAGGATCTCCTCCATTTTTACACAAATATTTAGAATGATGAACATTTCTTGAGCGCTGACCATGTGGTAGGCACTGAGCTAATGTCTTTACACATTTTGATCCATTTAATTCTGACAACCATATGGCTTGTTCTGTTATTATCCATCTTTCCAAGATAAGAGAACAGAGGCACAGAGAGTTCATGTCACTTGCTTCAGGTCACACAGATCATAAGTAGCCAACCCAAGATTCAAACCCAGGCAGGCTGGCTCCAGAGTCTATGCCCTTAACCATCATGGTAATAACCTCACACATGTGGACACTGGGACTTTCCCAGATGGTCACACAACTGTGAGTGGAAGAGCATCTTCCAACATTCATACCTTCCAAGATTCATAGCATCCATTCACTTACCTCTTCACGTATTGCGTAAATACTTGGAATATGCATGTAACACTTATGTTTAGACACAGTAATGCCACTTAACTACAACTACAGCAAAATCCACATAAATTGTCGATTGAAGTAAAAATGCACAATGTGAGAGCTGTCAGTTTCAGTATTTGGGGACTTACTGAGGACTATAGCCCAGGAAGCAGCCTGTCAGAGAGCTCTGAGGAACTGCTCCAAAAGGTAGGTAGGAGATCAGTTTCTGTGTGATTTTGGAGAAGGGGTCCATGCAGTCAAGCACACATCTCAGCACAAGGTTCCTGTTGGTCATGAAGAACAGGCGTCTCAGTCAATGATTTTAGTGCTTTTCTAAGTATGGGAAGATGCAAGAATCTTGGTTCATAGTATTTTTTTTTCTGAAAACATCTAATTATCTGAGGGCCATTTCCGCCACTTTCCCCAGAGCATAGAGTGCCTCACCCGGGTCTTCACCCTGAATTCCTTTCAGGGTGAACTGTAGGTGGTACAGAATGGTGGGCAGCATCCTTTAGTTGGCAAACTTCAGGAGCAAAGCCACAAGGGGTCGTGGAGGTGTCTCTGCTGAGGTTTCTGGGCTCCTCCAGGTGCCTGGTGGATGCTGGTCCTCAGCTCACCCAGGCTGGCTTCTCTTGGGGCACCGGGAGACCTGGCCCTGCTCCAAGTATCTTTCATCCTCCAGCAGGCTTGCCTGGTCATGTTCATCCTCATGGCAGGGGTAAAGACGCAAGAGAGAAACAAATACCAGTTTCACAAGTACTTTTCAAGCTTCTGCTTGAATCACATTTTGCCAGCATCCCTTTGGCTAAAGCAATTCCATGGCCAAGTGCAAATTCAGAAGAGGAGGGCACTACACACTTAGGGGGCAACAGATTTGGACATGGGGGAGGGTAAAAAACTGGGGCCATGTTTGCAACCTACCACAATGCAGGATCGTGATCATATCCTCAAGTTGCATCGGCTCCCACCTGTCAGAACACAAGAGGATTCACCAGCCAGGCACCTGGGAGGGAAGCCAGGAATGTGGGAGAACCTTCACCTGCCAGTTGGCCCTTCTCAAGCGTCAGAAAAGTCTCTGGGAGGATATGTTATCAGTGTGAGGGATGAGGAAAGACTTCCCGTGTATGCCAAGTGTTCAGAGTCATCAGAGCATGCTTCCCAGATAGAAACCCTACAGGTGTCCTGAGTGTGGGAAAGCTTTCCCTGAAGACCCAACTCCTAATAATCATGGAAATTCCACACGGCAGGGAAGCCGTGTGCACGCACCAAAGGTGGGATCCTTCGGGCAGGTCTCCTCCCTGACGCACCACCAGCAAATTCATGTTGGAAAAGACTGTAAACTCTCCCAGTGTGAAAAGACCTTTAGCTGGAATGCACGCAAAACCCCCCAGCACAGGTAAAATCAGGGAACCTCTGTGGGTGGAATTTTCCTTCATTTCTCCTCAGAAGTTTTCTGGTAGATCAGAAGTTCTCATTCGGGGTGATGCTCCACTGCCCCTCCCGGAACTTCTCCACAATGTAGGGATATTATGGTTGGTCCAACGTGGTGGTGCTACTAGGCTCTAATGGGCAGAGCCCAAGGATCCTCTACACCTCCCCAATGCACAGGCACAGCCCCTGCACAAGGAATGTTCTGGCCCCAAATGTCAATAGCGATACTATGGGAAACTGCATTTGAGAAGGAATTCAGTTTAATTTTCTTGCCCACAGCAAAGTAACCATGAACTTCATATGGCTACTTCAACGTAAAGGAGTCAAACATAAATAAAATTCGGAACAGAGTTTCTCAGCTTCTCCAGGCAAGTTTCAGTGGCCAAATGTGCTCAGGGGCTACCATACCGGACACTGCAGGTACAGAACATTTCCATGGGCACAGAAAGGTCTGTCTCAGGACTGCTTTAGATCTCGTAGGCTATCAGAATTATCACAAACTGTATCCCCCAGAAAGTGAAGATGTGGGCTTGGTGCTGTGAGAGACTGAAGAAGCACAGCCAGACAGAGCATCTTATCAATGGCTCTTGGAGACTCCTGGCTCCATGCGCGGTCCTCTGGGCAGTTTGAGTCTCAGGGTGGTCAGTGCCCTGCCCGCAGGACACCCCCCCTCTGCCTGGGGCAGATTAACCAGTCGGTTACTGATAATGTAGATAAATGCTAACATTTCCTGGGCATTTCCCACCTGCCAGGTATGGTGCTGAGCACTTTACCTAGATGATCTCATTTACCCTTGACCAGAGTCCTAGGAAATAGGAACTAATATGATCCCCATTTTATAGGAGATAAAAGCGAGGCTCTCATGAGCTTTTTCAAAACACTATCGTTTAAAATTTTCTACCAAATTCAAGACTATGTGCCTATTTGTATACTATGCTCTTTCAATTCACAGGATTCAATATTACAATATTTTTTCAATATTATTTTCATAAACTATTTCTTTTTTTTAAAGACATGCCCGTTCAGTTTTCTGCTCAAACTGCCCTTTTGCCAGAGAGCAGCTTGGCTTTATCTACTGCAGGGTCTGGTACAGAAAATTCTCTAGGTCAGGGATGGGCAGATTCTGGTCATCCAGCCCACAGCCTGTTGTGTAAATAAGGGCTGTTGCCACAAGTACACCCATTCCTTACCTAACGTCTGGGCTGCTTTCATGCAAAGTGGAGTAGCTGCTACACAGACCCGATGGCCCAGAATTCTAAAGTATTTGCCATGACATCCTTGACAAGAAAGGTGACTGACCTTGCTTCGTATAGATACCAAACTGAAATCAATACGGGTGGAGGTGTGAGAATGGTTAGAAAAAGGAGGGAAAATCGTGAACTATTGGGACTGTGATGCACAGTGTAAAAGGTATTTTGTGTTTGAGTCCAGGGCACAGGCTGCATACATGTGTTCCTCCGTGTGTGGTGTGTGTTTGTTCATATTCGAAGAACAAGTTTAGAAATACTACGTACTCTTATTTCCTGCACAAGTAATTCTCAACCACTAAAACCCTGCCCAGGGCGACCTTCTAAATTGCTTTCCCTAACGAACGAGGACGAAGAGGCCCCCGACCCTCCCCACTATTAACGGAATCGCAGCGAACACGCTGACGCCTGTGCTGGTGTCAGAGACAGTTTTAACCACCTGACTTGTGTTTGCGGGCGGGGGTTGGGGGGTGTGCGTGTCGCTGAGCAGCTCAGCCCTGTTCATTCGCGCGAGTTTGTCCACCGCGTCCCCGGGCATCTCCGGAGCCAGCTCTGCGCGGGCGCCAAGGACAAGCCCTGAGCAAGCCTGCCCGCTCCTGCCCAGCGGCCCAGCCAGAAGCCGGGTCCGGAGGTCAGTCCCGCGGCTGCAGCTCTGAAGGGTCTGCGCCATGCGGCGGGGCCGCAGAGCGGGGCCGGGGGCGGCGGGATGGCGCCGCGGGGTCTCCGCGGGGAGGGCGGCGCTCCCAGGCAGGATGCGCGGGTGAATTCTGGGGAGTGGGGTGCAGGAGCTGCTGCCTAGGAGCCCCGAGACCCGATGGTGCCCGCGGTGGGGCCCCTTGAGGAGCCCGCGTCTCCCCTGAGGGTGGTCGGGATGCTCAGGTCCCCGTGAGCCGCGGGGCGACTCCAGGTCCGAGGATTTCTCTGGCCACTAAATGGAGAGGAGACTGGAGGGGACAGAGGAGTCTGGGGTGTCAGTAGTAGGGGTGGCGGGGACTCCGTCCAGGACAGGTGGAGAAGGAGCCCGGGTCCTGGTGCTGAGGTTTTAGGGGGCAGGACGGGCAGACGGGGGACTCTGTAGTTGGATGGACGAGGCGGGAGGAACAGGTTTGCTCTGCACACCAGAGAGGCCGGTCGGGTATCGGGGGTCAGGTAGCGAACTGGCCAAGTAGAAAATCGGAAAATGATACTGCAGGGAGTCCAGAGGGTAGTTTGAGGGATGAGGAGCGGGGAGCCCCTCCGGTTGTGTTTGGGGGTTCGCTGAAACGCACAAGAGGTTTGCAGATGAGAAGGGCCTTTGGAAAACAGCTTTTGAGCCGCCAGCGCCTCTGTGCGCCTGCGTGCTGCGGGTGGGGGCAGGGAGCCTGTTTGGGGCGCGCATCTTTGAGGGGCAGCCTCGGGGGCATGGGTCCTGGGTGAAACTGGGGATGGGCCCTGGGTGTCAGCCAGAGGGGAATTATGTTGGAGAGGGTGATGTGTAATTTCAGCTTCTGCGTCTGCAGTTGTGTGTGCCCCGAGTGTGTGTGTGTGTGCCCCGAGTGTGTGTGTGTGCATGTCCAGGACTGCCTGTGAGGAGGGCATTCAGTACTGACAAGCACGCCTGCCCACCTGAGTGGCGGGGGTCTCTGAGTTTCCCTGGAGTGTGTCTGCAGGTGTGCTTGTGTCGTCATGCCCTGGTTTCCCCAGTGTTCTTCTGAAAATGTATGTCTCTAACAGTTGTGTGTGTGTCTATCTGGCCGGGTGTTCCCGCCCTTTGACGCACCTTGTATTTGCACGATTATGTGTGAGAGTCTGTGATGGGTCTTATTCTTTAAAAAGGCTTAGAGGGAGAGGTTTGACTCTAAGTTACCAGACAGTGTGTTCTGAGTGTGTGTGTGTATTTAATCATATTTAATCCTCAGGCTTAATATTTATAGTCCTCATTTTCATGACAGCGCAAGAGGTAAAATAACCCCTGAATCAGGGATTGCAGGTAAAATACAGGACACCTGCTTAAATTTGAATTTCAGATAAATAATGAATTACCTTTTAGTATAAGTATGTCCTGAATATTTCATGGGACTTACCTATACTTAAACATAATTTAGCAAAATAAATAAAAAATGATTTTTATGCAGACATGACCCATGCGGTGTTTGAACATCCTTATTGTAAAAAATGATTTGTGTATCTCAAATTCAAATCTCAGTTTGCTGTGTATTTCTTGTAATCTTGTTGTTGTTAAATCTGGCGAGCTTGATCCTTGAGGTCTCTCAGCTCGTGACTGGAAGCCTGGAACCCCCCAGTGCACCCTCCAGACACACTGCACAAAGTACTGCCCAAAGTAAGGCTAGGGTGGAGGCGGGGCCCCAGGACCCCACAGCTGAGCCTGCTGCTAGGCACCCTCGCTGCAGTGCTACCCCCTCCCCAGGGACTGTGGTGAGGCGTCTGTGGACCGGCCCCCTCGTCTTCACAGCAGTCGTGAGAGGCAGTCTTAAGACTTAAGACTTAAGCCTCCTGTACCAGAATGGGGCCCCTGAGTCCAGGGAAGCGAGGTCCTGGTCTGAACCATTTGGTCAAGCTGCCTTGTAGCCTTAGGACAGGGCTGAAATATCGCACTAGGAATGATGGCCATGAGGTGCACCTTTTGAGTGTCTGCTGTATGCCAGACACCAGAGGCCCTTTTGATACTCAGTTAACTGACATTCACCTTCAGGGTCCCAGCTTTTTGTGGCATAATATTTTTTCATTTTTACTTATTTACAAAACAGAGACAGACTCACAGACTTAGAGAACGAACTTACGGTTACCAGTGGGGAAGGGATAGTTGGTGAGTTTGGAATTGACATGTACACACTGCCATATTTAAAATGGATAACCAACAAGGACCTACTATATCACAGGGAACTCTGCTCAATGTTGTGTGGCAGCCTGGATGGGAGGGGAGTCTGGGGGAGAATGGATACATGTATATGTAGGGCTGAGTCGCTTTGCTGTGCCCCTGAAACTATCACATTGTTAACCGGCTATACTCCAATATAAAATAAAAAGATTTTTTAAAAAGGTAATATTTCTTCATTGTTTAAATGGTCATAAACCCCACACCCATGAGCCCTGCCCTTGCCCTTGCCAGGTGCCATGGCAATCGCTCTCCCCACATCACACACTGGGCTTTGGAAGAACACTAGAGGGAGGCATTGCCAACACTTCCCCTTGGATGTTGGGGACCTGGAGACTTGGGGAGGAGATGAAGCTGTCTGAGTCCACCTGACATCTGAGAGCGGTGCTGGGGTTCACACCCAGGCCATCTGGGTCCCCAGCCCAGGCACTGACTGCTCTGGTCTCCTGTCCATAGGGAGCACCTGTGGTGTCACGATGCTACCTCTCAGCACCATCGAGGGCCAGGAAACGGAGGCGGTGCAGACCAAGCCGCCGGAGAAAGGAGGTGAGACACACATGGGGTGGAAAAATGTGCGCAGGTGGCAGTGGAGAGGGTCTCCAGGGTAAGGCTAATGGGGAAGTATTGACCCTGAAGACTGATCCCAACCCCAAATATCTCCCACTGGCTCTTCCTGGGAAAGGAGTGTCCTGAGGGGCTCCCAGGATGGAACCACCAGACATCACCTCATGTCAGTAGGTCCTGTCACTGGCCTGCTCAGACCCTTCAGAGATCTCTTGAGAGCTGAATGAATTTGGGCTCCTTTCTGTGGCCTGGACACCCCTGTTGTCTTACCCCAGCCCCTTCACTCACTGACATTCCCAGTCTGTTCCCTGTGGGTCTTCAGGATGCAATTTAAGGCATGTCTGCAGGTGCTGCTGTGCAACCTCCAGCAAGTGTTCTAACCTCTCTGTGCCTTGGTTTCCTCATCTCTAAAGTGGGATGATGAGAGTAGCCATTTCAGAGAGTTATTATGAAGAACCAAAAAAGATAATACATGTAAAATACTTAAATACATGCCTGGCACAAAGCAAGTACTCCACATATATTAGCTCTTGTCAGTGGCTTCATGATGAAGATTTTATTATTATTGAGTTTCTCAAGCCTCAGAGGGCAAGATGGCCTCATGCCTCTTTCCTCCTCCCTCAGTCCTGCTTTCTGAGAACCCTGATGATCCACCAAAGAAGCCCATCAGAATGAAGGGAACGATGTTATTCAGAGTCCTGCCGTTCTGTCCTGTGGTAAGTCTGCTTGTTTCCTCCCTTTGGCCAGAGGCCCCTGGGTTCTGAGAAGTCAGGTACATCCACCACCATCTCTGCCCAGTAGAGACCCTTGGGTGGCTGGGTGCCCCTTTGTCCATTTCTCATTCCGGATGTGGCCCCATCTTGTGGGGGATAGTTTTCCTTGAAGATGCTGCCCTCTTTCCTGCCTTCTTTTCTTTGCTAATTCCTGCCTCTGCTCCAATGTCACCTCCTCCATGAAGCCTCCCTTGCTCACTTTTTCTCCATTTCTCTCCAACCCCCTTGCCTTGCTGAAGTTTTTTCAGAGTAATTATTGCTACCTGAGAGCACACCTGTATCTGTGTGTTCATCACCTGTGTTCCCTACTAGAGCAGTGCTTGGGGGCAGGAACCTCCTCTGTTCCTCAACGACATACCCCTGTGTGTAGAACAGATGTAACCAGCGTTAGGCACTGTATACACATGGGCTGATTAAGTGAGGGAATGAGTTACGTAAGGGTCTCTCCTGCGTAGGCAGCTGTGGCTTTGTCCACCTGGACACCATTCCTCCTTCTGCTACTAACACCCTTGATTTTTCTTGGGGGACCACCTGTCTCCATGCACTATGGGTGGATCTGATCCCATCCTCAGACCAGCTCCAGGTATGCCCCTGACCAGTCAGAGCCAGCAATGCCAAGGTTCCCTATGATTGGTTCCAGGCTGAGCAGGTGACTCAACCTTAGCCAATGAGGCATCTGCTCTGTCTCTGGAATTCTTAACAGGTGGGAGGGGAGTTTTTGGAGCGGCCCTGATGGGGAACCATGGGGGCCCCGGGGAGAGGTCAGGGGAGGCACAGGGTGAGGTTGCTCGCAAGAACACCTCTCCTATTAGTGCCTGCAGCAGTCCCAGGGAGGACACTCTAGAAATCTTATTAGAAAAAAAATGTAAGAGTCACAGATTTTGCAAAGCAGTACAAAGATCATCCAGATTCACCAATTGTTAACACTTTTTCTATTTCCATGTTTTCTCATATATATATAATATACATATACATTATATATAATATACATGTGTATTCCTCAGTGTGTATGGCCTTAGAAATAGAATATTCTCTTTGGTAAGTGTGAGACTGTTGTAACATTTGGGCTTTTAACTCTTACATGCACTTTCATCTAATCTAATGTCCATATTCCTGGTGTGTTAGTTTAATACCTAATGTCTTTTTGACGTTCTTTTTCCTCTTACACAAGGTCTCGTCTAGGCTTCTTAGTAATGTATCTTTAGTCTCTTTAAGCTGGAAAATCCTCTCAGCCCTTCTTTGCCTCTTACAACACTGATGATTTTGAAGACCAGAGTCACACCCTGCCCCACATTGATGGCTTTTTATTTTGTTGTTTTTGTTGTTGTTTTGACCCATTCCCCCTAATGAGATTCAGGGTAAGCTATGGTGTCTTCAATACCACCTAAGCGATGCCCTGTCCTTCTCAGGACATCACATCTAGATGCACATGAGGTGTTGCATGTGAGAAGGAATTCAGGTATAATTTTCTTGCTCTGCAACACAGTAATCACCAACTAACTGCATGAGGCTACTTCAATGTAAATGAATCAATCTTAAAAAAATTCAAAACACGGTTTCTCAGCCACTCAGGGCAGGTTTAAGTGGCCAGATGTGGCCAGTGCCTACCGCACTGGACAGTGCAGATACAGAATATTTCTATGGTCACAGAAGGGTCTGTCTCAGGACTGGGTTAGATCTCTTAGGTTATCAGAATTATCACAGAGCATAGCCCCCAGAAAGTGAGGTTGTGGGCTTGGTGCTGTGAGACACTGAAGAAGCACTTCAGACAGAGCATCTTATCAATGGCTCTTGGAGACTCCTGGCTCCTTGCACGGTCCTCTAGGCAGTTTGAGTCTCAGGGTGGTCAGTGCCCTGCCCGCAGGACACCCCCCTCTGCCTGGGGCAGATTAACCAGTCGGTTACTGAAAATGTTGGATAAATGCTAACATTTCCTGGGCACTTTCCACCTGTCAGGTATGAAGATGAACACTTTAATGATCTCGTGTAACCTTCACCAGAGTCCAAGAAATAGGAACTAATATGATCCCCAATGTATAGGAGAGAAACCCAAGGCTCATGACAGCTTTTTTAAGGTTGTTATTTCAAATTTTGTACTTAATCAAGACTCAATGGCTGTTTTTATATTACACTCTTTTCATTCTCAGGATCCATATCTTCATAAAGTATTTCTTTTTTAAAAGAAAAACAACAAAGTGTATCTGTTCACATTTCTGCTCAAACTGCCCTTTTGCCAGAGAGCAGCTTGGCTTCATCTACTGCAGGAGCTGGCACAGAAAATTGTCTAGGTCAGGAGTGGGCAGACTCTGGCCATCCAGCCACAGCCTGTAGTGTAAATAAGGGCTCATTAGCACAGCCACGTCCATCCTTAGGTAGGGTCTGGGCTGCTTTCCTGCAAAGTCCAGTAGCTGTGACACAGCCTGTATGGTCCAGATAGGGTAAACTATTCGCCATGACATCCTTGACAACAAAGGTGACTGATCTGGCTTTGAATAGATGCCAGACTGAAGTCAATACGGGTGAAAGTGTGAGAATGTTTAGAAAAAGGAGGGAAACTCTTGAACTACTGTGAGTGTGATACAGTATATAAAAGATATTTTGTGTTTGGGTCCAGTGTACGTGCTACATACATGTCTTTCTAGGTGTGTGCGGCATATATTTCCTCATATTCAAATAAGAAGTTTAGAAACAGTACTTACCCTTATTACCTGCATAACTGATTCTCATTCTGTTAAAACCTGCCCATGGCGACCTCCTTAACTGGTTCCTCTAACGAATGAGGCCCCCGACCCTCCTCCCTAAAACTAAAATTGCAGCCAACACTCAGACACCTGTGCTGGTGTCAGAGACTGTTTTAACCACCTGACTTCTGTTTGGGGCCCGGGATGGGGGAGTGCTTTGCGTGACGCTGAGCCACTCAGCTCTGTTCATTCCTGCGAGTTTGTCCACAGATTCCCTGGACATCTTCGGAGCCAGCGCTACCCGGGCGCCAAGGACAAGCGCTGAGCAAGCCCGCCCGCTCCTGCCCAGCGGCCCAGCCAGAAGCCGGGTCCGGAGGTCAGTCCCGAGGCCGCAGCTCTAAAGGGTTTGCGCCATTCGGGCAGGGGCGCAGCGCGGGCCGGGGTCGGGAGGAGGGGAGAGGGGGCGGCCGGATGGCGCTGCGGGGTCCCTGCGGGGAGGGCGGGGCCGCCTGGCCAGGATGCGCCGGTGCGTTCGGGGCAATAGGGCTCAGGAGCTGCTGCCTAGGAGCCCCTGAGACCCGATGGTGCCCGCGGTGGGGCCCCTTGAGGAACCCGCGTCTCCCCTGAGGGCGGTCGGGATGCTCAGATCCTTTTGAGCCACGGGGCGACTCCAGGTCCGAGGATTTCTCTGGCCACTGGGAGGAGGGAAGAGTGGAGGGGACAGAGGAGGCTGGGGTGTCAGTAGTAGGGGTGGCGGGGACTCCGTCCAGGACAGGTGGAGGAGGAGCCCGGGTCCTGGTCCTGAGGTTTTAGGGGGTAGGACGGGCAGACGGGGGACTCTGTAGTTGGATGGAGGAGGCGGGAGGTATGGGGGTTGGTCTGCACACCTGAGAGGCCAGTTAGGTGTCGGGGTTCGGTTATCTCACTGGCCGAATAAAAATATAGGAACATGACTTTGGGGGGAGCCCATAGAGCAGTTTTAGAGGAGGAGCGGGGAGTCCCTCCGGAAAGGTTTGGGGGTTCACTAAGAACGAATAACAAGGTTTGCAGAGAAGCGCGCTTGGAAAACAGCTTTTGAGCCTCCAGCGCCTCTGTGCGCCTGCGTGCTGCGGGTGGGGGCAGGGAGCCTGTTTGGGGCGCGCATCTTTGAGGGGCAGCCTCGGGAGATGGGCCCTGGGTGTCAGCCAGAGGGAAATTGTGTGGGAGGGTGATGTGTAATTTCAGCTGGTGCATCTGCAGTTGTGTGTGTCCCGAGTGTGTGTGTGTGTGTGTGTGTGTGTGTGTGTGCGCGCGCGTGTGCAGGATTGCCTGTGAACGGGGCGTTCAGGACTGACAAGCAGGTCTGCCTGCTTGAGTAGTGGGGGTCTCAGATTTCCCTGGAGTGTGTCTGCAGATGCCGGCGTGTCGTCATGCCCGGTTTCCTCAGTGCTCATCTGAAAATGCGCGTTTGTGTGTGTGCGTGGCCGGCTGATCCCACTCTATGGCGCACCTTAAATTTGCACGATTGTGTGTGACGGTCTGTGATGGCTCTTAAGCATCTAAAAAAGGCTTCAAAGAAGAGGTTTGACTCTAAGTTACCGGACAGTGTGTTCTGAGTGTGTGGGTGTATTTAATCATATTTAATCCTCCTGTTTAATCATTTATTTTCCTCATTTTCATGGACGGGAAAGCTGACAGCACAAGAGGTTAAAAAACCCCTGAATCGGGGCTTGCCAGGTAAAATACAGGATGCTTACTTCAATTTGAATTTAAGACAAATAATGAATTACCTTTTAGTATAAGTATGTTCCAGATATTTCATGGGACTTGCCTATACTTAAACATAATTTAGAAAACTAAATAAAAAATGACTTTTTATGTAGACATGCCCCAGGCAGTGTTCGGATATGCTATACTAAAAAATGATTTGTGTATCTAAAATTCAAATCTCAGTTTGCTGTGTATTTGTTGTAATGTCTTTTTGTTATATCTGGCAAACTTAATCCTTGAGATCTCTTGACAAGTGACTGGCAGCCTGGAACCCCCCCAGCCCACCCCTTCCAGACACACTGGTCCAAGCCCTGCCCAGGGTAAAGCTGGAGTGGAGGCGGGGTCCCAGGACCCCACAGCTGAGCCTGCTGCTAGGCACCCTTGCTGCAGTGCTGGCCCCTCCCAAAGGGCTGTGGTGAGGTGTCTGTGGACCGGTCCCCTCATCTTTACAGCGGTCCTGAGAGGTAATCACATAAGCATCCTGTACCAGAAGGGGTCCCAAGGCCAGGGAAGCGAGGTCCTGTTCTGAACCATTTGGTCAAGCTGCAATGTAGCTTTAGGACAGCCCTGAAATACAGCACTGGGAATGCTAACCGTGAGCGCACTTATTTAGTGCCTGCCACATGCCAGACACCACAGGCCCTTTTGATATCCAGTTAACTGTTATTCACCTTCAGGGTCCCAGCTTTTTGTGTCAAGATATTTCTCCTTCTTCTTAAAGGGGCATAAACACCAGACCCATGATCCCTGCCGTTGCCCTTGCCAGGTGTCATGCCATATGCTCTCCCCAGATCATGCACTGGGCCTTGGGAGAACACCAGAGGCAGGCATTGCCAACACTTCCCCTTGGATGTTGGGGACCTGGAGACTTGGGGAGGAGATAGAGCTGTCTGAGTCCATCCGACACCTGAGAGCAGTGCTGGGGTTCACACCCGGGCCATCTGGGTGCCCAGCCCAGGCACTGACTGCTCTGGTCTCCTGTCCATAGGGAGCACCTGTGGTGTCACGATGCTACCTCTCAGCACCATCGAGGGCCAGGAAACAGAGGCGGTGCAGACCAAGCCGCCGGAGAAAGGAGGTGAGACACACGTGGGGTGGAAAACTGTGGACAGGTGGGAGTGGGGAGGGCCCCCCGGGGAGACCTGATGAGGAAGGGTTGACCCTGAAGACTGATCCCAACCCCAAATATCTCCCACTGGTTCTTCCTGGGAAGGGAGGGCCCTGAGGGGCATCCAGGATGGAACATCCCCGACATCCCCTCGTGTCAGTGGGTCTTGTCTCTCCCCTGTTCAGAGCCTGCAGGGGTGTCTCTTGGGTCTCCTGGGAGCTGGAATCAATCTGGGCTCCTTTCTGTGATCTGGTCACCTGCCTGGACTGGCCCTGCATCCAGTTGCCAGGTCTAGGGGCTATGAGGTCATTTGTTTGGGATATGATGGAGGCCTGACCCAAGGATTTAGCTGAGGGGATGGGCAAGAGTGGGGTAGGTTGTGGACCCTGCTGGTGGCTTGGTCTCATGAGTGAGGGATTCTGGGTCTGTTGTGATGCTTCCTTTCTGAAACATCTTACTTTGCAATAATTTTATATTCACAAGAAGTTGCCATAATAATACATAGAAGTTCCATGGACACTTCATCCCATTTCCCCCAGTATCTTTATTTTATATGATGATGCTACAACATCAAAACTAGCCCATGGATATTCGCACAATCCATGTGTGTTTTTACTTGTGTTTCATCACATCTATAGCTGTGTGTAACCATCATACAAAACAAGATACAGGCCACTTTTTTAGCTACCTCCTCCCTTACCAGAGGTAGCTACTTTCCAGCTTCTTGTCCAATCTTCCAGAATGTTCTATGCTCACTCATACAGACAAGGATGTGTATCTGTTACTATGTATTTATGTCTGATGTACTGTGTGTACTCTATATGCCACTGCCGGTTCCTATTTTGTCTTCTTTCATTTAATTCTGATCTGACACTTGGTATCTTCCAGTCACAGTCCCAGTGCTTTCCAAGCACGCAATCACTCATGCTTCACAACTCTGTGAGGTAAGGACAGTGATTGCCCCATTTTGCAGATGGGAAATCTGAGGGGTGACAGGGATGAATGAACAGCTCATGCTGGGATTTGAAGCGTTTGGCCTCGGGGTCTTTGACCTTAAGCTCTGTGTCCCCTGTCCATCTTGGGGACTCTTCCCCACAAGATGACAAGTTTGTGTTCCAGCTGTCTGGCATTCCATGGTCTGTCTGTCCTGTACTGTAGTTTATTTAACCTGGTTCCTGCAGGTGGCCATTCGGGTTATTCCCAGTCTTTGAGGAAGACAATAAATGCAAGTAAAGATAAGATTATAGTTGGGTCATATTGCACACAGGGGAGTACACCCTGGACAATATGTTTAAAAGGGGGAATGGCTGCATCAAAGGAGGATGTGCATTTGTAATTTGGTGAGTTTGACTGAATGGTCCTTGGTAGAGAGGCGGATTTCCATTCCCAGCAGGAGTGTAGGAGTTTCTAAGAAAATATCTGGATTTGTTGGTAGCTTTGAAATATCAGGAGACTTCACTCTAAATCAAGACATCTGTCTTCTGTGGGGAAACTAGACAATTTTCTGGAGAGGCATCCCCACAGGCAGCTGCATATCAGCTGTCCCTTCCTCCTGGACATGGGCTCCCCAGGGTGCCACCGTCTCCAGAGACCCTGTTGTCTTACCCCAGCCCCTTCACTCACTGACATTCCCTCTCTGTTCCCTGTGGGCCTTCGGGATGCAAGTTAATGCATGTCTGCAGGCGCTGCTGTGCAACCTCCAGCAAGTGTCCTAACCTCTGTGCCTTGGTTTCCTCATCTCTAAAGTGGGATGATAGCAGCCATCTCAGAGTTATTGTGAACAATCAATCAAGCTAGGATACTAGCTTAATACTTAAAGATTAGGGTACTTAATACTTCAAAGAGTGCCTGACACATAGCAAGTACTTAACACATGTTAGCTCTTGTTGATGATTTTATGATGAAGATAGTATTATTGAGTTTCTCAAGCCTCAGAGGGCAAAATGGCCTCATGAGTCTTTCCTCCTCTCTCAGCCCTGCTTTCTGAGAACGCTGATGAACCACGAAAGAAGTCCACTGGAATGAAGGGAAGACTGTCATTCAGAGTCCTGCCGATCTGCCCCATGGTAAGCCTGCCTGTTTCCTCCCTTCAATCAGAAGCCCCTGGATTCTGAGAGCTCAGGCACATCTGCCAGCCTCTCTGCCCAGCAGAGACCCTTGGGTGGCTGGGTGCCCCTGTGCCCTCAGGGATGTGGCCCCATCCTCTGGGGGATGGTTTTCCTTGAGGATTGCTGCCTTCTTTCCTGCCTCCTTCTCTTTCCTAATTCCTGCCTCTTCTCCAATGTCACCTCCTCCATGAAGCCTCCCTTGGACACTTCCTCCCCATCTGGATCTAACCCCCTGCCTTGCTGAATTTTTTTCAGAGTAATTATTGCTACCTGAGAGCACACCTTCTGTCTGTGTGTTCATCATCTGTGTTCCCTACTCGAGTAGTTCTGTGGGGGGGGCAGGACCCTGCTCTGTTGTTCAATGACATATCCCTGTGCATGGAACAGATGTAACCAGCGGTAGGCACTGTACACAGGTGAGATGATTAAATGGAGGAATGAGGCAGGCTGCTATGAATTTGTCCACCTGGATACCATTCCTCCTTCTTCTGCTAACACCTTTGATTTTTCTTGGGGGACCACCTGTCTCTATGCACCTTGGATGGATCTGATCCCATCCTCAGACCAGCTCCAGGTATGCCCCTGACCAATCAGAGCCGGCATTGCCAAGGTTCCCCATGATTGGTTCCCGGCAGGGCACGTTGACTCAACCTTGGCCAATAAGGCATGTGCTCTGTCTCTGGGATTCTTAACAGGCAGGAGCGGAGCTTGGAGAGGCCCTGATGGGGAACCAGTGGGGCCACGGGGAGAGGTCAGGGGAGGCACAGGGTCAGGATGCTCGCAAGAACGCCTTTCCTATTAGAGCCTGCATAGTAATGTATCTTTAGTCTCTTTAAGCTGGAAAATCCCCTCAGTCTTTCTTTGCCTCTTATGACCCTGATGAGTCTGAAGATCAGAGTCACACCTCGTACAATGTTGATTGCTTTTTTGGTTCTGTTTTGTTTCATTTCTTTGCTTGTTTGTTTTTTATGCTGTCCCTCTAATGACATTCAGGATAAGCTATGATCTCTGGAATACCACCTAAGTGATGCCCTGTCGTTATCAGAACATCACATCTAGATGCACCCTAGGTCTGTCTGCCATCGTTGGTGATACGAATTTTGCTCCACTCAGCTGAGATGCTTGTCCCTTTTCTCCACTGAATACTTCTGATTTTTGTTTTCCCCATGCAACTAACTAATGAGATATCAGTGGGGCGACACTGTAGATGAACCAAATAATCTAGAAACAGAGAGCATTCTGATTGGTTCATTTCGGGTCCTGTGCTCACCAATGAACAAATCATCAGCTTAGGAGATGAGAACCCTAAATCTCTCAACCTGGGCCACATGCCCATGGGCAGTAGAAGTTCCCTACCTTTCCCCAACCACAAGAACAGAAGTATGGAATGAGGCAGCTATTCTCAACCAAAGGCAGTTTATCCCCCAGGGGACACCTTCAGTGTCTGGAAAATTTTTCTTTGTCACAGCTAAAGGGATGGTGCTGCTGGCACCTGGTGGTAGAGGCCAGAGATGACGCTTAACATCCTGCAATGTACAGGATGCCCCCCCTGACTACAAAGAATGATCTGACCCCAAAATGTCATTACCGTGACACGAATGTTCTCTTCTTTCTTCTCTGCTCTCTTTCCTTCCAGCCAAGTGTTTGCTTCACCTATTACTTGGAACAGGATGACTCTGACTCTGATTCCCAATTTCCTCCTGAGCATTTGAAACCTGACCCAAATTGCACCTTCGTTCCTCTGCCTGTGTTAGAGTTTCATGAAATCAAGGTGTGTGAATGTCCCCTGTGCTGTCTCAGCTTTGTCACTGCTTCCTAATACCTGAGCTCCCTCTGCTTCCTGCTCTTAACTCAGCACCCTGGAATCATGCATGCTGGGCTACTGTGATGTAAAGTCCCCAAATACAGCTGCTTAAATAAACCGAACTTGATGTCTCTCTCATGATTGTGGTCTGTGTGTAAAATTCCCAGGGCTGGGGTGTTACATCCCCGTGGAGTTGGGCAGCCAAGTTCCTTTGACCTTGGTGCTCTGTGCCACGTGGCTGGAGAGGGCTCACCCCCCATATCCCGTCCACATTGTGGCTCAGGGGAAGGGGAGGAGGATGAGGGAAGGGGAAGACACACTTTAGTCCTTCAAAGGGCGACTCCTACAAGATGCCCAGATCACTTTTCCTTAAACCTCATTGGCCAGAACATAGTCACATGACCACATCTAGCTGCAAGAGATGCTGGGAAGTACAGTCCTTAGCTGGGCAATCCTGTGTCACCTACTAGCTTCTATTATTACAGCAAAGGAGAATGGATATTGTATCCACCACTGACCAGGTCTCTTATGTTAATTTAGCCCCGGCACCAGGCTGTGATGAACACATGAGTGAATAAATGTACTCTTCAATTCTGTATCTCTCTCCCATTGACTAGGATCTCCTCCATTTTTACACAAATATTTAGAATGATGAACATTTCTTGAGCACTGACCATGTGGTAAGCACTGAGCTAATGTCTTTACACATTTTGATCCACTTAATTCTGACAACCATATGGCTTGTTCTGTTATTATCCATCTTTCCAAGAGAAGAGAACAGAGAGGCACAGAGAGTTCATGTCACTTGCTTCAGGTCACACAGATCGTAAGTAGCCAACCCAAGATTCAAACCCAGGCAGGCTGGCTCCAGAGTCTCTGCCCTTAACCATCATGGTAATAACCTCACACATGTGGACACTGGGACTTTCCCAGATGGTCACACAACTGTGAGTGGAAGAGCATCTTCCAACATTCATACCTTCCAAGATTCATAGCATCCATTCACTTACCTCTTCACATATTGCATAAATACTTGGAATATGCATGTAACACTTATGTTTAGACACAGTAATGCCACTTAACTACAACTACAGCAAAATCCACATAAATTGTCGATTGAAGTAAAAATACACAATGTGAGAGCTGTGAGTTTCAGTTTATTTGGGGACTTACTGAGAACTATAGCCCAGGAAGCAGCCTGTCAGAGAGCTCTGAGGAACTGCTCCAAAAGGTAGGTAGGAGGTCAGTTTCTGTGTGATTTTGGAGAAGGGGTCCATGCAGTCAAGTACACACCTCATTACAAGGCTACTGTTGGTTGGGATGAATGGACATATCAGTTAATGTATTTAGTGCTTTTCTAAGTATGGGAGAATCAAAGAATCTTGGGTCATATTATTTTCTCCTGAACATATCTAATGTCTGAGGTGTAACCAAACCCAGGTTTGGCCACTTGCCGCTCATAAGCTAATAGTTCAAGAGGCAAGTGTCAATAGAAAGGAAAGGTGCTTTAATCAGGAAAGCCGACAATCTGGGGAGGTGGTGGTCTCATGTCCAGGGACCAACTCCAAAGATTCTGCTCAGCCTTGACAGTTTTTAAAGGGAAAAATGGAGGAATCTCAGTGAATCATCGAGGCAGGAGGTTGGATTCTGCATCATTCTCCATTGCATGCAGAACTGGCTGAGTCTCTCTTCAGATGTTATCTTGCCCACATGATCTGCCAGCAGGAGTGCTTAGGGGCGCTATTGGGGATAGAGAGCCAATCATACTTCTTTTTATCTAGGAAAAGAATCGACATGTTAGACAAGGCATGATGTGCATTCAGGAGAGAATAAGTCAGGAGTTGGTTTCAATTGCTTAGTGATCTCATTCCTCTGATTAGGTTCTTTTAAGGTTAGAGGGGAACAGAAATGTACAAACAGGAAAGGGCCAAAAAAGCTGCATTCAGAGGGACCTTTCTGCCACTTTCCCCAGAGCATAGAGTGCCTCACCCGGGTCTTCACCCTGAATTCCTTTCGGGGTGAACTGTAGGTGGTACGGAGTGGTGGGCAGCATCCTTTAGTTGGCAAACTTCAGGAGCAAAGCCACAAGGGGTCGTGGAGGTGTCTCTGCTGAGGTTTCTGGGCTCCTCCAGGTGCCTGGTGGATGCTGGTCCTCAGCTCACCCAGGCTGGCTTCTCTTGGGGCACCAGGGAGACCTGGCCCTGCTCCAAGTATCTTTCATCCTCCAGCAGGCTTGCCTGGTCATGTTCATCCTCATGGCAGGGGTAAAGACGCAAGAGAGAAACAAATACCAGTTTCGCGAGTACTTTTCAAGCTTCTGCTTGAATCACATTTTGCCAGCATCCCTTTGGCCAAAGCAATTCCATGGCCAAGTGCAAATTCAGAAGAGGAGGGCACTACACACTTAGGGGGCAACAGGTTTGGACATGCGGGAGGGTAAAAAACTGGGGCCATGTTTGCAACTTACCACAATGCAGGATTGTGATCATATCCCCAAGTTGCATCGGCTCCCACCTGTCAGAACACAAGAGGATTCACCAGCCAGGCACCTGGGAGGGAAGCCAGGAATGTGAGAGAGCCTCCACCTGCCAGGTGGCCCTTCTCAAGCGTCAGAAAAGTCTCTGGGAGGATATGTTATCAGTGTGAGGGATGAGGAAAGACTTCCTGTGTATGCCAAGTGTTCAGAGTCATCAGAGCATGCTTCCCAGATAGAAACCCTACAGGTGTCCTGAGTGTGGGAAAGCTTTCCCCGAAGACCCAACTCCTAATAATCACGGGAAATTCCACACGGCAGGGAAGCCGTGTGCATGCACCAAAGGTGGGGTCCTTCGGGCAGGTCTCCTCCCTGACGCACCACCAGAAAATTCATGTTGGAAAAGACTGTAAACTCTCCCAGTGTGAAAGCGCCTTTAGCTGGAATGCATGCAAAACCCCCCAGTGCAGGTAAAATGAGGGAACCTATGTGGGTGGAATTTTCCTTCATTTCTCCTCAGAAGTTTTCTGGTAGAGCAGACGTTCTCATTTGGGGTGATACTCCACTGCCCCCTCCAGGAATTTCCCTGCAAGTTTGGGGATATTTCTGGTTGTCCAAAATTGGTGTTGCTACTAAGCTGTAATCGGTAGAGAGCAAGGATCCTCTAAACATGGTGCAATTCACCAGAAAACCCCCTGCACAGAGAATGTTCCGGCTTCAAATGTCAATGTCAATAGTATCATTACAGAGAATTGCATTTGAGAAGGAATTCAGGTATAATTTTCTTGCTCTCCAACACAGTAATCACTAACCAGCTGCATGAGACTACTTCAGTGTAAACGAATCAATCTTATATAACATTCAAAACAGAGTTTCTCAGCTGCTCCAGGAATGATTCAGTAGCCAAACGTGGCCAGTGGCTACGGCACTGGGCAGTGCAGATACAGAAAATTTCCAAAGTCACAGAATGGTCTGTCTCCGGACTGCTTTAAATCTCGTAGGCTATCAGAATTATCACAAAGTGTAGCCCCCAGAAAGTGAGGATGTGGGCTTGGTACTGTGAGAGACTGAAGAAGCACAGCCAGACAGAGCATCTTATCAATGGCTCTTGGAGACAAGAGTCTCCTTGCACGGTCCTCTGGGCAGTTTGAGTCTCAGGGTGGTCAGTGCCCTGCCCGCAGGACACCCCCCTCTGCCTGGGGCAGATTAACCAGTCGGTTACTGATAATGTTGAATAAATGCTAACATTTCCTGGGCACTTTCCACCTGTCAGGTATGGTGCTGAGCATAGAAAATCTTATGTAACCTTCACCGGAGTCCTATGAAATAGGAACTAATATGATCCCCAATTTGTAGGAGAGAAACCCAAGGCTTATGAGAGGTGTTTTTAAAGCTTGTTATTTCAAATTTTGCACATATATCAAGAATCTATTCTTATTTTTATATTACACTCTTTCAATTCACAGAATTCAAATTTTCATAAAATATATTTTTTAAAGTATATATGTTCGCGTTTCTGTCCAAACAACACTTTTTACAGGAACTTCTTGGCTTTGTCTACTCCAGGGTCTGGCACAAAATATTCTCTAGGTCAGGGATGGGCAGACTCTGGTCATCCAGCCCACAGCCTGTTGTGTAAATAAGGGCTGTTGCCACAAGTACACCCATTCCTTACCTAACGTCTGGGCTGCTTTCATGCAAAGTGGAGTAGCTGCTACACAGACCCGATGGCCCAGAATTCTAAAGTATTTGCCATGACATCCTTGACAAGAAAGGTGACTGACCTTGCTTCGTATAGATGCCAAACTGAAATCAATACGGGTGGAGGTGTGAGAATGGTTAGAAAAAGGAGGGAAAATCGTGAACTATTGGGACTGTGATGCACAGTGTAAAAGGTATTTTGTGTTTGAGTCCAGGGCACAGGCTGCATACATGTGTTCCTCCGTGTGTGGTGTGTGTTTGTTCATATTCGAAGAACAAGTTTAGAAATACTACGTACTCTTATTTCCTGCACAAGTAATTCTCAACCACTAAAACCCTGCCCAGGGCGACGTTCTAAATTGCTTTCCCTAACGAACGAGGACGAAGAGGCCCCCGACCCTCCCCACTATTAACGGAATCGCAGCGAACACGCTGACGCCTGTGCTGGTGTCAGAGACAGTTTTAACCACCTGACTTGTGTTTGCGGGCGGGGGTTGGGGGGTGTGCGTGTCGCTGAGCAGCTCAGCCCTGTTCATTCGCGCGAGTTTGTCCACCGCGTCCCCGGGCATCTCCGGAGCCAGCTCTGCGCGGGCGCCAAGGACAAGCCCTGAGCAAGCCCGCCCGCTCCTGCCCAGCGGCCCAGCCAGAAGCCGGGTCCGGAGGTCAGTCCCGCGGCTGCAGCTCTGAAGGGTCTGCGCCATGCGGCGGGGGCGCAGCGCGGGGCGGGGGGCGGCGGGATGGCGCCGCGGGGTCTCCGCGGGGAGGGCGGCGCTCCCAGGCAGGATGCGCGGGTGAATTCAGGGGAGTGGGGTGCAGGAGCTGCCGCCTAGGAGCCCCTGAGACCCGATGGTGCCCGCGGTGGGGCCCCTTGAGGAACCCGCGTCTCCCCTGAGGGCGGTCGGGATGCTCAGGTCCTCGTGAGCCGCGGGGCGACTCCAGGTCCGAGGATTTCTGTGGCCCCTGGGAGGTGGGAAGAGTGGAGGGGACAGAGGAGTCTGGGGTGTCAGTAGTAGGGGTGGCGGGGACTCCGTCCAGGACAGGTGGAGAAGGAGCCCGGGTCCTGGTGCTGAGGTTTTAGGGGGCAGGACGGGCAGACGGGGGACTCTGTAGTTGGATGGAGGAGGAACAGGTTTGCTCTGCACACCAGAGAGGCCGGTCGGGTATCGGGGGTCAGGTAGCGAACTGGCCAAGTAGAAAATCGGAAAATGATACTGCAGGGAGTCCAGAGGGTAGTTTGAGCGATGAGGAGCGGGGAGCCCCTCCGGTTGTGTTTGGGGGTTCGCTGAGACGCACAAGAGGTTTGCAGATGAGAAGGGCCTTTGGAAAACAGCTTTTGAGCCGCCAGCGCCTCTGTGCGCCTGCGTGCTGCGGGTGGGGGCAGGGAGCCTGTTTGGGGCGCGCATCTTTGAGGGGCAGCCTCGGGGGCACGGGTCCTGGGTGAAACTGGGGATGGGCCCTGGGTGTCAGCCAGAGGGGAATTATGCTGGAGAGGGTGATGTGTAATTTCAGCTTCTGCGTCTGCAGTTGTGTGTGCCCCGAGTGTGTGTGTGTGTGTGTGTGTGTGTGTGTGTGTGCGTGTCCAGGACTGCCTGTGAGGAGGGTGTTCAGTGCTAACTAGCAGGCCTGCCCACCTGAGTGGCGGGGGTCTCTGAGTTTCCCTGGAGTGTGTCTGCAGGTGTGCTTGTGTCGTCATGCCCTGGTTTCCCCAGTGCTCACCTGAAAATGTGTGTTTCCAACAATTGTGTGTGTGTCTATCTGGCCGGGTGTTCCCGCTCTTTGACGCACCTTGTATTTGCACGATTATGTGTGAGGGTCTGTGATGGGTCTCATGCTTCTTAAAAAGGCTTAGGGGAAGAGGTGTTGACTCTAAGTTACCAGATAATATGTTCTGAGTATGTGTGTGTATTTAATCATATTTAATCCTCATGTTTAATAATTTATAGTCTTCCTTCATGGAGGGGAAAACTGACAGCACAATTGAGGTTAAATAACCCCTGAATCGGGGATTGCCAAGTAAAATACAGGATAGTTTCTTAAATTTGAACTTTAGACAAATAATGAATTACCTTTGGGTATAAGCATGTCCCAAATATTTCATGGGATTTGGCTATACTTAAACATAATTTAGAAAACTAAATAAAAAATGATTTTTATGTAGACATGACCCATGCAGCGTTTGAACATACTTATACTAAAAAATGTGTTGTGTATCTGAAATTCAAATCTCAGTTTGCTGTGTATTTCTTGTAATCTTGTTGTTAAATCTGGCGAGCTTGATCCTTGAGATCTCTCGGCTAGTGACTGGAAGGCTGGAACCCCCCAGTGCACCCTCCAAACACAGTGGCCCAAGTCCCGCCGAGGGTAAAGCTGGGTTGGAGGCGCGGTCCCAGGACCCCACAGCTGAGCCTGCTGCTAGGCACCCTTGCAGCAGTGTTGGCTTCTCCCCAGGGGCTGTGGTGAGGTGTCTGTGGACCGGCCCCCTTCGTCTTCACCGCAGTCCTGAGAGGCCATCACTTGAGCATCCTGTACCAGAAGAGGCCCCTGAGGACAGGGAAGAGGGGTTCTGGTCTGAACCATTTGGTCAAGCTGCAGTGTAGCCTTAGGACCGGGCTGAAATACAGCACTGGGAATGCTGGCCATGAGCGTGCTTATTTAGTGCCTGCTGTATATGCCAGACACCAGAGGCCCTTTTGATATCCAGTTAACTGACATTCACTTTCAGGGGCCCAGCACTTCGTGTCATAATATTTCTTGTTTTTCTTAAAGGATCAGAAACCCCACACGCATGGTCTCTGCCCTTGCCTTTGCCAGTCACCATGGCAATCGCTCTCCCCACATCACACCCTGGGCCTTGGAAGAACACTAGAGGGAGGCATTGCCAACACTCCCCTTGGATCTTGGGGACCTGGAGACTTGGGGAGGGGATGAAGCTGTCTGAGTCCACCTGACATCTGAGAGCGGTGCTGGGGCCATCTGGGTCCCCAGCCCAGACACTAACTGCTCTGGTCTCCTGTCCATAGGGAACACCTGTGGTGTCACGATGCTACCTCTCAGCACCATCGAGGGCCAGGAAACGGAGGCGGTGCAGACCAAGCCGCCGGAGAAAGGAGGTGAGACACACATGGGGTGGAAAACTGTGGGCAGTTGGGAGTGGGGAGGGTCTCCATGGTAAGGCTGATGAGGAAGTGTTGACCCTGAAGATTGATCCCAACCCCAAATATCTCCCGCAGGCTCTTCCTGGGGAGGGGGTGCCTTGAAGGACACCCAGGATGGAACTCCCTGACATCACCTGATGTCAGTGCATCCTGTCACTGCCCTACTCAGAGCTGCAGGGATCTCCCGGAAGCTGAATGAATTTGGGCTCCTTTTTGTGGCCTGGACACCCCTGTTGTCTTACCCCAGCCCCTTCACCCACTGGCATTCCCTGTCTGATCCCTGTGGACCTTTGGGCTGCAATTTAATGCATGTCTGCAGACCCTGCTGTGCAACCTCCAACAAGTGTCCTAACTTCTCTGTGCTTTGGTTTCCTCTTCTCTAAAGTGGGATGATGGGAGTAGCCATCTCAGAGAGATATTATGAACAACCAAATAAGCTATGATGTGTAAAATACTTAAATGCGTGCCTGGCACAAGGAAACTACTCCACACATATTAGCTCTTGCCAGTGGTTTCATAATGAAGATTTTATTATTATTGAGTTTCTCAAGCCTCAGAGGGCAAGATGGCCTCATGCCTCTTTCCTCCTCCCTCAGTCCTGCTTTCTGAGAACCCTGATGATCCACCAAAGAAGCCCATCAGAATGAAGGGAACAATGTTATTCAGAGTCCTGCCGTTCTGCCCTGTGGTAAGCCTGTTTCTTTCCTCCCTTTGACCAGACTCCTGAGTTCTGAGAGATCCGGAACTTCCTTTGCCCAGCAGAGACACTTGGGTGTCTGTGTGCCCCTTGTCCCTCCCTCATCCCAGTTGTGGCCCCATCCTGTGGGGGACAGTTTTCCTTGAAGATGCTGCCTGCTTTCCTGCCCTCTTTTCTTTACTAATTCCTGCCTCTGCTCCAATGTCACCTCCTCCATGAAGCCTCCCTTGCTCACTTTGGCCTCATTTCTCTCTAACCCCTGCCTTCCTGAATTTTTTTCAGAGTAGTTATTGCTACCCGAGAGCATACCTGTATCTGTGTGTTCATCACCTGTGTTCCCTACTCGAGTGGTTCTTGGGGAGCAGCAACCTCCTCTGTTGTTCAATGGCATATCCCCCTGCCTAGAACAGATGTAACCAGCATTAGGCACTGTATACACATGGGCTGATTAAGTGAGGGAATGAGTTACGTAAGGGTCCCTCCTGCGTAGGCAGCTGTGGCTTTGTCCACCTGGACACCATTCCTCCTTCTGCTACTAACACCCTTGATTTTTCTTGGGGGACCACCTGTCTCCATGCCCTTCGGATGGATCTGATCCCATCCTCAGACCAGCTCCAGGTATGCCCCTGACCAGTCAGAGCCAGCAATGCCAAGGTTCCCCGTGATTGTTCCAGGCTGGGCACGTGGCTCAACCTTGGCCAATGAGGCGTCTGCTCTGCCTCTGGGATTCTTAACAGGTGGGAGGGGAGCTTGGAGCGGCCCTGATGGGGAACCAGGGATGCCATGGGGAGAGGTCAGGGGAGGCACAGGGTGAGGTTGCTCGCAAGAACACGTTTCCTATTAGTGCCTGCAGCAGTCCCAGGGAGGACTCTCTAGAAATGTTATTAGAAAAGAATGCAAGAGTCACAGATTTTGCAAAGCAGTACGAAGATCATCCAAATTCACCAATTGTTAATATTTTTCTGTTGGTATGTTTTCTCTTGTAAATATAATATGTATATTATATGTATATAATATGTATGTTATATATATATATGTATATATTCCTCAGTGTGTATCACCTTAGAAATAGAATATTCTCTTATATAGTGTGGTTTTGAAGACCAGAGTCACACCCTGCCACATACTAATGTTTTTTGCTGTTGTCGTATGTTGTTGTTTTTTACCCTTCCCCCCAATGAGATTCAGGGTAGCTATGATCTCTGGAATACCATCTAATTGATGCCGTGTCTTGCATTTGAGCAGGAATTCAGGTATAATTTTCTTCCCTCCAGCACAGTAACCACTAACTGCATGAGGCTACTTCAATATCAATGAATCAATCTTAAAAAAAATTCAAAACACGGTTTCTCGGCCACTCAGGGCAGGTTTCAGTGGCCAAATGTGGCCAGTGGCTACCGTACTGGACATTGCAGATACAGAACATTGCCATGGTCACAGAAGGTTCTGTCTCAGGACTGGGTTAAATATCTTATATTATCAGAATTATCACACAGTGTAGCCACCAGAAAGTGAGGATATGGGCTTGGTGAGAGCCTTTTTATTTTAAGGTTGTTATTTCAAATTTTGTACATAATCAAGACTCAATGGCTGTTTTTATATTACACTCTTTTCATTCTCAGGATCCATATCTTCATAAAGTATTTCTTTTTTAAAAGAAAAACAACAAAGTGTATCTGTTCACATTTCTGCTCAAACTGCCCTTTTGCCAGAGAGCAGCTTGGCTTCATCTACTGCAGGAGCTGGCACAGAAAATTGTCTAGGTCAGGAGTGGGCAGACTCTGGCCATCCAGCCACAGCCTGTAGTGTAAATAAGGGCTCATTAGCACAGCCACGTCCATCCTTAGGTAGGGTCTGGGCTGCTTTCCTGCAAAGTCCAGTAGCTGTGACACAGACCTGATGGTGCACAAAGGCTAAACTATTCGCCATGACATCCTTGACAACAAAGGTGACTGATCTGGCTTTGAATAGATGCCAGACTGAAATCAATATGGGTGAAAGTGTGAGAAAAGTTAGAAGAAGGGGAAAAACAAACTGCTGTGACTGTGATGCACAGTGTAAAAGATATTTTGTGTTTGGGTCCAGCACGCATGTGCTTCTATGTGTTTCTTCATATTCCAGTAAGAAGTTTAAGAAACACTACTTACCCTTATTACCTGAACAACTGATTCTCTTCCACCTAAAACGTGCCATTAGCGACATTTTATATCGGTTTCTCTAGCCAATGAGGATGAGGAGGTCCCCGACCTCCCCCAATAGTGAAATTGAAGGGAACACTCAGATACCTGTGCTGGTGTCAGAGACTGTTTTAACCACCTGACTAGTGTTGGTGGTCAGGAGGGTTGAGGGGGTGTGCGTGACGCTGAGCCACTCAGCTCTGTACATTCCTCGGAGTTTGTCCACAGATTCCCTGGACATCTTCGGAGCCAGCGCTGCGCGGGCGCCAAGAACAAGCACTGAGCAAGCCTGCCCGCTCCTGCCCAGCGGCCCAGCCAGAAGCCGGGTCCGGAGGTCAGTCCCGCGGCTGCAGCTCTGAAGGGTCTGCGCCATCCGGGCGGGGGCGCAGCGCGGGGCGGCGGGATGGCGCCGGGGTCTCCGCGGGGAGGGCGGCGCGCCCAGGGAGGATGCGCGGGTGCGTTCGCGGCAATGGGGTGCAGGAGCTGCTGCCTAGGAGCCCCTGAGACCCGATGGTGCCCGCGGTGGGGCCCCTTGAGGAACCCGCGTCTCCCCTGAGGGCAGCCAGGATGCTCAGACCCTTCCGAGCCGCAGGGCGACTCCAGGTCCGAGGATTTCTCTGGCCGCTGGGAGGAGGGAAGAGTGGAAGGGACAGAGGAGTTTGGGGTGTCAGTAGTAGGGGTGGCGGGGACTCCGTCCAGGACAGGTGGAGGAGGAGCCCGGGTCCTGGTCCTGAGGTTTTAGGGGGTAGGACGGGCAGACGGGGGACTCTGTAGTTGGATGGAGGAGGCGGGAGGAATAGGTTTGCTCTGCACACCACAGAGGTCAGTTGGGTATCAGGGGGTCAGGTAACGAATTCGCTTAATGGAACCTAGGAAAATGATTTGCGGGAGAGTCCAGAAGGTAGTTTGGGGGGTCGGGAGGGGCAGGGAGTCCCTGCAGATGGGTTGGGGGTTCACTAAGGACGGATAAGAAGGTTAGCAGATGAAAAGGGCGCTTGGAAAACAGGTTTTGAGCCTCCAGTGCTTCTGTGTGCCTGCGTGCTGCGGGTGGGGGCGGGGCGTTGCTGGGGCGATTATCTTAGAGCAGCGGCCTCTGCGGATGGGCCCTGGGTGAGAATGAGCGTGGGCCCTGGGTGTAGGCAGAGGGAAATTATGTTGGAGAGGGTGATGTGTAATTTCAGCCTGTGGGTCTGCGTTTGTGGGTGGCTAGAGGGTGTGTGTGTGTGTGTGTGTGCGCGCGCGCGTACGTCCAGGACTTTGTGTGAGGAGGGCGTTCAGTACTAGCTAGCAGGCCTGCCCACCTGAGTGGTGGGGGTCTCAGAGTTTCCCTGGAGTGTGTCTGCAGGTGTGCTTGTGTCGTCATGCCCTGGTTTCGTCAGTGTTCATTTGAAAATGTGTGTTTCCAACAATTGTGTGTGTGTCTGGCTGGCTGGGTGTTCCCACAAATTGATGCATCTTGTATTTGCATGATTAAGAGTGAGAGTCTGTGATTGCATCTTACACTTCTTAAAAAGGTTTACAGGAAGAGGTGTTGACTCTGATTTTCCAGATAGTGTGTTGTCAGTGTGTATGTATGTGTGTGTATTTAATCATATTTAATCCTCATGTTTAATAATTAATTTTACTCATTCTTCTGGAGAGGAAAGCTGACAGCACAAGAGGTTAAAGAACCTCTGAAATGGGGCTTGCCAGGTAAAATACAGGATGCTTACTTAAATTTGAATTTCAGACAAATAATGAATTACATTTGGGTATAATTATGTCCCAAATATTTCATGGGACTTGGGTATTCGTAAACATAATTTCGAATATTAAATAAGTGATTTTTATGTAGACATTTACCATGTGGTGATTGGGACCTATCATGCTAAAATATGATTTGCCTATCTCAAATTCAAATCTCAGTTTGCTGTGTATCTGTTGTAATATTGTTAACTCTGGCAAACTTGATCCTTGAGATCTCTCAGCTAGTGACAGGCAGGTTGGAATCCCCACAGTGCACCCTCCATACAAACTGGCTGAAGTTCTGCCCAGGGTAAAGCTGGGGTGGAGGCGGGGTCCCAGGACCCCACAGCTGAGCCTGCTGCTAGGCGCCCTTGCTGCAGTGCTGGCCTCTCCCCAGGGGCTGTGGTGAGGAGTCTGTGGACCGCCCCCCTCGCCTTCACAGCAGTCCTGAGAGGCAGTCACTTGAGCATCCTGTACCAGAAGAGGCCCCTGTACCAGAAGAGGGAAGAGGGGTCCTGGTCTGAACCATTTGGTCAAGCTGCCTTATAGCCTTAGGACACAGCTGAAATACAGCACTGGGAATGCTGACCATGAGGTGCACTTATTGAGTGCCTGCTGTACGCCAGACTCCAGAGGCCCTTTTGATACCCAGTTAACTGACCTTCACCTATGCTTCCCAGCACTCTGTGTCATAATATTTCTTCTTTTCCTTAAAGGGGCACCATGGCAATTGCTCACCCCAAATCACACACTGGGCCTTGGAAGCAGCTCTAGGAGGCAGGCATTGCCAACACTCCCCTTGGATGTTGGGGACCTGGAGACTTGGGGAGGGGATGGAGCTGTCTGAGTCCATCCAAAACCTGAGAGCAGTGCTGGGATTCACACCTGGGCCATCTGGGTCCACAGCCCAGGCACTGACTGCTGTGGTCTCCTGTCCATAGGGAGCACCTGTGGTGTCACGATGCTACCTCTCAGCACCATCGAGGGCCAGGAAACGGAGGCGGTGCAGACCAAGCCGCCGGAGAAAGGAGGTGAGACACACATGGGGTGGAAACCTGTGGGCAAGTGGGAATGGGGAGAGCCTCCAAGGTAAGGCTGATGAGGAAAGGTTGACCCTGAAGACTGATCCCAGCCTCAAATATCTCCTAGTTGCTCTTCCTGGGAAGGGAGGGCCCTGAGCGGCACCCAGGATGGAACCTCCTTGACATCCCCTCGTCAGTGGGTCCTGTCTCTCCCCTGCTCAGAGTCTTCAGGGGTGTCTCTTGGGAGCTGGAATCAATCTGGGCTCCATTTTGTGGCCCAGATACCTGCCTGGACTGGCCCTGCATCCAGTTGCCAAGTCAGGAATTGCAGGGTCATTCAGGTGGAAGATGAAGGAGGCCTGACCCAAGGAGTTGGCAGAGAGGGTTGGCAGGAGTGGGGTGATTCCTGTGAAGCCTGTGGACCCTGCTGGTGGCTTGGACACATGAGTGAGGGCTGTTGGTTTTGTCGTGATGCTTGCTTTCTGAAACGTCTTACTTTGCGATAATTTTATATTCACAAGAAGTTGCCATAATAGTACATAGAAGTTCCATGGACACTTCATCCCATTTCCCCCAGTATCTTTATTTTATATGATGATGCTACAACATCAAAACTAGCCCATGGATATTCGCACAGTCCATGTGTGTTTTTACTTGTGTTTCATCACATCTATAGCTGTGTGTAACCATCATACAAAACAAGATACAGGCCACTTTTTTAGCTACCTACTCCCTTATCAGAGGTAGCTACTTTCCAGCTTCTTGTCCAATCTTCCAGAATGTTCTATGCTCACTCATACAGACAAGGATGTGTATCTGTTACTATGTATTTATGTCTGATGTACTGTGTGTACTCTATATGCCACTGCCGGTTCCTATTTTGTCTTCTTTCATTTAATTCTGATCTGACACTTGGTATCTTCCAGTCACAGTCCCAGTGCTTTCCAAGCACGCAATCACTCATGCTTCACAGCTCTGTGAGGTAAGGACAGTGATTGCCCCATTTTGCAGATGGGAAATCTGAGGGGTGACAGGGATGAATGAACAGCTCATGCTGGGATTTGAAGCGTTTGGCCTCGGGGTCTTTGACCTTAAGCACTGTGTCCCCTGTCCATCTTGGGGACCCTTATCCACAACATGCCCAGTTTGTGTTCCAGCTGCCTGGCATTCCATGGTCTGTCTGTCCTGTGTTCTAATTTATTTAACCTGGTTCGTACAGGTCGCCATTTGGGTTATTCCCAATCTTTGAGGATGACAATAAATGCAAGTAGAGGTAGGATTATAGTTGGGCCATATGGCACACAGAGGAGTATAACCATGATAATGTGTTTAAAAATTGAAATGGAAGCATCAAAGGGGTGTACATTTGTAATTTTGACAGGTTGACTGAATGGTCCTCCATAGAGAGACAGATTTCTATTCCCAGCAGGAGAGTAGGAGTTTCTAAGAAAATATCTGGATTTGTTGGTAGCTTTAAAATATCAGGGGATTTCACTCTAAATCAAGACATCTGTCTTCTGTGGGGAAACTAGACAATTTTCTGGAGAGGCATCCCCACAGGCAGCTGCATATCAGCTGTCCCTTCCTCCTGGACACGGGCTCCCCAGGGTGCCACCATCTCCAGAGACCCTGTTGTCTTACCCCAGCCCCTTCACTCACTGACATTCCCTCTCTGTTCCCTGTGGGCCTTCGGGATGCAATTTAATGCATGTCTGCAGGCGCTGCTGTGCAACCTCCAGCAAGTGTCTTAACCTCTGTGCCTTGGTTTCCTCATCTCTAAAGTGGGATGATAGTAGCCATCTCAATTTAGCTATGATGTGTAAAATACTTAACTGCGTACCTGACACATAGCAAGTACTCAACACATGTTAGTTCTTGTCAATGGTTTCATGATGAAGATCTTATTATTATTGAGTTCTCAAGCCTCAGAGGGCAAGGTGGCTTCATGCCTCTTTCCTCCTCTCTCAGCCCTGCTTCCTGAGAACCCTGGTGAGCCGCGGAAGAAGTCCACTGGAATGAAGGGAAGACTGTCATTCAAAGTCCTGCCAATCTGTCCCATGGTAAGCCTGCTTGTTTCCTCCCTTTGACCAGAGGCTCCTGGGTTCTGAGAGGTCAAGTACTTCCACCACCCTCTCTGCCCAGCAGAGACCCTTGGGTGGCCAGGTGCCCCTTGTCCCCCCCCAAGGATGTGGCCCCATCCTGTAAGGGATGGTTTTCCTTGAAGATGCTGCCCTCTTTCCTGCTTCCTTCTCTTTCCTAATTCCTGCCTCTGCTCCAATGTCACTTCCTCCATGAAGCCTCCCTTCCTCACTTTTGCCCCACCCCCCTGCCTTGCTGAATATTTGTCAGATAATTATTGCTACCCGAGAGCATACCTTGTATTTGTTTGTTCATTCTGAAGGGGTAGGAACCTGTTCTGTTGTTCAATGACATATCCCCCCTGGCTAGAACAGATGTAACCAGCGGTAGGCACTGTACACATGTGGGCTGATTAAATGAAGGAATGAATTAGGGAACGGTCCCTGCTGAGGCAGGCAGCTGTGGCTTTGTCCACCTGGATACCATTCCTCGTTCTTTTGTAAAACACTTGATTTTTGGGTGGACCATCTGCCTCCATGAACTTTGGATGTGTCTGATCCCATTCTCAGACCAGCTCCAGCTATGCCCCTGACCAATCAGAGCCGGCAATGCCAGGGTTCCCTGTGATTGGTTCCGGGCTGGGCACGTGACTCAACCTTAGCCAATGAGGAGTCTCTTCCGTCTCTGGGATTCTTAACAGGTGGGAGGGGAGTTTGGAGGGCCCTGGTGGGGAATCAGGGGGGCCGTGGGTAGAGGTCAGGTGAGGCACAGGGGCAGGATGCTCGCAAGAACACCTTTCCTGTTAGTGCCTGCAACAGTCCCAGGGAGGACTTTTGAAGAGGTTTTCTTATTAGGGAATAGTGTGAGAATCAAAGACTTTATAAAAACAGTACAGAGGTCATCCAAATCCACCGATTGTTAACACATTTTCTATTTGCATGTTTTCTCCAATATGAATATATATAATACATGATGTTGATGGTGCTCAACATCCTGCAATGTACAGGATGCCCCCCTTCCCCGAAAGAATGATCTGACCCCAAAATGTCATTAGTGTGACACTAACGTTCTGTTCTTTCTTCTCTGTTCACTTTCCTTCCAGCCAAGTGTTTGCTTCACCTATTACTTGGAACAGGATGACCCTGACTCTGATTCCCAATTTCCTCTTGAACCTTCGAAACCTGACCCAAATTGCACCTTTGTTCCTCTGCCTGTGTTAGAGTTTCATGAAATCAAGGTGTGTGAATGTCCCCTGTGCTGTCTCAGCTTTGTCACTGCTTCCTAATACCTGAGCTCCCTCTGCTTCCTGCTCTTGACTCAGCACCCTGGAATCATGCATGCTGGGCTACTGTGATGTAAAATCCCCAAATACAGCTGCTTAAATAAACCGAACTTGATGTCTCTCTCATGATTGTGGTCTGTGTGTAAAACTCCCAGGGCTGGGGTGTTACATCCCCGTGGAGTTGGGCAGCCAAGTTCCTTTGACCTTGGTGCTCTGTGCCACGTGGCTGGAGAGGGCTCACCCCCCATATCCCGTCCACATTGTGGCTCAGGGGAAGGGGAGGAGGATGAGGGAAGGGGAAGCCACACTTTAGTCCTTCAAAGGGCGACTCCTACAAGATGCCCAGATCACTTTTCCTCAAACCTCATTGGCCAGAGCATAGTCACATGACCACATCTAGCTGCAAGAGATGCTGGGAAGTGCAGTCCTTAGCTGGGCAATCCTGTGTCACCTACTAGCTTCTATTATTACAGCAAAGGAGAATGGATATTGTGTCCACCGCTGACCAGGTCTCTTATGTTAATTTAGCCCCGGCACCAGGCTGTGATGAACACATGAGAGAATAAATGTACTCTTCAATACTGTATCTCTCTCCCATTGACTAGGATCTCCTCCATTTTTACACAAATATTTAGAATGATGAACCTTCGAGCGCTGACCATGTGGTAGGCACTGAGCTAATGTCTTTACACATTTTGATCCACTTAATTCTCACAACCATATGGCTGGTTCTGTTATTATCCATCTTTCCAAGAGAAGAGAACAGAGAGGCACAGAGAGTTCATGTCACTTGCTTCAGGTCACACAGATCATAAGTAGCCAACCCAAGATTCAAACCCAGGCAGGCTGGCTCCAGAGTCTCTGCCAACAACCACAAAGTCGAAGTTGTCGACTGAAGTAAAAATACACAACATGAGAGGGGTGAATTTCAATTTTACTTGGGGACTTACTGAGGATTAGAACCAGGAGATAGCCTCTCAGAGAGCTCTGAGGAACTGTTCCAAAAGGTAGGTAGGAGGTCAGTTTCTGTGTGATTTTGGAGAAGGGGTCCGTGCAGTCAAGCACACATCTCAGCACAAGGTTCCTGTTGGTCATGAAGAACAGACATCTCAGTCAATGATTTTAGTGCTTTTCTAAGTATGGGAAGATGCAAGAATCTTGGTTCATAATATTTTCTCCTGAAAATATCTAATTATCTGAGGGCCATTTCCTCCACTTTTTCCAGAGCATAGAATGCCTCACCCGGATCTTCACTTTGAATTCCTTTCAGGGTGAACTGTAGGTAGGACTGGAGAGTGGGGAGCATCCTTTAGTTGGTAAATTTTAGAAGCAACAGCCACAAGGGGTCGTGGAGGTGTCTCTGCTGAGGTTTCTGGGCTCCTCCAGATGCCTGGTGGACGCTGGTCCTCAGCTCACCTAGGCTGGCTTCTCTTGGGAGACTGGGGAGACCTGGCCCTGCTCTAGGTACCTTTCACCCTCCAGCAGGCTTGCCTAGGCATGTTCATCCCCACGCAGTGTTCAGGGCACAAGATAGAAACCAATAACAGTTTCTCATGCACTTCAAACTTCTCTTTAAGTCACATTTTGCCAGGATCCCATTGGCCAAAGCAATTTTCATGGCCAAGCACAGATTCAGAACAGGAGGACACTGCACACTTAAATGTCAAATGGTATGGACATGGGGCAGGGTGGAAAACTCTGGCCGTTTTTGCAATCTACCACAATGCAATTCTGAACACATTCCCAACTTCCAGTGGATTTCCATGTCCTCTCCTGGGCCGCGTGGGGGACCAGTCCCTCGGTGAACAAGGATGCTGTCTGGCGGTACAGGAACGAGTGATCTTCAAGGACGTGGCCATATCCTTCACCCAGGTCCTGCTGCAGCTGATTCAGAAGGACCTGTACAAGGACATGTTATTGACAACTGTGGGAATCTGAGCTCCCTGTGTAAAGATGGCCGCCCCCAGTTCAGACACGGCTCGCCAGAGCTTGGTGGTCTGGTGATTCCAAAAGGCTATAAAGTTTCCAGAAGACACGGATGAGCTCCAGCCCAGGACTGGCCTCTAGCACTGGTGTTTTTGATGGTGTTGGCTCTGCTCCTGGTCTCAAGACAGCTTCCAGGAGCCCCAGGAGCACCAGTGCTCTAATTCACTTGCAACAGGAATGGTAGACTATTTTGGTGCTTGTATTCCCCCCAGGAGTCTGACCTGATCTGATTGGACCTGGCTTCATCACATGACCACAGCTAACCAATTACAGTGGCCAGAGAGATAAGGTATGAGCTGATTGGCTGATGTACGCAATGGGGTGGGCTCTGCTGCCTGGGAACTACTTGGGTCTCCATCCTTAGAAATTTGAGCTGGTGGGGTGGAAAGTGTGGGTAGGTCAAGGTGGATGTGGAGGCTGGGGAGGGAGTTTCCCCACGTTCTCTCTGGAGGTCCTTTTTTTATCACACGGTTGGTCTTTCTATGCAAACATTTGGTCTGGGTTGCATGCTGGGAGGCATCTCACTCTTCTTTCCTTCTTTGGAGCAGGGCATCAGGTTTTCAAACCAAAGTTGACCACCAGGTTGGAGCAAGGAGATGATCCTGGTGTCGGGGAGAGAGATGTCCCTGGAGCCCCCCAGCAAGGTGATGTGGAATCAACGTGAGCAGGAGAGATAGCACTGCAATCTCCATGGGAAATCCTCCCTATACGCTCCTGGGGAGGTGGGACTAGTCTGCAGGACAAGTTTCCTTCCAGGATGGCTTTTCCATTCCTCCAGCCCGAGAGATCCTTCCACTCTAATGTTCTCATCCCCACCCTTCTTCCTTGTCCTGCATCCTCTGTATCAGACTCCTTGGGTGGCAAGTGAGAGAAACCCTGACTCAGGGCCTTGGCACTGGCTGTTTCCTCCATCTGCAGGGCCCCTCCTCCAGGGTTTTTCTGCTGCTGCTTCAGCCAGCACCTTTTAATTTTCCTCCTTGTACGCATGTATTGGTGCCTTCATAGTTTACAAGATATTTATGGCAGTTCTTTCGTGCTGGCTGGTTTTAAGATTATCACCAGTTTACAGCCCTCTGTTACTTAGGAAGGCATCCACCCATTTCTGAGTAGTAAAATTATCACCTATCAGCTTCTTCGCCTCAAGAATATAGGAGAACATATAGAGAGTTTTCTCATTCAGATAATACACACATTTCATAAGAATCCCAAATAGTAACAAGGTGTATTCATTATAAAAACAAACAAACAAACAACCTCTTTCTCACTCCAGCTTCTACTTCTGAAGTTCTAACTTTGTTGATATTTATAATCTATCCAGCTTGAGATAGTTCAATAAATGTAAGTTTTGTTTTCCAAAACCAGATTCCAGTGGTACAAGTACACATCCATCAGAATGACTAGAGGAAAAATATGAGAGTTGGTGAGGCTGTGGAACCCCTGGAACTCTCATGCATTGTTGTGGAAGGGTAAATTGGTGCAGCTCTTCAGAAGAGAAAACTAGTGGCTGGCATCTAGGAGAATTGCACCTATACATGCTCCGATCCGAATAACTCCACAGTGTGGCTGGGGGTCACTGTGTGTCTGATGATTCTGCAGCCCCCTACCCCGCCCCCCTCCCCGTGACCCGGGCATCCAGGCTGTTGTGTCTCTGCTGCTCAGAAGCATAACCTGCGGCTCTTCCCTGTCAACTCGCACTTCCCTTCTCCTGGAAGACCTGGTCCAGGACTGGGTCCAGGTGGGGCGAGGGGGAGGGGCGCTGTAGGGAGGATGGCTGTTTGAGGCCCAGCTGGAATGCCCAGAAACAGAGACAGTGAGGCAGGAACGCTGGGGTCAAAGAGGAGGTGCAGGACCAGGATTTCCAAACCCTAGTAACGATAAGTTGTAGCCAGCAAGACAACTTTGTATACTTTGTTTCAGGCACTGTTTCAGTCACTCGACCTGAGTATCTATGTGGACAGTGGAGGGGCAGTGGTCGTGAGGGGCTCCTTTCGCGCCTTTGTCCTGCGCGGTCCCCGGGCACGTTTTCTGGACCCTCTGCGGGATGCCTGGGACCAGCACTGAGCTAGCCCGCCCCGCCCCTGTTCCCCGGGAAGCCCGCGCCAAGTCACAACCCGTTCGGGAGGTCAGTCCTGCCGGCTGCAGCTCTGAAGGGTCTGCGTGTGCTAGGGGCTGGAGGGCTGATGGGGGTCGGGGCGGCAGTGGGATTGCGCTGAGGGGCTGCAGAGGGAAGGGGAGGGGGCTCTCGGGGAGGGGCTCCCTGAGAGCGCGCGCCAAGTGCGTTCAGGGTCTGGGGGGCTCAAGGGGCGCTGCCTAGGAACCCGGCACCCGTGTGGCGGGCGCGCCGGCTAGTCACGTTGAGGACCAGGGAGTCACCCCAGGACGGCCAGCAGTTCTTGGTCCGGTTGAGCGCACAGGCGACTCTGATTCCCGTGGATTCCTCCTGCCACCTAGAGGAGAGAAGACCGGAGGGACAAGACAGGACGCTGGGTCCAGCAGGGAGGGGACAACGGGGGCTCTGTCTTCCTGACTGGTGGGGAGCACAGGTCCAGGGGGTATGGGGACAGCGACAGAGACTGTGATGCAGGGAATCTGAAGCCCCGGAGAGGAGGTGAAGGAAGCCATCTCCTGATACTCACCCCCTAATAACAATAAAATTGTAGCCAACCCATAAATTGCCTGTACAGGTCTCATACACTATTTCAGTCACTTGACATGTGATGTGGTTCAGGATACCCTACACCTAAATGTGGCACCTGGCATATTGAAGCTGAAGGGGTTTGAGAAAACAGCCAAAGCAGGAAATTCACTCTCACCTCTCCTTTCCCCTTCTTCCCTGAAACAGGTCATAAATCCCTCACGGGAGACGTGCCCTCCCTATACCAGGAGGAAAGGAGCATCCTTATCTCCAAAGAAAAAGGAACGCTTCCAAGAAGAATCCTAACACACAGGCCTTGCTAAGTTTCCACCAGGTTATTACACTTACCTCCTATTCCTTAACCTCTTATAGTCTTCCACAACTGTCCACGCCCTATCAAACATAGCATAAAACACTCAGGTCTGTTTCTTTGGGTCTTCATTTCCTTAGGAAGGCTCTTGTGTCATGTAAAAGTTATATTAAAACAACTTGTAGGCTTTTCTCCTGTTAATCATCTTTGTTAGTTAACTTTCAGACCCACCCAGGGACCATAAGAGGGTAGAGGAAAAAACTTTCCTCCACTACGCATGCATTTAATCATATTTGATTCTTATATTTAATAAGTTACTGTCTTTTCATTCTGGAGGGACAAACTGAGGCTCAGAGAGTTTAAATGACCTCTGAGTTGTAGATTTCCAGATAAGGAGGGCACTTTTGGGGAATCCCCCCACCAGGAGTTTGTGTGTTCCGACTTTGTGAGACTAGGCTTGACTCTGCAAGAGTCTCACGTGTATACCTAAAAAGTCATCGCCAAATCTCAGGTCATAGGTTTTTCTCTTATGTTTTCTTCCAGGAGTTTTCAAGTTTTGGTTTTACATTTAGGTGTGTGATCCATTTTGAGTTAATTTTTGTGATGGGTATAAGGTCTGTGTCAAGAAATATTAACCATTATGTCATCATTATCATCACTACCATGAACATCATTATGCATAAAATAATTATTGCACGTTTCAGTATGCTTTCCCCGCATATCTTGAGCCCCTGCCCGATAAATATTCTTTAGTTAAATACAAATGGCTCCTAAACACAGGAAAACATGTTCTACCTTGCTCATGAAAAAAGAAACATAAACTAGAACTGCCTTGAGCTTCTCAACCTTGGTTTTGGAAAATTTGAAAAAGCATCATATAACACTGAGAATGCAGGTTTGCTCACACAGGCTGGTGGGGGTCTAAGCTGCAACAGTGTCTATGGAACGCAATTTAGAAATCTCTATCAAAATGACACACACATGTGCACTTTGCCTCAGCGATTCCACTCCAGGGGATTTATCTTCCTAGCAGATTTACACAACTCGGAATCGCTGAAGGTCAAAGTTATGCACTGAATACTGGTAGCAAAGGGCTGAAAACAACTCAACCACCCAGTAGTCAGGAATGGGTTAAATAAATCAAGTCACAACTATACAGCAGAATCCAAACAGCTGTTCAGAAACAGTGGGCAAATTCTCTTTGTACTGATATGAAAAGCTCTCCGAGGTATACTGGTAAGTAAAAAATGAAGGCACAGAATACTGTGCAAAGTCTCCCACCTTTTGTATAAAAAAGGGAGGAAATAAGACCATGAGTATTTTTGCAAACATAAAAATATATGTATTATTTTTGGACAAATATATAATTATACGTAATAGTGAATCTATGTATCATAATGATAGGTGTGTTATATATTACTTAAGTACACATTTTATGTTACAGTATATATCATATTGTGCAAGTGTCATACATTGTATTATATCTTTACATTTTAAATTTATTTATAAGATATATATTATATTTATATATTTAAAATATTTTATATTTTAAAATATATTTATTTGTATTACAGATATATATGTACAGAATATATATTATAGTATAGATACACGTTTATAATATATATCAATGATAACCAGACGCATCTGTGTGTATAACGCACAAATACATATACATATATATCTACTTATATATACATAAAGAAATTGTGGAAGGACGCTGAAAACGTTCATGCTTTCATAATTATTCATAAATATTTAAATAATTGCACTGGTTACCTGGGTGTATGTGGTTTATGACATTAAAAAGTTGGTGGGTGAACACCACACACTAAAATAAAATCAAAATGGATTAAAGACCTAAATGTAAGGCCAGACACTATAAAACTCTTAGAGGAAAACATAGGCAGAACGCTCTATGCCATAAATCACAGCAAGATCCTTTTTGACCCACCTCCTAGAGAAATGGAAATAAAAACAAAAATAAACAAATGGGACCTAATGAAACTTAAAAGCTTTTGCACAGCAAAGGAAACCATAAACAAGACGAAAAGACAACCCTCAGAATGGGAGAAAATATTTGCAAATGAAGCAACTGACAAAGGATTAATCTCCAAAATTTACAAGCAGCTCAATATCAAAACAACAAACAACCCAATCCAAAAATGGGCAGAAGACCTAAATAGACATTTCTCCAAAGAAGATATACAGATTGCCAACAAACACATGAAAGCATGCTCAACATCACTAATTATTAGAGAAATGCAAATCAAAAACTACAATGAGGTATCACCTCACACCAGTCAGAATGGCCATCATGAAAAAAATCTACAAACAATAAATGCTGGAGAGGGTGTGGAGAAAAGGGAACCCTCTTGCACTGTTGGTAGGAATGTAAATTGATACAGCCACTATGGAGAACAGTATGGAGGTTCCTTAAAAAACTACAAATAGAACTACCATACGACCCAGCAATCCCACTACTGGGCATATACCCTAGGAAAACCATAATTCAAAGAGAGTCATGTACCACAATGTTCATTGAAGCTTTATTTACAACAGCCAGGACATGGAAGCAACCTAAGTGTCCATTGACAGATGAATGGATAAAGAAGATGTGGCACATATATACAATGGAATATTACTCAGCCATAAAAAGAAACGAAATTGAGTTATTTGCAGTGAGGTGGATGGACCTAGGGTCTATCCTACAGAGTGAAGTAAGTTAGAAAGAGAAAAACAAATACTGTATGCTAACACATATATATGGAATCTAAAAAAAAAAAAAAAAAGGTTCTGAAGAACCTAGGGGCAGGACAGGAATAAAGATACAGACAGAGAGAATGGACTTGAGGACACGGGGAGGGAGAAGTGTAAGCTAGGATGAAGTGAGAGAGTGGCACAGACTTATATACACTACCAAATGTAAAAGAGAGAGCTAGTGGGAAGCAGCCACATAGTACGGGGAGATCAGCTCGGTGCTTTGTGACCACCTAGAGGGGTGGGATAGGGAGGGTGGGAGTGAGATGAAAGCGGGAGAGGATATGGGGATATATGTATATGCATAGCTGATTCACTTGTTATACAGCAGAAACTAACACACCATTGTAAAGCAATTATACTCCAATAAAGATGTTAAAAAAAAATTGGTGGGTGGCACACACACACACACACACACACAAACGGTGAGCAGACTTTCCACTGCATACTGCTTATTTAATTTAAAAAAATTTAAACCATGTGTTAACTATTGAAAAAATTACTAAAGCATTTACAGGAAGCAGGTCTTCCGTCCCCTCCAATCCAGCCTGGTTCTCGCGTGCCCCCCAGCGGAGCCGGCCGGAAGCGGCCTGCGTTTCCCGCGCGGCCCTCCGGCCGCCCCACAAGGCGCACGCGCAGACCGCACACAGCGCATGCGCCGCGGGTTTGGGCGCCAAGTCCGAGGCCGAGCGTTTCAGTCAGGCGGCGGCGGCGGCGGCGGCGTCGTCGGGCTAGCAAGGTGAGCGCGCGATGTCCCGGGTCGCACACTGCGGGAGGCACGTGGGGGCACGGAGCGGGCTCGCGGGCAGTGGAGGCGCGGGCCTACCTGAGGCGACGCTGGGGGGGCCGGGCCCCTTCACTGGGAAGTCGACGGGAAAGGAGGCGCTAAGTAGCGGCCCTGAGGGGAAGAGGCGGGAGGCCGCGCGGGCGGTGGTCGGCTCTGAGGAGGACGCGGCGGCCTCCCTGCCCCTCACGCCTCGGCCTCCTGCCAACGACCTCCTCGGCCAGAAGGCTTTCAGGCCTGGACGGTCCGCCCGCCCCCGCCCTTCCCCACCAAACACCCTCCTTTCCCCTTGAGGACCTTCGCCCACCCCTCCCCTTCGAGGACCCCCCCTTCCCCTCAGAACATCCTCCTTCCCCCTTGAGGACCCTCCCCCCGCCCTCCCCCCAGAACCCCTCCTTCCCTCTTGAGGACCCCCACCCTCCCCTTCGAGTACCCCCCAGCCCTCCCCCTCCAGGACCCCTGCCTTCCTCCCCAAGGACCCAACCCTGGCCCTTCCTTTGCTAGAGCACCCTCCCTCCCCTTGAGGATCCCCCCTCCTCCTCAAGGATTGCCCCACCCCCCTGCCCTCCTCAAGGACCGCCCTCCCTTTTGAGGACCCCCAGTCACTTCCCCCCCCCGTAGGCCCCCTCCACTCGGCATCCAGACCCCACGCCCCCTTAATCCCCCACCTCTCCCCTCAAGGCCCAGCTCTCATACTTGGCCCTGCCCTTGTCCCGCCCCTCTGCCCTAACTCTCTCCCAGCTCCACCCCCTTTATCTACCTCAGCTCAACTCCTTCATTCTGCTCCCCGCTACCTCTGTCCCACCCTTTCTCTCTGTGTTTTTCCCCCTTGCTCTGGTTCCACCTCTCCTCTCCCAGTCCCTTACCTTCCCTCTACCTCAGCACTGTCCCCACTTCTGCTGCTCTACCTCAGTCCCACTCTGCGTCTGTCCGCTGTGCCTTGGCCCCTGCCCCTCCTTGCTGCTCCTCCCCCCATCTCAGTCCCACCCCTCCTGTCTGTGTTCCTTCCCCTTGCCCCATGTCTCCTTCTCCCTCAGCCCTGTTCCACCTTCTCCTCCACTTCTGTCCCAACCCTCCTCTCCGTATCCTTCCCCTCTGTCCTGGCTCTGGACCCCTCCCTCTCCTCAGTCCCGCCTCTCTTTTCTGCTGCTCCTTTACCTGAGTCCTGCCCCTTCTTTCTGTGTGCCTAGCCCCTGCCCCGGCACACACCTCCTTTCCCAGACTGGCAGCTCTTTTCTGCGCTTCCTCTTTAGCTTGCCCCGCTCCTCTGCTCTGCCCCTGCACTCTGCTTTGCCTTGCTTTGCTCCCTTTCTCTTGCCTCAGCACCTCTCTTCTGTTTGCTCCCTTCAGTCCCTGCTTCCTCCTCCCACCACAGCCTCTGCCCACCTGGGATCTCTTGGTCTCCGCCCCCTTCTCCCGCCACTCATCCCCATTTCTCTAGAAGTTCTTCCCTACTCAGAAATCAAGCAACCTACCATCACTCATACATTTTTTTTTAGGAACTCGAACTTTTTTTTTTTTTAGTGTTTAACATATTAGCTGCTTTTGTCACTACCTTCTAACATGCTTCCCTGGAGAACTGGGTTGGGGGGGCGTGGGCGCGGGAGTGAGATAGAAGGGGCTATTTGGGTAGAAAGGATAGAAAGTATAAATACTACCTTTCTCCTTTCAGGAAATTTACTTGCTGCCCTCTTTCGTTTCAAAATTCATAATATTTTTGCATTAACTTACATAATACATCTATATTCGTCTTACTATAAAACATGTTTCTTAATAGTAGACTTAAAAATTGATTCTTCAGGATGGTATGCCTCGTGATTTTCAGCTCCCACCTTATTTAAACCTTACAGCAACATGAGAAAAAAGGTCTTTCTTCTTTTTCCTTATTTTCACAGATGAGAGAAGCTAAATTTATTTATTTATTTATTTTTAATTAATTAATTTTTGGCTGCATTGGGTCTTAGTTGCTGCACGTGGGCTTTCTCTAGTTGTGGCGAGCAGGGGCTACTCTTGGTTGCGGTGTGCGGGCTTCTCACTGCGGTGGCTTCTTTTGTTGCGGAGCATGGGCTCTAGGTGCGCAGGTTTCAGTAGTTGTGGCACACAGGCTCAGCAGTTGTGGCTCGTTGGCTCCGGAGCACAGCCTCAGTAGTTGTGGCGCACAGGCTTAGTTGCTCCGCAGCATGTGGGATCTTCCTGGACCAGGGCTGGAATCCATGTCCCTTGCATTGTCAGGTGGATTCTTAACCACTGCACCACCAGGGAAGTCCCGAGAAAAGCTAAATTTAGAAAGGTGCTACTAATTACCCACGTTTCCACATCATTTTGTGTAGATGGCTAATGTTCCAAAATAAAGAAACCATTTACTTCCCGTATGTCAAGTAAATATTTAATAATGAATGTTTAAAGTGGAAATGAAATTATTCTTCTAAGGAACTTTTTGGTGAATGGAGAAATCAGAAGTGCAATTATGAATTATTTTAAAAATAATCGAAACAGGAGTGGTGACATCCCCTAAATTTGATATATAACCAAAATTAACAGCTTTCAATAGTCAAGAAAGAATGAAATAAATTAGGCATTTGTTTCAGGAGATTCCCAAAGTCCCACAAACAAACTGATAAAACTCTTAAGGAACCAGGAGTAAGAAAATAATAAAGATAAGTGAAACTAATACATGAGAAAACAAAAATAATGGCATTGGAAGTAGCAGCTGGTACCTGGGATGAGTGGCAATAATGAAAAAAAATAGCAGTAATTAACAAAAAAGACAAACTAGGAATAAAACAACATTGATTATAGACAGGATAAAGTTGTGTACTTAGGATATTTCAAATTCTCAATCATGTGTTAATATATTTCAACTTCAAGCAAATGGATGATTTTCCTGGAAAAGTATTTTTTAAAAATTGGATTCAAGAAATAGAAAACCTGAGCAGACCAATGAGCATTACAAAGCACCGAACAAAGTCATTAATTGGTTGACATCAGAGAGCCTTTTGCCCAGATGGCTTTAGTGGTATCAAGAGTTAAAAAATAAAGTTTAAGTAAAAAAATTTTAGGAAGAAAAACAATGTGCCAAGAACTACTGAGGTATGTGGTTAAAAGTTGGATGATAAGGGATGTAGGATTAGGATAAGACTGAGCTCCAAAAGATAAATATTTAAGGGAAGCAGAATCAAGAATTTATGTAAAAGAGAGAAAAGGAGGGATGCTGAGGGTGCCCTCTGAGGAGACAGAGCCATGAGCTTCTTTTCAGTACCTGTGGCCTGGAGGGCCTTGACTGTTCAAGGTCTTGCTTTCCCTCTTTAGGCCAGGAGAAAGGATTGTGACTCTCTGCTCTAGCTTTGGACCTGGCTAGTCTTGGGAGGCAGGCTGGCAGGATTTCACAGCCATTTCCACTACTCCTTTCTCAGGATCCTTCCCTGGAGGCTGCAGACCTAGAAATTCAATTCAGGGGGGCCTCATACATCCCAAGAAGGAAGCGATAGCAAATTTAATAATTGGTGGTAGGTGGGAAAGGTTTTAGAAAAAATTATACTCTTCTCATACCTTATCCCAGACTAAATTCCAGCTAAAGAATTAAAATGAAATGTTTAAATAAAGAAATAAGAAAATATATTTAAATATTTAACTGATCTCTGAATGGGTAGTGATAAATTGGACTTTGAAATATTAAAATTCTATGAAGACTAAAGAGAAAGTGTGGCATGGTTGGAATTTTTTTTTTAAGCAAATAGGTCAAAGAGTGAATATCCTTTTTTTATATGGAGGCTTTACCAATCAGCAATAGGAACATCCTGGTGGAAAAAGGGCAAAGGATAGGAGCAATGTATAATTGGCCAATAAATCTGAAAAAAGTAGTAAGCTCTATTATTAATCAAAGGAAATGCAAAATTAAAGAATAAAATATATCTTTAATTTGTCTTATTGGCAACAGATTTTGAGAAATGATAATGTTCTTGGCTGGCAGAACTAGTTACATAATTTGCAGGGTGGAGTGCAAAATGAAAAAGTGGGGCCCCTTGTTTAAAATATGGAAAGTCTCAAGACAGCAACAAGAGAGCATTAAATTAAGCTTGAGCCCTTCTGAGGCTTTGTGTGACTGCACTGGTTACATGCCCATGAAGCTGGCCTATTGACGTGCCGGGTGGGTATGTAATCTTATATATTGAGATTGGAAGAAGAAATTGGTGGAAGCCTTTGGGAGGAAAATTTGGCAGATTGTGTTAAGAACTTTTTAAAAAGTTCATACCCTTTGTCCAGGTAATTTCGCTTTTAGGAATCTGTCCTAGAAGGGAAATATCAGAGATGTGGACAAATACTTAGTTTCAGTGGTGTTCACTCATTATGATTTATAATAATGAAAAACAAAAATGCCTTCAAACAGAAAAACTAGTTGTCATATAAATCACAGGTGCATGTTTTTTAGTGGAGAGGAGAAAAGAAAAAAGGAAATGTTTTCCCCAAGTGGCAATTTTGTTTGTGATTTCATAGAGTGCAAATTTTATAGAAGAAAAGTATTTTTTATTTTCCTGATCATAGAAGATAGAAGGTTCATTGTAGGACATTTGAAATTAGGAAGTAGTTTTGAGGGAGAAAGTATAAAATCACCAGTAAAAATAATTTGTAGTCTCACTGCTCATAGATAACTCCTTTGGTGTGGTATTTTGGTTTACTTTCCAGTTTTTTTCCTGTGCTTTATATGGTTGAGTATACATTCTATATTCAAGTTTGTTTCCTGCTTTTTCACTTAATATTACAACCTAGATATTTCCCCACGACTATAACACAGCTAAAAAATTTTTAGTCAAATATAATACAGAAAAAGGCACAAACCATTAGTATATAGCTCAGTTTTCACAAAACGAATACACTGTGTCCATGTCATGAGCTCCTGGATTAAGAAAATAGACCATTACCAGCTTTCCAGAAACGTCTTATGTTGTCCCCTCCCAGTCATTACCACTGCCCCCCGAATCTCAGTCCCAACTGTTACCACCATTCTGACTTCTAACACCTTAGACTTGTTTTGCTTGTTCTTGACCTGTGTACAAATGGACTCATGTAATGTGGACCTTTTTTTGAGCCTGGTTTCTTTTACTCAACAGCAAGATGCATCCATATTCTCAATTCTGTTTAGAATTCCACTGTTATGAATATACCATTCTACCGTGGTTCTGTCTCCTCTCAAACGCTTAACTATCATCTGAGTTTTTCATTTTGAATATTCTGGAGGGTGTGTAGTGATATCTCATTGTGGTTTTAATTCAGATTTCTCTGATAACTAATGAAGTTGAGCCCTGTTTCGTATATTTACAGCCATTTAGCTGTCTTCTTTTGTGCAGTACCTGCTCAGATCTTTTAACCTTTTTGCTCTTGTTTTGTTTGCCTTTTTCTTACTGATTTGTATGATTTCTTTATATATTTTGCATATGAATCCAGTTCTTTGTAGGATGTATGTTTTGTAAGGATCTTTCCTCATTCTGTATTAACTCATTTAAATTCACTTTTTTTTTTTTTTTTTTTTTTTTTGCCGTATGCGGGCCTCACACTGTTGTGGCCTCTCCCATTGCGGAGCACAGGCTCCGGACACGCAGGCTCAGTGGCCATGGCTCACGGGCCTAACCGCTCCGCAGCATGTGGGATCTTCCCGGACCGGGGCACAAACCCGTGTCCCCTGCATTGGCAGGCGGACTCTCAACCACTGCGCCACCAGGGAAGCCCCAAATTCACTTTTTTAAGTGACATTCTTCTGTGATTCATCAGTTAGTTCAGTTCATTGTGGTTTGGGGTTCAAGCCTCTTTTCCCTTCACTGCCATTTCTGAAGTTTTTCTAGCCTGTGCCTGTGGATCTTCTAGACCTGGTACTGTGACTGAGGCAGCATCCTGTCTGTAGATGTGCAAATCTATGTGAATGTTCATTTAGACATTTGTGTGAAAAGAGCTAACTTCCTTTGCTTCAAATAACCTCTGCTGTCCAGTCCTAACTGTGGAAGCCATTTGTGAGTCTCTCTGTGTAATTTCTGGAGGTCCTGAGGTTTCTGAATCCTTTCTTCATCTGGTACAACTCTGCACACCATCTTCCACAGCAGTGTGTTCTGAAACAGCCTGCTTTTTAGAGTATTTCCATCCTTTGAAGGGCCAAGCTGTAAAGATGCTGCACATGACAGAGGTTTTGGATATCTCGAGGAATCCCCAGCTCATTCATCTACACGATCAAGAAAAAAATCCAGAAACCATCTGCATAAGAAACCTAGGGGCTCTGAAAGTTTCTCCCCAAAAGTTTAGGCATTTTCAATACCTGTCAGTGACTGGGCCTCACCAAGCTGTGAGCCAAATCCAGGAGCTCTGCTGGCAATGGCTGCAGCCAGAGACCCACACCAAGGAGCAGATGATAGAGCAACTGGTGCTGGAGCAGTTTCTGAATACTCTGCCAGAGGAGGTTCAGACATGGGTGAGGCCAAAACAGCCCAAGAGCAGCAAGGAAGCAGGAAACCTGGTGGCAAACTGGATCCAAGCGTGTGCGGAGAGAGGCGAGAGAGGAAAGAAGCAACTGGCTGTTTGCATTTATTGAACATTTGCTGTATACCTGGCATGTAATAGGGAGCTTAATAAAGATTTGTTGAATGACTGAACAAATGAATTTTATAATCCAGTCTAATCTGCCTAATCTTGTGTGAAATGGAAGAAATTAGGGGTTTGGCTTTTGCTTATTTATTATTTCTCTAGGAGTACCCCTTCCCTCCAGCTTTGTTCCCCCTCCCCTCCACATTTCTTATTAAGCCTGAACTTTAGTATCAACACAAAAGACCACACAGCCAAAAAAAAAAAAAGAGGGCATAAAATGTGGGAGATATGAGGCCTGGAAATTTAACTTCTGTTAAAATTTGACTTGCCTCTTAGAAACTCAAGTTACTAGATTGGAACTAAGGGCATTTCAATAATGAGAGAAGAAAGCTGTTCACTCCTAATAGTCCTTTGAATAAAGTTGATACTAAAAACAAAGTATTGTTTGGGTGTATATAGAGAGACAAGGAGAGAAAGACAAGGGAACAAGACTTGGGTGTGGACCAGTGGGATGGGTTAATTACATTTAAAAGTATAAACAAATTTGAAATAAACATGAGGGTCATGCATGGCTGAATACTGATGTATCATGAATTAAGGATTCTGATCAGTCCTGTGCACCTGCATTCCTTAAAAGAATTTTGAAGATGTTAATAGTGAACATGTTGGACACTTAAAATGTACTACATTCTAAGTATTTTATAATATTCATTTACTTCTCTTAATAGCCCTTGAAATAGGTATTACCCTCCTTCCATAAATGAGGAGACAGAGGCACAAAAACGTTGAATGACTGGCCCCTGGTCCCACGGTTAGTAATTGGCAGTCAGGATTCAGCTGGGAGGCTGGCACCAGCGTCTGTGCTCTTAATCACGGTGTTACACTGCCTCCAGTGGACATGTGGGATATTGTCCCACGTTGGTTTTAAACTTGGCCAAAGGCACAGCCTTTGACGGAGCTGGAATTCAGGGGAAAGGAAAGAGCTCTCTAGGATATGAGAAAAAAATTACAGATTAATGAAAGATACACTTAGAAAGAGACTGCAGGCAAGGAAGGCCTTCAAGGTTCAAGTTTCTGTAGGGAAGGTGGTGGTTGTATTCTAGATCAGTGAGTGAAAAAGATGTAGGGAAAGCTTAGTAATAAGAGTTGCCATTTTAAAAAAATGCATGCTGTGTGCTTTACATATGTAATGTTTAATCCTTACAGGAACCCTTAGAAGTAGAGGTCTTATCATTTTCATGTTACAACTGGGAAACTGAGGTTCCCTGGTAACTGAATGGACGGTGAGGCTAGGACCACTGATATAAATAAAGAGGAACTCCTGCTTTATTTGGAAGGTACTGAGAAGCAATGGAAGAGTTTAGAGGTGGAAGATAACCAGAACTCTTTTCTGGAACTTGCCATATTGAGCTGAGAAATGATTTCTGTGTTCTTTCTCTTGTCATAGGAAGTCCAGGACTGCTGCTCCGTCCCGTGGCAGGACAGGATGGCGTGGGGGTGGTAGGCTACTCTCTGTGCCTATGGGTGCTGCCTGACTGGACTCAATTCCATGGTCATTTCTGCTCCCTTCTGGGTTTCCCTGCTCGGGACTGTGTCCTTGCAGAAAAGAGAAACACCGAAGAACAACAAAAGAAGGGCACAATGATGTTTGACAGTATACCATCTGCTAGATCTCAGGTGAGTCGGGCTTTCTTCTGATTTAGTTCTCCAATATGGGGACCTCCCCTTCCTGACTTCCAGACATTCCCCGTCTAATTAAACCACATCCTCATTTCCTCAAAGTCTTTATATAAACATTACCTAACTGAGCCTCTTCCTGACCCTTTGTATTCCCCTTCCCTGCTTTATTTTTCTCTGTCACACTTATCACCACCCCACATACTATATCTTTAACGTTGTTCCTCTTTTCCTATCTTTTGAATTAATTTTTCATTGTTTAGTATTCCATTTTATCTCCACTTTTGGCTTAGTCAAAACCACCCTCATGTGGTTTGTACTATTATTATGCTCCTTTTTGTATATGAAATAAATGGCAGCTATTACAGGGACATGATACTGTTGTGAGGTGTTTTTTTTTTTAATTTGCTCAATGTTCTTGTTAAATCACATTTTGAAACCAGAAGAAATTAATATGCTGCACTTCCTTTAGAACCAGAAAAGAATTCATGGGAGGGAGGTGACGATTAGGAAAAAAATTGTCTAAAAATGCTCCTTGAGGGAGAGATGGGGGGAAAAAAATTGAGAAACACTGTCCTAGATGATCTGTTCCTGAGAGTAGCCCTCTGTCCTTACAGTGTCCATGTGAAGGATCCCAAGTGAAGATGCCCACAGGGACTACTGAGGTAATATAAACGAATACTGTATGTAAGTGGGTGGATTATGACAAACTGGGGGGGCACCTGCCCCATCTAAGGGGAAGCTATGACTCGGCTTCAGCTGATGGCACCATGTAAGAATGTGGGTCCAGATCCCCAGATCTCCTGATTTTTCTTAAAGAGAAGCCAAAAATCCAGTTAATAATTTGAAATATACAAATTTTTTGGTGTTGGAAGCTAATATGAATTTTGAAGAAAGAATTTAAAAAAACACATGTGAGCCAAATAAATCCCTCTATAGGAGCTGGGCAGCCAGTACACGCCCTCTAGTTTAAGTCATATGTTCATTGATCTGCATAATGTTTCCATAAAAACACAAAAGATGTATATTAGTAAAATGGGTATCATAGTCTTATGTAGTCTTCTAATATCTGCTTTTTAAATTCACCCTTCGGTTACCAAAATTGTTGCATGTAACTGTAGTTAGTTTGTATTGCTGGAATACTATTCCATGGTATGACTATACCATAATATATTTATTTCTTCTACTATAAATGAATGTTTGGGTTTTTTCCATATTTTGGATGTTATAAGACAGATGTTATGAACATATCTATCTCCAAGTACACATGAGCAAATATACCTAGGAACAGAATTTCTGAGTCCAAAGTGGTTTACTAATTTACATTCCCCTTAGCATCTTATAAGAGGCCCCAAGGGTCCACATTTAAGACAATATTTTGTATTGTCAGACTTCTTAATTTTTGTCAGTTGAATGGGTATAAAATCATACTTTGTCATTTTGAAATGTATTTTCTTATTTATTAATAAGATCGAATATCTCTTCATATTTATGAGCTCTTTATGTTTTATGGATGAGTCACTGAGGCTTAACCTATCCATTCTCATAAAGCTTGTTAGAAAGAACCAGACCCAGAACCTAAACCCAACTGTCTCTGATTCCTGAGGTTGAGGTATACTGCTCAGCTTTTAATTATTTGCATTTTTTCTTTCTTTATAAAGTGACTTAAAAGGATTTTTCTCCTGCAACCCAAATCTGTCAAAATTAGCAGCAGGAACTATCTCAGAAATGTTCTCACTTCTTTCAGACTATAAGACAAAGAAAGGTATCTTTCTAAGTCCCTAGAAATAATCTAATTGGATTAGAACACTTGGATTAGAAGGTTTCTCCTGGTCTGAACATCTGCTTCATGGTCAGTCCCCTCTCATCAGGCACCTTTCCCCCTCCTTGGGATAATTCCTAGATTTCAATCATTTAGGAGTGTGTCTGGTATTTTAGGGGCTGGTGACTTTCAAGGATGTGGCTGTGGACTTCAGTCCAGAGGAATTAACCTACCTTACTGCTGCTCAGAGGAAACTCTACCGGGAATTGATGCTGGAAAATTATAGGAACCTGGTCTCCCTAGGTAAGCTGTGATGACCAAAATTGTCTCCAGACATTGCCATATGTCCCTGGTGGCAAAATCATTGGAAACAGGCTTTATTTTTCTTCTGTTTAAATTTGCATTTTCCTTATTATCTCACCGTCTTTATAACCCAGGTTGGGAGTTCCTGTGGGTACAGGACAGAACCCCCAAGTTATGAGTCTCCTTCTTCAACAGGGTACCAGTTCCCTAAACCTGACATTATCTCAAGGCTGGAAGCGGAGGAGTCACGTGCAGTGGAGGAAGACAGCAGTACAATGATATGTCAAGGTGAGTAGTGAGACAGGAATCGTGGGAAGACAACCCCGGTCAGCCAGGAGGGGCCTGGGAGCTGTTCCCCAAAGCCCTCTCAGCTCAGGGCGAAGGTTGATAAGTGCTCTCACCTCAGAGGTTCATGCCGCTTCCCCACATCACGTGCACTCAGTACTTCTTTCATCTCCTCTCTGAAGCTCATCTCTTCCTGCAGCATGAGTTCCTCTCCTGAGCAGCTCCAGGGAGGCCAGTTTCCCTTTTCTCTAGTGTTCCAACATAAATGAATGCATTCATTCATGCCTTTCCTCTGGCACCTAGAAATCAGAGGTCTTTCCTCTTTAACTGAGACAAGCAAAAAACCTTGGCGTGATACCACTCCTTTTTCCAGCCCCACTCAGGGGGTTGCCTTTATAAAGCACAAACTTTTGACCAGCTTCTTACCACCCTCAAAAGAAAATCCAAACTTTTAGCAAAACATTTAAATCCATCCCAATCTGGCCTAAAATTCACATCCCACCCTCATCTCTCTCAGATATTCCAAGTAGAAACCTGTGTCGCTGGCTCCCCAGGACTGTGTACTTTGACAGTTCAGTGTCTTTGCTCAGGATGTTTTATAAGCTTGCCACCCGCTTCACTGCTTACTGAGCCCTAATGCCATCCCCTCCGTTGAGTTTTTCCTGTTCCTAAATGGAATCAACCCCCACCCCCATCTCTTCTCCTGTAGTCATTTATAGCTTGATTGGGGTCCTTTTTAGAGACTTGTTATGACCATCTGGTTGGATAATGCTTTGCTCAAAATAGACATTTAATAAATGGTGAATTGAAGGGAATGGGATAAGATTAGAGATTGGGAGCCAAGAAAAGAGTTAGAATCCTTTTGCTTTATTCTGAGCAAGAGGTTGTTGACCTGTTTACTCCAGCGTTTCCCTAATGGTCCTGTAGAACTATGGTAATAGGCGTTCTTTAAAAAAAAAAAAAAGTGTTCATGATGAGATCAGTTAGAGAAATGCTGCATACTATATTTCCCCTCTTCGGAATTTGAGATGCCAGTTAAAGGTTCTGAAGAGTCCTACAGGATTGAAAGCTGCTTGACTTGGATCCTATGGTATCTCCCAAACTGACTTGACAGTGGAATCCCTTTATCGCCACAGCTATTAGTTGCTTGGCATAGTAGTAATTTGCCAAGCATGGTCTGGATGCAGACAAACCCCAATCCCAGCTCTTTCTCTGGTTTCCTCCTTGTTCTCCTGTCTGTGTCTCTGGCATCTTTGTCAACGTTCAGTCCTCCTGGATGGTCTCTTTTCTGCCTCATCCTCACCCTTCCTTGCTTACTGTCCTTTCCATCCTCCCATTCTCTCCTTAGGTTCCCAGAAAACTCTCAAACCTCTTTAAGAACTGTTCTGCTATGTTTGGTCTCTTTCTTCTGTTTCTACTACAATGATGTGTCTCTCTGAGTAAAAATAGTAGAGGAACTTTTACATTGCTTTTAGATTGGGAGAAAAAACCTGAAACCAAAGATCTAACTCCAGAGCAAAGCCTGCCTATAGAAAAATCATCCTCAGGGGCAGGAAGACAGGATTTGGACGTAGGTAACTTCTGGTGTGTCTGTGCAGAAGAGTCTTCTCCCGATGATCCATTGGGTTTGCACCAGGTCAAACAGGAGAAACTTTTGAGTCCGGTAAAAATGAATGACCCCAAGACCCTTCCTCAGGAAAGAAGCCATGACCGTGATCAATTTGAGAGACGCTTGGATCTTACTAAACAGTCAGAGGGTCTTCTAGGAAAGGATCCCCAGGAACGCACTCCTCCTGGAATTTGCACCAGTCCCCAGCCGGTAGACAGCAGGCCTTTCGTCCAAGAAAACAAACACAACAGACGTGAATTTTGTGAAAGAAGCTTTAGTACCCAGTTGGCCCGTGAGAGACACGAGCAGATCCATACAGGGAAGAAACCCTTTGAATGTAAACAGTGTGGAGAAGCCTTCTACTTCATGCCACACCTCACCAGACATCAGAAGACTCATTCATGTGAGAAGTCCCCTGGGTGCAATGAAGGTGGAAAGTCTTTCACTCAGCGTGCAAATATCAATGGCTGCATAAGAATTCATAGTCAGGAGGACTACTATGAATGTTTCCAGTGTGGCAAAGCTTTTATCCAGGATGTGCATCTTTTTCAACATCTCAAAGCCCATGAGGCAGCAAAAGCCCTTCCACCCACGTTGCCCCGAAACAAGACACATTTAATTCGATATCAGCGGAAACACAACCGTGTCGGAGAGAGAGCCTGTCAGTGTTGTGACTGTGGCAGAGTCTTCATTTGGACTTCACATCTCATTCAGCACTACAGAATTCATGCTCAAGAGAGGCCTTACCAGTGTCAGCTGTGTGGGAAGTGTTTCAGCTTACCCTCCTGCCTCACTCAACATTATCAACTCCATTCTCAAGAGAAACCGGTTGAGCGCAGTTACTGTTGAAAAACCTTGACTCAGAACATTCTCAACACTTTTGACCTTCCCCTGGAGAGAGACCCTTTGAGTGCTCTGAATATGAGAAGGTCTTCCACCAGCCCTCACACCTTGTTAACAACTTGAAAATTATTCGTGGTGTGGTCAGAAAACAGAGAATGGTTGCAAGAGGTTAGAACAATCTTTTTGCAAAGGGAGAGTCAGCGCATGTGTCAGTCACTCAGGCAAAAAACCTTACAAAGAATATTTTTGTTGCATAGGAAAGAAGCTAATAGATTTTGCCCTTCTTTGGTGTTATCCATAGAATGGAGAACCTTGATTTTGACATCCTGACAAAAAACTTGCAACTGGTAGTTGGGCTCCAGACAGGAACTCTGTTGCCTAAATTACTACAGAAGTGTTTACATACAGTATCTTTACCACATGGGATGTATCAGCAGAGGGCATGGTAAAAAGATTTTTGAGGTGTACCTATGTTGATTCATCCACAAAGCTGAAGTAATTGGTAATATGTTTACACGGTACTTGTTGATTTACAAAACATTGCCAAATATATTATTTGATCTTTTAAGGAATGCTGCATTGTACCTAGTATGAGGATACTTATTTCATTTTTACAGGTATAGCAAACTTGAAACTCCAAGTTGTCATTTGATTTAACCTGGGTTGTAAGTGATGGGGTAAGAACTGAACCCCAGTGTGGTTTGGTTAGGTTTGGCTTTTGAGATTCCATGAGATATTTATTTTATATCTATCTTGACGCTCAACCCAGGGTTGTTTTATTCCTGCCATACCCCTCTGAAGAATAGGTACAGTACTATACTGACTGCAGCCGTCTTCCTTTTTAGTAATCCCAACATTATTTCACATTAAATCAGATGGGGACACTTGTAGTATAAGGGGTTCAGAAAGCTTTTTTTTTTTTTTTTTGGCGGTACGCGGGCCTCTCACTGCCGTGGCCTCTACCGCTGCGGAGCACAGGCTCCGGACGCGCAGGCTCAGTGGCCATGGCTCACGGGCCCAGCTGCTCCGCGGCATGTGGGATCTTCCCGGACCGGGACATGAACCCGTGTCCCCTGCATCTACAGGCAGACTCCCAACCGCTGCGCCACCAGGGAAGCCCCTGATATCTTTTTTAAACCTAAAAAATCTAACCTTCTCTAAACATTAGTATTTTTTTCCTGCAGTTTTTATTATTTGTAAAATATACTTTAACTATTATTGAATTTACTTTCATGTATTATGTGAAGAAAAAAATTATCCCCCATTGTTAATTGCCCCAACATCAATTTTAGTAAGTGATACATAGTCATAATATTTTATTTTATAATACAGTTCTGTATCTGGATCATCCACTTTGTTTCATTGTTTTGTCACCCTATTATATCATAGATCTGTATTCTTTTTAACTTTTATAGCCTCATGTGAGTTTTCTATCACTGTGCCTTTAAGAAGTTTATTTATGTGTGTTATATTTATATGAGAAAAATGAATTTTATTACTCTTCCAGATGAAAAGTTGTTTAACAATTAAAAACAGCCTTTTGATGATTATTGAAGTGAATTTATAAATGAATTAGGAAGAATTAACATTGTTACATTTAAACTTAGCATCCGGGAATATGATATTGTTCTTTTATGTACTCAAGCATTTTTATCAGCCAGCAAAGTAAGTTCCCCTTAGTTATTCCTACATACTGTTGCAGTTGTAGGTTTCTTTGTGTAGGGTTTTTCTTTTTTTGTTATAATTCTCAAAAATCCAGCATCCCAGAAATGGGGTTCCTTCACTGTTGCCCCACTACATGCATTCAAGCTAGCCAAACCCTACACTTCCAGCAGTTGGGGGCCACAGATGCTCTTAAAGGAAAATGCAGAGAAGCATAGCAGTAAGTATGTGCATACACACACACACACACACACACACACACACTTATGAATACCACCACCTCAGAAGGGTCAGCCATACACCCACCTGGGCCCCAGCTTTGAATCTCCTACCACTCTGGGTCTAGGGCTAGGGCCCAGACCATCTGATAGTCAGGTCTCCTCCAGGTGAGACCCTGAAGGAGGGATGAAGTACAGGTACATTGCCATGGTACCCAACCCACTTCAGCCTTTCAGGTGAAGAGACCCATTTGGATTCATTAACTATAGGTGTGTGGGTTTTGTTTTTTGTGCTTTGTTTTGGGTTGGGTTTTTGTTGTTGTTTTTTTGTGGAGTTTTTTGGGTTGTTTGTTTGTTTTTTGGCTGCACTACGCAGCTTGCAGGATCTTAGTTCCCCGACCAGGGATCGAATCCACTCCCCGTGAAGTGGAAGCACGGAATCCTAACCACTGGACTGCCAGGGAAGTCCCTCCCCATAATTTCTCTTTTTAATATGGTATAAGATATATGTTTAATAAACCCAAAATCTTTAGTGTTTCTCTAAAGACGACAAAGTACGTAAATTTAGACATGTTTAGCAATGAATGTTTCAGTATTTTTATCTTAACTGAAAATGATCTGGATGTTCAGTGAATTCCCATCATTTAATTTAATTTAGGAAAACTAAAGTTTCAAGTTATCAAACATCTGGAGAAATTAATTTTAGGTAGACATACAATAAAACAATCATTTTTAAAGAATTCATGTAAAAATTTTAATCCCATTGATCTCTATTTCATTACCTATGAAAATATCATCATACCAAGTTAATTTTCTTGCTGACAAATTTTGTAACAAAGATAACATGAACTTACTTTTAGTAAACCTAGGAACAATTAAAGTATTAATACTTAATGCTGATGACCCTAAAGACATGTCTATATTAATCAAAGCAACAACTTAGGCTTGTTTTCATTTATTAAAGAGTAATTCTATATCACATGATCCTTTAAACATTTGGATTACTTTTTTGTTACATTTAAAAATATTAATTTGTAAGTGCTTAAAGTCAATAGAGCTCTTTTACAAATTCATATTGATAATATCATCTGTAGGTAGAAACAGATCACATTTATAACATACACAAACATACATACATCCAGGTAGACACAGAGATCTCATAGTTTTCCTGCTTGAGTTTTAAAAGTCCATTTTTTTTAAGGTCTTAGTTTCTACTAATTAAGCCAAGGCTGTAGTCTCAGGCAGCATGGGCTGTGTTTGCATTTCAAGGATATGATAAGAGTTATAACTTCAAGCCTTTTCCTAGGAGTACTTTTGTCTCTGAGGGTCAGAACTTTGAAAAGATGTTTTTTCAAGCCAGCTGTGTTTAGCTGTGCATGCAAAATTAGTTTTGGAATGTCAAAAAAATTTTCATCTTGGCCAATTTAGGGTTAGGTAAATATCTGTAAGTATTGGCTCCGTACCAATTGTAGAAGCCAGCCGGAGCTCCAGTGGGTGGCTGCCTGTCCAGGAGCTGGGAGGCTTTAGAAGCGTAATCTCCTGCTTTCTTTTAGTTTCATTTTACTATAAAGTGCAAATCTAAATTTAAATTTCCAATTTTAAGCCACATTTAAAAAATCAGCCAACCCAGTTGACTGCAAAATTCCTTCCAGGCCTTCTTGCCTGGACCTTCCCCCAGGTCCTCTGCCTAGGACACCTACCGGCACCCTCTTAAGACTCCAAGTCTTAAGATAACAGCTCAAATAAAAGTCGTGGACCATCACTTAGTATAAGGAGACCCAGGTATCAGGAAAAACTCACCAAATCACCTGAAGGGTGCTGTGAAGCCAGAGGGGCTCAAGGGGCCCATGCTTGTTACAAGCGTGGTCTAAAGGAGACTCCAGGTGACCTCAGGTGGGTTCTTCTGATATCCTGCTAACTACGCCAAAGCAATGTTAATGAAAATAATAATCTGTAGAAGAATAGAAAAGAGTTTTATTATAGAAAAGAGTTTTTATTTTTATAAGCCAAACTGAAGGTCAACCTGAAAGCCATCTTCCCAGATTACTCTTGAGAAGCTGCTCCAGTTTTCAGCAGTTTTATATATTGTCAGAGCAAAGAACATTAAACAAGTCAGGGTTATATTTCTTCAACGTTTCAAAAAAAAAACAACAACAGATCAGCACATACACAGCAAGTCAGTATGGCCTTGGAACCTGGGAAGGGAGTCTTTATCATTAAAGGAGGAAAAGGAAGAGAGGCACTTAATCTTTATTTTTAACATGGACATTCTTTCCTTCTGGTCAGTGTGCCCTTAACTAATTAAAGCAGATGTACAACGTATATACGACAGGCCACAAACAGGCTATTTTAAGTAGCATAACATTCAAGTTAACTCAGGTATAAGCCTGAATGACTTCCCTGTATCTCAACGTGTGAACATTTCTTTTATCAACAGCCACCACAGGGCCCTGCATACTAGTGGACAGCCACCCTGGGATTTCCCCTGCAACATTCAGGATCACCCCTGAAACCTTTGGGCCCCACATGTGAGCGGACAGCCCCCACAACTTTCCATTTCCCATCCTGTATTTCCCGACGTCTTGGTGCTCACAGGAGTTTCCTCGGTCTGCTGGCTGGCCCTGCCAGTTGTTGGGCTGCACCCCACAGGCCTCAAGGCCTGAACTTGCCCGGCCTCAAGACCGAAGAAAGAGCCCGGAGTCAGCAACAGAGACATCAGTGGTTTAATGGGTTGGGGCGCTTACACGTCTGAAGCAACACCGCACCGTGTGTGGCAGACGGCGGGCAGGATATGGCGTCTTCTCTCCGTGGCGAGGAAGGGGAGATTGCCAGTTATGGGGGAATTAACATCAGGTGGGCTCATTGGTTACCAGGGAAACCAGCAGAGGAGCACGACCCTCACGGCCCCTTTGATAAGAACAATCATCAGTTGGGACTTGGGGCAAGTGTAGGAAAGTCAGTCATGTGTGTGAGTGTAGGTGATGCAGGCGCTGGTCCAGCAGGGATGTAGAGAGCAAGAAAACAGCCACCTTGAGTGGCCTGACCATACAGTATGCCTTCTAGGATTCTGTCCTGATTCATGGATGACAGTGCCACTAAGTGGGGTGAAAACTGGGGAAGATGCAGGTGTGGAGGATAACTGAAGAGCTCTGTGTAGTTGTGTGAAGTCTGAAGTGCTTGCTACATGTCCATTCAATGTGATTCAACGATGGTCTATCCATTCACTAACCAATTGTTTATTGAGCTTCTATTATGTACAGGGAGAATCTGGTCTGGGTCAACTGTGTGCTGGAGCATGCCAGTACCAGCTCACAAGAGCTAATTGTTAAACATTCAAGAATGTTGCAAATCAGTCATTAAGCTATCAGTAGCTTGGCATTAGCTGTGGTGAGATTGTTTACACCATGGAAATTGACAAATGCTTTTTTTTTTTTTTCCAGAGAGTTGATTTATCAGCACCACAGTAAATAAGCCAAAGTAATGTCTGTGTTCATGCAACTTTCATTCTAGTGTCAGGGACAAATTTTAAACAAATGATTATAGAATAATTAAAATTGCAACGCATATTTTGAAGAAATGAGTGATGAGAGTATAGAAGGAAAAATGGGCTAAGTTGGCCAGCAGGGGGTGATAAGGAAGTAATGCTTGAACTGTGATCTGAAGGCTGAACAGCATGTTTTAACATGGATCAGGATGTGTTCTGTTGATGAGGTGTCATGGTTTGATTGGCAGTATCTTTTTCTTCCTTAGTGAAACTTAAAATAATGGAGTATCTTTCAATGAATGGTGGTTTAGATTCACTAGCAGGTATTAATCTGATTCAGGAAGGGGTGTCTGAACTGGATTTGTGGGGCCCAAAGATTCCAGGCAGGTGTTGCAGAAATGACCATGGAGATAGGAAACCACCAAGGCTCAGGGATCCCAGCCCCCGGACCCCAGCTCACACCAGGGAAGCTCTGATTTTTGTGTTTTGCTGTTCTGCTTCATATTCGTTCAGAAAAATACACATTGAACACCAGTGTGTGCCAGACACTACGACACACAGGCGATACAGTACTGAGGAGACCAGAGCGCTGCCCTCATGGGGATTATATCTGAAGGAAGGGGATGGGGATTCGGGGCAGAGCAAACAAACTGAATAACTTAGGTAATTTCAGAAGGATGATAAATGCAATGGAGGTAACAAAACAGGATGCAGGCATGGTGAGTCACCTGGAGGAGATCTGCTTTGGATGGCAGGGCCACAGAAGGTTGTTCGGATGAGGTGACCTTGGAGCTGATAGGGAGTTGGCCACTCAGGGGTCTGGGGGTTACACCAAGGGCCTTGATGTTTTCTGCCTCAGACAGTATATCTCAGGTAATCGTGGGAGTGACACCTGTCACCTTTGCTGTATTCTATTTGCTAAAGTTAAATCACAGTTTCCTCCCACACAAGGGGAAGGGATTATACCAGGATGGGACTCATTAGCATGTGCCTGCCAACCCCAGGAATCACCAAAGACTTGCCTGATCTGGCTGGCTGGTCACATGCCAATTTATGTCTCTCCCAGGGATTATGCATTTGATCAAGAGGTTGATGTTCTCAAGTAAAGGAGAGCTCTTCAACCCTCAAGGATATGTTGGTAGCACTGCAACCCTCTCCTAAAAACTCCCAAAGAAATGTCTCAACAAGGTAAGATTTTTTAAAGTCCTAGAGAAATACAATCCAATCTCTATCATTAAAAAGCAGAACACCCCCTCCCGCAAAGTAGAACCCCAAATGGTTCTGGACCAAAAATATTGGATCCTTTCTCAACCCTCTGAACTTTGGGTAGATTGCCTATCCTATCTGAACTTCATCTTCCACATGTAAAATGAAGAGGATTTTATAAAGAGTGATAGAGATAATGTATAAAAGTGACTAGTACAGGTGGCCTGGGAAAAAAGGGAAGAATTGGAAGCATGACAATAGGTGGAATAAAAAATAGTGGCTTGGGGACTTCCCTGGTGGTGCGGTGGTTGAGAATCCGCCTGCCAATGCAGGGGACACTGGTTCGAGCCCTGGTCCGGGAAGATCCCACATGCTGCGGAGCAACTAAGCCCATGTGCCACAATGACTGAGCCTGCACTCTAGAGCCTGCGAGCCACAACTACTGAGCCTGCGTGCCACAGCTACTGAAGCCTGTGCACCTAGAGCCCATGCTCCGCAACGGAGGCCACCGCAGTGAGAAGCCCACGCGCCGCAACGAAGAGCAGCCCCCGCTCGCCGCAACGAAGGCCCAATGCAGCCAAAAATAAAATAAAATTATTTTTAAAAATGGTGGCTCATCAAGAGATCAGATGTGGAGGAGTGATTAAAAAATAGTAAATATTGTTCTCTCCATTTTTTTCTGGAGCTTTATCTGAGCACATGGCAACCCAGCTGGAGACATTTCCCAGCATCCCTTGCAGGTCAGAGCGGCCATGTGACTAAGCACTGGCCAATGGGATGTCAGCAGAAGTGATGGGTACAACTTCCAGGTCACATCTGAAAAGCACTCTCCTTGCCCTCTACTTCCTCTGTCTTCCTTCCTGCAGCTGGACTGTGAATGAGTTGCTAGTAAGCCTTCTCCTACCACGTGGATAAGGAGACTGTATGGGATGGTACAGCAATGAGATGGGAGGAACCTGGTCTCAGGATGACTTTGTGGTGTAGAGACACCCATGTTTACAGGAAAGAGAAAAAAAAAAACCTTCTGTATTATTTAAGCCACTGTTGTTTGGTCTGTTAAAGCAGCTGAACCCAAAACCCAACCAATACAGTGCTATCAGGTAAACATTAGAGAAAGAAAAATGTATCCCTGATGTTCTCTTAGGAAGGAGCCACATGAAGACCGTGTCTCTGCAAGTACGATATGGACTGTTTTTCTTCCAGAATAGTTGCTTCTTCTGATGAACTCACTGACTTGCATTTCAGACAAATATTAGATGGAATGTGTGTACCACTAAGCATTAGAATCATTTTGAGCAGGTCAAGGTGTGATCACTTGTGGGAGGTCCATGGAAATGGATGAGCTGAGCAGAAAGTCCCCTAGTGGACTCACACTCCAGGATACAGGGTCATTGGTGGGCTTTGGGATGAAATGACCCCTTACCACAGTTGTCGTTCAGTACCCACAGGGGATTGGTTCCAGGACCCACCAGGATACCAGAATGGATGCTCAAGTCCCATAGTCTGCCCTCCATACCCACAGGTTCTGCATTCATGGGTTCGACCAACCAGGGATTGTAAACAGAGTACACGATCCACGGTTGGTTGAATCCGCAAATGTGGAGCCCGTGAATACCGAAAGTCAACTGTTTTTTAAATTTTTCTCTCCCTCTTTCTACCTTCCCCTGTGTATGTACAGTACCATTTGCCTAAATTAAATGCACCTTGGACACGTCTCCATTTTATCCAGCTGCCTATTGGGGCTTCCTGCATGAATCAGCATCAACGTTGTTGTCAACTTTTTGGGCCACCCAGTGTGTTCCTGGTGGTCTCTGGAGACATTAACACCTCCACTATGACCACAAGGAAAATCCTGTGAGGCTGGATTTCTGGGTCACTCCATGTCTTAAGGTGGCACCTGAAGATACAGCTTCCGCAGGGATCCCTTCACGTCCTTGTTCTTCAGGCTGTAGATAAGCGGGTTTAGGGTGGGCATGAGGATGCAGTAGAAGACGGCAGCCAGGCACCCTTGCTGTGGGGAATATCGCGCGGTGGGCATGTAGGCAGAGCTGCCAGTGCCGTAAAACAGGAGGACGGTGGCCAGGTGGGAGGAACACGTGGAGAAGGCCTTCCAGGGGCTGGCTGCTGAGCGGATCTGAACCCCCGTGGCCAAGATGCGCACATAGGACGGGACAGTGAGGCTGAAACAGCTGCTGATGACGCAACTGCTGGCTGCAAATCCCGCAGTCGTGGACACCTGTGTTGGCACAGGCTAGGCGCGTGAGTGGTGGGATGTCACAGAAGTGGTCAATCACGTTGGGGCCGCGGAAGAGCAGGGAGAAGGTGTTGGTTAGGGGAGGGCAGAGAAGAGGAGCCCACTTCCCCAGGCCGCCGCCACGGAGACGCAGGTCTGGGGCCTCATGGCTGCCCCGTACACCAGGGGCCTGTAGGTGGCCAGACAATGGTCAAGCCATGGAGGTGATGAGAAAACACTCTGCGGACTCCAGGCAGACAAAGGCAGAGTTGGGACATGTACGCATGGAGGGAAATCTGCCCCGAGCCCAGCAGGGTGGCCACCAGGGCCCGGGGCAGGGTGGTGGACACGGAGCAGATATCCACCAAGGAGAGGTGTTTGAGGAAGGAGTACATGGGCGTGTGCAGGCGGGCGTCCAGCGTCACGGCGGCGACGATGGAGATGTTCCCCAGAAACGCGGCCGGGTAAGCCAAAAGGAAGGCAGCAGCGCTGAGCAGCTGTATCTCAGGGACCGCTGAGAAACCCGGAGGAAGAAAACGGGCACTGCCTTGAGATTGGTCATGTTGTGTCTTCGGAAAAGCTCGCGAATGGCAGGGGATGCTCAAAAAGCAGTGCATGGGGCTTCCCTGGTGGCGCAGTGGTTAAGAATCAGCCTGCCAATGCAGGGGACGGGTTTGAGCCCTGGTCCGGGAAGATCCCACATGCTACGGAGCAATGAAGCCCGTGCGCCACAACTACTGAGCCTGTACTCTAGAGCCTGTGAGCCACAACTACTGAAGCCCATGCGCCTACAGCCGGTGCTCCACAACAAGAGAAGCCACCGCAAAGACAAACCACCGCAAAGAGAAGCCCATGCACCACAACGAAGATCCAACACAGCCAAAAATAAATAAATGTATTTTTTTAAAAAGTAAACGAATAATCATGACTCTCTTTATAAAGCACTTTCTCGTCTGTTGCTATGTTTAATATCCATAAGGACTAAGGACCTCCTGGGGATAGATTTCACCTCCATTTTACAGATAAGATAATGGAGGCTCACAAAGGTTGAGTATCTTGTCAATGATCAGAGATGTAGTAAAGTGTTAAATTTTCCGTTTCCGGTTTTGCAATTTCCCAACTGCTCCTTGCTGGCGCTCAGAGCAAGAGTCAACCTACAGCAAAGTAGCATTGGCTCTAGGGGCCCTAACTGTATATGCTCTCGCCCTTTGATCAATTTATTTCTGCATGGATCATGGTCTCTACAAAGCTGTTTCTTTCTTACATAGATGGAGAGGTCTCTGGACTTGGGCAGTATGTCCAGAGTGCAAAAGTTTATCCTACTGGGTTTATCTGCCAGGCAAGGCATAAGGATTGTGCTGTTTGCCGTCTTCCTGACTCTCTACCTGCTGACCCACCTGGAGAAAACGTGCATCATTTTCCTTGTCTGCAGTCATGGTGAGCTCTGAAAGCCCATGTACTTCTTCCTGGGCAACCTGAGCTGCCTGGAGATGTGCTACATGTCAGTGACCATGCCCAGCTTGCTCGTGGGGCTGAGGTCCGGTGCATGCCATGTGCCCTTCACAGCCTGCATAATTCAGCTTTTTTAATTCATATCTCTCATTGGCACCAAGTGCACCCTCCTGGCTTCCCTGGCCTATGACCACTATGTGGCCATCTGCCACCCACTACCCTACCTGCTGCTCATGAGGCCCCAGATATGCCTGGGTTTAGCTTTGTCCTCATGGCTTTGTGGGCTGTTGGTCTCGGTGGTCAAGATATCATGCATCGCCAGCCTGTCCTCCTGTGGCCCCTATGTCCTCAACCAATTTTTCTGTGATGTCTCCCCTCTGCTCAACCTGTCCTGCACCCACGTGACCCTGACGGAGCTGGTCGACTTCATCTCTGCCATCGTCATCTGCAGGATTCTGCTAGTTGCTCTGGCCTCATATGCGACCATCAGGAGGGCTGTGCTCCAAATGCCTTCGGCTGCTGCCGGCGGCAACCCCTCCACCTGCGCCCCCAACCTGACTGTGGTGGACATCTTCTGCTCAGTGGTTCTCTTCACGTATTCCCGCCCCAGCCGTGTCGAACCCACTGACCTCAACAAGTTGCTGTCTGTCATCTACACGGTGGCCACGCCCATGTGCTGCCTGATCTAGTCTACTGCCTGCGGAACAAGGAGGTCCACGCAGCGCTGCGGAAAACCCTCCCACAGCGCCGAGTCTATTCAGCGAGAACTGATATTTCTTGCTCCTGATTTTAACATTTTCGTGGCCAAAACACGTGCAAAGCTTTCAAAGGCAAATAGAAATCCGGAGGAAAATATTTGCAACATAACGTATAAAGACTTCTTTAAATAAAGGAGAAAAATACGAAGACCTCCACCGAGAGAAAAACCAAAAGGAAAATGGTCATGAACATCAAGGCTATTGAAGGAAACATGTAAGTGGCTGATAACCTACAAAAAAGATGTGCACGCCCTCTAGTAATCCAAGAAATGGAAATTTACTCCTTGCCCACTGTAAAAAAAAGTATAATACAAAATTTAAGCACAAGAATTTTTATTACAACACTGTGAAATTTGGAATAAACATTATTTTATTGGAAATTTTTACAAATAACTCCAATGTCCACCAACGTGAAATTATTTAAAGATGTTACATTATATACATAGTGTGAAATAACAGGCATTCATTAAAGAGATTAAACCAGACTTGCAGATACTGCCATGGGGAGACAGTAAGTTGTTTAGTTAAAAATGAAAGAAGCAGTATAAGAGTATGTCAAAGATTTGTAAAACAATAATAATAGACTAATTGCAGTAGTTATTTATGTTAATAACTAATAACCTAGAAAAGAATCTGAAAAGATATATATCAGAGAGTTATTAGCTATGTTTTTAGGCATGAGACCACAGGGGACTCATATTTTCTATTTTATACATTTGAATTTTTTGCAATAAACTTGTATTACCTTTATAATTGAATAAATATGCATTTTATAAGAGAAAACAGAAATTCAAAGAAAGACCTTCTATAGAATGACTTACTACCATACTAGCATATTTTTCATTTTTATTTTAAGTAATAAAAATTCGTGTTGGGGGACTTCCCCGGCGGTTCAGTGGTTAAGACTCCGTGCTTCCGCTGAAGGGGGCACAAGTTCCATCCCTGGTCGGGGAACTAAGATCCCACATGCAGAGTGATGCGGCCAAAAAGAAAAAAAATAAAATCGTGTTGACAGTGCCTCAAGGGAAATGAACATGTTCTAGTGTGTTTTGTGAGAGTATATGTTGGTACGTTTTAGAAGGGCAGTTTGCTAATAAATACAAAAAGCCTCGAGAATCTGAATGGCCTTGCATTCATCCATTCAACTTTGGGAATTTATCCTGGAGAAGAAAGTAAAAGATATGGGCAAAAGTTGACCTACAATGATACCCATTCCAAACTATTTGCACAAAGACAAATAACCCAATAGTTCATCCAAAAAAAGGCAATAGAAATGGCCAATAAACTATGGAATAATATTCAATCTCCACCACAACTAAAGAAATGAAACTCAAAGTAATAAGATGCTCCCCCCGGTAGTGGAGCATCTTTTAATTTGCTCAGAGCAAATTAAACAAAAAAAAAATCCTTTGAGAGAACCCAGTGCTGGTTGGATGTGGGGCAATGTACCCTCTAAGACTACTGTGGGAATGCAGATTGAGGCAGTGTCTTTGGAAAACAATTGGCCAATATTTATCAAATTTTAAATTCACAATCACTTTGACACAGCTATTACCATTTTATCTTCATCTTCACTGATGTTTCCAGCTCTCTACCTTCCAGGCTCTTTATGCATGGGTGGGATCATGTGAGTGGTACTGGCCAGTGAGTAATATGTCACTTCTAGACCAAATCATTTAATTCCTGGTGTGAGACCCTCCAGATCTCTCTTTTCTGTTTGCCATGGTGGCAAGCAAAGTTCAAGACTGGCCTTTTCCACCTGAATTCCGACCATGGTTAGCAGAACACCCTTTAAAACGGTCATAAAAATTCTCTATATGCAAATCTTACAGATACATTGCTAAGTGACAAAAGCAGGATGCCAAATATGATCTGGGAAACGGAAGAGCTTGGTTCCAATTGTTTGGAAAAATTTGTGCCACCAAAAATTTTCATGTTTCGTCTTTCCTCAGAAATACTCCTCTTTTCAAAGCTCCACCTGGCCAGGTGTGGGAGCACTTTGAGTCTGTGCTCTTTGCCCATGGTTCTTCTCATCCCCAGGCTGCCATCCTTCCCAAGCCCTGAACCAATAATTGTGGTTGTTGGCCTGGGGTGGGGGAGGGGGGAGGTTGCAATGCTCTAGTTGGCCAGCAGGTGTTACATGCCCTCCCCTAGACCCAAGAGCCGCTGTGGCCAGTTCACTCAAGACATAAGGGCAGAGCGTGGGGTAGCGTTTCTCCCCCAGTGGGGTATGTGACTAAAAGGACACCTCTTTAGGTGATAATGGAGTCAAGAAAATATCAGATTCTACTGCAGCTACAATTCCATGAGGGAGATGCATCCTAGAACAGGGAAAGGGGCAGAAGACAGAGATTACAGTGATTTTTTAATATTGAAAAATAATCTTATTATAAAAGCAATACATGCTTGCCACACACACAAAAATTTTTTGACAAAATACAATGAAGTGAAAATGAAAGCAAAGCCTTCCCAAGGTCTGCCACACACTGGCAATCGCCATTAGCATTTCATAGTGTTGATTTTCAAATTCTTTCCAATATACATACATACACTCATTGCATTACAAAATCAAAACGTAATTACACTGTCCATGCTGTTTTCTAACCTGAATTTTCCACATCACGATATATAATCGACATCTTTCATGGAAGTAAATATACTTACAAAATTTGTTTTTCATGGCACTGTAGGATTCCATGTGTAGCTGTGCCTCAGTTTAACGACCCCTCTATTGTTGAATAGAGATTTCTCCCAACAGCTCTCCATTAGAGGCACAAAATGCTGGGACTTCCCTGGCGGTCCAGTGGTTAAGACTCTGCGCTTCCACTGCAGGGGGCACGGGTTCCATCAGGGAACTAAGATCCCACATGCCGTGTGGCATGGCCAAAAATTTTTAAAAAAAAACAAAAGAGAGAAAAGAAAAAGAAGCACAAAATGCTATGAATATTCTCGCAATTACATTGCTGCAAGCATTCCTAAGTTATTTTCTTGGCAAAAGATCCTTAAAATGATACATTGTCAAAGGCCATGAACATTCAGATCTTAATGCATATTGACAAATTGCCCTCCAGATACATTATACCAATTTCAGTTAATAACTTTCATGATTGCTGAAATTTGGGAAAAAATTCAATTCCTTGAATTTTGGGGTGTGCATCCTCATATGCAAACATCTGTAGCTAGGTCTAGAATTTTTGTCTTTACATTTTTTAATTTAGAATTTTATTTAGAATTTTACTCTAAATTTTTACATTTTTATTTATAACTATAACAGGCCTCCATGTCAATATACAGAGATACAACTAATTTTTAAAAATTGCTTCATAAGGTCTCACAATATGGGGGCAACATAATCTATTCAGTCATTATGTTATTGGTGAATATTCACATTCTTTCCAGTTTGGGCCACTTAAAACAATGCTACAATAAACATCCTTGTACATGTATTTTTACAGATCAGTGCTTTAATATTCCTGTGAGATATCTGCAAACGTGGCGATTCTGGGTCAAATTGTAGCCAGAACAATTCAAAATTTATTTATTTATTTAATTTATTTATTTTTTGGCTGCGTTGGGTCTTTGTTGCTGCGTGCAGGCTTTCTCTAGTTGCTGCAAGCGGGGGCTACTCTTCATTGCGGTGCGTGGGCTTCTCATCGTGGTGGCTTCTCTTGTTTCGGAGCACGGGCTCTAGGCGTGCGGGCGTCAGTAGCTGCAAGCATGCAGGCTCAGCAGTTGCAGCACACAGGCCCTAGAGCGCTCAGGCTTCAGTGGTTGTGGCACACAGGTTCAGTAGTTGTGGAGCTTAGTTGCTCTGCAGCATGTGGGATATTCCCGGACCAGGGATCGAACCCGTGTCCCCTGCATTGGCAGGTGGATTCTTACCCTTTGCGCCACCAGGGAAATCCCCACAATTCAAAATTTTAATGGGTGATACCAGGTTGTTGTCCAAGAAGGTTTTAACAATTTATGCCACCACCAGCCATGTATGAGAGAGAGAGTGCCCACTTTTTTAAAACCACTGCAGTTCTAGGTGTTAACAATCATTTGAATTTTTCCTGATCTGGTACAGTGATGGTAAAACATTGTAACTAGCATTCTTCCTGAATATCAAGGAGACTTATTAGATTCATTGCTCATTTGTATCATCTCATCTATAAATTGCCATTTATAATTGCCCTCCTTACCCTGACATACATATATTTTTAAAGTAGGGTATTGAACACTTTGAAAACAGTTTGACAGTTCTTTCTTTTTAACATCTTTATTGGAGTATAATTGCTTTACAATGGTGTGTTAGTTTCTGCTTTATAACAAAGTGAATCAGTTATACATATGTTCCCATATCTCTTCCCTCTTGTGTCCCCCTCCCTCCCACCCTCCCTACCCCACCCCTCTAGGTGGTCACAAAGCACCGAGCTGTTCTCCCTGTGCTATGCGGCTGTTTCCCACTAGCTATCTATTTTACGTTTGGTAGTGTATGTATGTCCATGCCACTCCCTCACTTTGTCACAGCTTACCCTTCCCCTCCCCATATCCTCAAGTCCATTCTTTAGTAGGTCTGTGTCTTTATTCCTGTCTTACCCCTAAGTTCTTCATGACATTTTTTTTCTTAGATTCCATATATATGTGTTAGCATACGGTATTTGTCTTTCTCTTCCTGACTTACTTCACTCTGTATGACAGACTCTAGGTCCATCCACCTCACTACAAATAACTCAATTTCGTTTCTTTTTATGGCTGAGTAATATTCCATTGTATATATGTGCCACATCTTTATCCAGTCATCCGATGATGGACACTTAGGTTGCTTCCATCTCCTGGCTACTGTAAATAGAGCTGCAATGAACATTGTGGTACATGACTCATTTTGAATTACGGTTTTCTCAGGGTATATGCCCAGTAGTGGGATTGCTGGGTCATATGGTAGTTCTATTTTTAGTTTTTTAAGGAACCTCCATACTGTTCTCCATAGTGGCTGTGCCAATTCACATTCCCACCAGCAGTGCAAGAGTGTTTCTTTTCTCCACACCCTCTCCAGCATTTATTGTTTGTAGATTTTTTGATGATGGCCATTCTGACCGGTGTGAGATGATATCTCATTGTAGTTTTGATTTGCATTTCTCTGATGATTAATGATGTTGAGCATTCTTTCATGTGTTTGTTGGCAATCTGTATATCTTCTTTGGAGAAATGTTTATTTAGGTCTTCTGCCCATTTTTGGATTGGGTTGTTTGTTTTTTTGTTATTGAGCTGTATGAGCTGCTTGTAAATTTTGGACATTAATCCTTTGTCAGTTGCTTCATTTGCAAATATTTTCTCCCATTCTGAGGGTTGTCTTTTCGTCTTGTTTATGGTTTCGTTTGCTGTGCAAAAGCTTTTAAGTTTCATTAGGTCCCATTTGTTTATTTTTGTCTTTATTTCCATTTCTCTAGGAGGTGGGTCAGAAAGGATCTTGCTGTGATTTATGTCATAGAGTGTTCTGCCTGTGTTTTCCTCTAAGAGTTTGATAGTTTCTGGCCTTACATTTAGGTCTTTAATCCATTTTGAGTTTATTTTTGTGTATGGTGTTAGGGAGTGTTCTAATCTCATACTTTTACATGTACCTGTCCAGTTTTCCCAGCACCACTTATTGAAGAGGCTGTCCTTTCTCCACTGTACATTCCTGCCTCCTTTATCAAAGATAAGGTGACCATATGTGCGTGGGTTTATCTCTGGGCTTTCTATCAAAATTGAGTTATTTGTAGTGAGGTGGATGGACCTAGAGTCTGTCATACAGAGTGAAGTAAGTCAGAAAGAGAAAGACAAATACCGTATGCTAACACATATATATAGAATATAAGAAAAAAAATGTCATGAAGAACCTAGGGGTAAGACGGGAATAAAGACACAGACCTACTAGAGAATGGACTTGAGGATATGGGGAGGGGGAAGGGTAAGCTGTGACAAAGTGAGGGAGTGGCATGGACATACATACACTACCAAACGTAAAATAGATAGCTAGTGGGAGGCAGCTGCATAGCACAGGGAGAACAGCTCGGTGCTTTGTGACCACCTAGAGGGGTGGGGTAGGGAGGGTGGGAGGAAGAGAGACGCAAGAGGGAAGAGATATGGGAACATATGTATAACTGATTCACTTTGTTATAAAGCAAAAACTAACACACCATTGTAAAGCAATTATACTCCAATAAAGATGTTAAAAAGAAAGAACTGTCAAACTGTTTTCAAAGTGTTCAATACCCTACTTTAAAAATATATGTATGTCAGGGTAAGGAGGGCAATTATAAATGGCAATTTATAGATGAGATGATACAAATGAGATGATACGAATAAAAGCACATCTATACTAAAAAAAAAAAAGGTACACACAACTATATATAAAATAGGTAAGCAACAAGGATTTACTGGATAGCACAGGAAACTGCATTCAATATCTTGCAATAACCTATAACGGAAAATAATCTGAAAACATGTGTATAACTGAATCACTTTGCCGTACCCCAAAATTAACACAATAATGTAAATCAAGTATACTTCACTTTTTAAAACTTTTAAAAATTATCATGCTGTATACCTTAAATATATACAATTTTCACTTAAAAATTAAATGACATTAAAAAGAAGAATTAAAGAGGACCTACATTAATGGGCGCATGTTATAAACTTGAGTAGTCAGTAATTTTCACTTTTCATTTTTACCTATATTAGTCTGTACATTTTGTGTCATCCCAGTCAAAATCCCACAAGGGTATGTGTGTGCATGTGTAAGTGTGTGTATGTGTGAAACTAAGCAAACTGAATCCTAGAATTTATATGCGAAGGTAAAGGACCAACTCTAGTAGAAAACAATGCATGTCTCAAAGCTACAGAAAGTAACAATAGCGAAGGTAAAGGACCAACTCTAGTAGAAAACAATCCTTGTCTCAAAGCTACAGAAAGTAACAATAAGGAAATCTGACCAGTGAGCTAGCAAAGAGAGCAAAGAACTGAGCCAACACACAAATGTTTATTTAATTGATAAGAAAAAATGGCATTGCAGAGAAGTGAAGAAAGTAAAGGCATTTCAATAAACGGCCTTAGCCCAATTCACCACTACTAAGAGAACATGAGGGGACTTCCCTGGTGATGCAGTGGTTAAGAATCCGCCTGCCAATGCAAGGGACACGGGTTCAAGCCCTGGTCCGGGAAGATCCCACATGCCTCGGAGCAACTAAGCCCGTGTGCCACAACTACTGAGCCCACATGCCACAACTACTGAAGCCCTCGTGCCTAGAGCCCGTGCTCTGCAACGAGAAGCCACGGCAATGAGAAGCCCGCGCACCGCAACGAAGTGTAGCCCCCGCTCTCCACAACCAGCGAAAAGCCTGCGCGCAGCAACAAAGACCCAAAGTAGCCAAAAATAAATAAATAAATAAATTTAAATTAAAAAAAAGAGAATGTGAAATTTTCTCAAGCTCAAACTCTTCTTAAAACTATGTGCCCTCTATAATATACATATATTGAAACTAACACAACGTTGTAAATCAACTATACTCCAGTAAAATCTTTTTAAAAAGGTAAAAGACCAAAAAAATTATGTTCTAAAGGAAGAAGGAAAAGTAAATTCAAAATCAATAAAACTCTTAGAAAATGGTAGGAGACACATTGCTTTGGGGTCTGTTTAGACTTGGAAACAAGCGCAACTGGTTTAATTATATAAAAACTAAGCACTCTATCACACACACAGAGTGAAAGGACTGAAAAGTCAAGCTATAGTGTGGGAAATTGTTTGCAACACATATCTTTGAAAAAGAGCTCATATCTTGAACACAGAAATAACGTCTCTAAAGCAAAAAGAGGGAATTGCCTGGTTGTCCAGTGGTTAGGAGTCTGTGCTTCCACTGCTGGGAGCCCAGGTTCGATCTCTGTTTGGGAAACTAAGATCCCACAAGCCACGGGGTGAAGCAAAAAAAAAAAAAGAAAAAGAGAGGAAAATACTTCAGAAGAAAACAGTGGGGAAGAAACTTAAACTAGCCCATCAGAAAGAAGAATATTGAACTGCCATTCAATAGATGAAAAAATACACAAACTCGTTAGCGATCAGGAAAATGCAAAAGAAGAACATAATGAGATACAACTACAGCCAACACCAAACCGTGCTTACTGCCAAGTTTTGGAATGGGAAATAGATGGAAATACTCATTCACTACTGCTGGGGGTGTAAATCGGTCGACTGTGGCAATAAAATTGGCAGTATCTACTAAAGGTTAATGCACACAAATTTATGACAAAGCATTTCCACTCCTACATGTGTATTTAGGGGTAATGCATGGACTTGAGCACCCAGACACGTACAAGAATATTTATAGCAGCGTCAAACCAGAAGCCACACAAATGTCCATTAACACCAAAATATGAGAAAAATCTAACCAAAAACAAACGCAATGAGAAAAAAAAAAGATAAATAAATAAATAAATAAAAAATGTCACCTTCTTGAGATAAAATTTCACTGTAAAAAGATGGACCTAAATGATGGGGGGAAAAAAGCAATGAAAATGACCAAATTACACCTACATGCAACAACATAGTTAAATCTCACAAATGTGTTGAACGAGATATCCAGAAACATATAGTGTACGAAGCCATGTATATGAAGTCCAACAGCAGCTAAAACAAAATTATACTGTTAGACACCAGTATTGTACTCATGTCTGGGGGGAAGCAAGAGGGTAGTGAGGAAAGGAATCAAGAAAAAGTCTTTGAACATAAGAAAGTGTATGATTTTACTAGACAAGGGTACGGTTATATGTAAAATATTATTCGTTGCATTGTAAAATCTTGTCCTGTGTACTTTTTCTACATGCGTTATTTTTCACACACAAACATTTTTTTAATTAAAAAAAAAAAAAGCCTGTTTACTTTCCTACGATTCAAGGGCGCCATCTAGCGACCTCACAGGCACTTCATGAACTCAAAAGCATTCCCTAAAATTGAAACAAAATAACCGAGATACTTTTGTTACTTCGTATTTTTAAGGGTTTTTTAATATGACTTTTTCCCCAAATTATGATAATCATGCACACGGCCTTGGAAGTCTGTAGGGCTTTGGATATACAGCACGATGTTCTGTGGGATTCCTGCAGCCCTGGCGTGGACGTGGCTTGAGGATGGAGTGTAGGCTGGGTTTCACATCCCCACATCACCTCGGACGGTGCCTACCGGCAGCGTGAAATATGCACACCGTGCCCAGCAGCCCTGACTGTCAGCGAGGTCCTCGGAGCATCTGCCCCCGACAGATGAGAACGCTGGGCTCAGAGACGGGAGGGTTCCTGGATGTCTGGTCCTGAGCCCCTGTTTCCCGCATCAGCCCCCCATCCTGCCCCCGAACATCCAAGGAAAGGTAAACTGGGCCACCTCCAGTAATACCTGCTACACACCTGCTTTTTCTGTCCTCAGACATCGACCCTCTCATCTTCATTGTCACTGGATTCCTGTTTCCCTGATAAAAGTAGCAACAAGAAGAGAATATTTTAATAATTTCATAGGAAATCAGGAAGAGTTGTTATCTTTTCTCTTTGGATCTTTTCAATTCCCAGTGAGAAATATACACCAGCAGAAATCCAGAAACTTAGCTCCATTCTTTGTGCCATCGTCCTAAGAGTTTACATTCTGATGGGGGAACATGCAGTAATGAAATAAGCAGACAAGAGAAGCATCAGGTTTGTGATGGAAACAAGGCAGAGGTATGCACGGAGGGCCTCTGGAGATGACAGTCAGAGTGGATTTCCCTGAGGAGGTGACCTCTGGCCAGAACCCTGAATGGAGACAGGAAAGAACCACATAAGGACTCAGGGGAGGAGGGGCGGGAGTAACAGCAGGTGCAGAGGTCCTGAGGTTGGCTCTTTGAAGAGGCAGAGAAGCCGGTGTGGCTGGAGCCCAGTGACCAAGGGGAGATAAAGTCAGCAGGGCCTGGCCGGCCACAGAAGAATTTGAGTTTTATTCTGAGCAAAGAAGCCCCTGTGGGGTTTAATCTGACTTGTACCTTAACTTCATTTCCTCCGAACATTTCTTCTGTCTGCTGAGTGGAGACTTGAATGGGACTGAAGGGGAGTGGAGCGGACAGGAGACAAGGGAAGGGGGTATTGGGGATTCAGGTGAGACACCTGAATGAGACACCTGGATGGGGTAATGGGGAAGGTGGAAAACATCAAGAACATTGGCCGCTTCTAATCCTGCCTCAGACGTCTGTGCAGGGCGATTACAAATAGTGTAAAGAGAACTTGGTCTGTGGGACCTCGGGCAGCAGCAGCCACCCCGGGAATCATGGAGTTGGGGTCCCTGGGGAGATGTCTGCTGGGAAGTTCACCTCAAACCTCTCACCCCAGTTGCGGGGGAAGGGTTAGGAATTCCTAACACAAGCTGCAGGGGAGGGGATGGACCTAACTGCCCCCCCACCCCCCCCACCCCCGCAACAAATCACTGTGTGTGTTCTTTCTCTCAATTCCTGAATTCCTTTCTCTAAGTCGAGCTTCCTCCTGCAGGTTACCATGGCAACAAGGACATTCCATCCTCTTAAAGATGTCTTTGATACACGTGTATGATATTCTGGAAAATGTGAAATCATAGAGATGACAACCATATTGGTTGTTGACAGGGGTCGGGGAAGAGACAGGAAGTGACTATAAAAGAGGGAAATGAGGGGCGATTTGGGGGGTGGAGTCATTCTGCATCCTGATTTTACTGGTGCTGGTGGTATTGAATCTATGTGTGTGTTAATACTCATAGAACAATACAGCAAATAAAGTCAACATTTTTAGAAAGTGTTGTTTCAATACTGGCAGCCATTAAAAAAATATGTTGCAGAAAAAGTCTTAATGACAAAAAAAAATAGTTCTTGGTATGTGTAGTTAAGTGAAAAAAAAAGCAAGATTACCAAATGCTATACACTGTATAATCTCTTTTTTTTTAACATCTTTATTGGAGTATAATTGCTTTACAATGGTGTGTTAGTTTCTGCTATATAACAAAGTGAATCAGCTATACATATACATACCCCCATATATCCTCCCTCTTGCGTCTCCCTCCCACCCTCCCTATCCCATCCCTCTAGGTGGTCACAAAGCACCAAGCTGATCTCCCTGTGCTATGCAGCTTCTTCCCACTAGCTATCTATTTTACATTTGGTAGTGTATATATAGGTCCATGCCACTCTCTCACTTCGTCCCAGCTTACCCTTCCCCCTCCCCGTGTCCTCAAGTCCATTATCTACTCCTGCGTCTTTATTCCTGTCTTGCCCCTAGGTCGTTCATAACCATTTTTTTTTCTTTTTAGATTCCATATATATGTGTTAGCATACGGTATCTCTTTTTCTCTTTCTGACTTACTTCACTCTGTATGACAGACTCTAGGTCCATCCACCTCACTACAAAAAAACTCAATTTCATTTCTTTTTATGGCTTAGTAATATTCCATTGTATATATGTGCCACATCTTCTTTATCCAGTCATCTGTCGATGGACACTTGGGTTGCTTCCATGTCCTGGCTATTGTAAATAGAGCTGCAATGAACATTGTGGTACATGACTCATTTTGAATTATGCTTTTCTCAGGGTATATGCCCAGTAGTGGGATTGCTGGGTCATATGGTAGTTCTATTATTAGTTTTTTAAGGAACCTCCATACTGTTCTCCATAGTGGCTGTATCAATTTACATTCCCACCAACAGTGCAGGAGGGTTCCCTTTTCTCCACACCCTCTCCAGCATTTATTGTTCATAGATTTTTGATGATGGCCATTCTGACCAGTGTGAGGTGACACCTCATTTTATTTTTTTTTGCATTTCTCTAATGATTAGTGATGTTGAGCATCCTTTCCTGTATTTGTTGGCAATCTGTATATCTTCTTTGGAGAAATGTCTCTTTAGGTCTTCTGCCCATTTTTGTATTGGGTTGTTTGTTTTTTTGATATTGAGCTGCTTGTATATTTTGGACATTAATCCTTTGTCAGTTGCTTCGTTTACAAATATTTTCTCCCATTCTGAGGGTTGTCCTTTGGTCTTGTTTATGGTTTCGTTTGCTGTGCAAAAGCTTTTAAGTTTCATTAGGTCCCATTTGTTTATTTTTGTTTTTATTTCCATTTCTCTAGGAGGTGGGTCAAAAAGGATCTTGCTGTGATTTATGTCATAGAGTGTTCTGCCTGTGTTTTCCTCTAAGAGTTTTATAGTGTCTGGCCTTACATTTAGGTCTTTAAACCATTTTGAGTTTACTTTTGTGTATGGTGTTAGGGATTGTTCTAATTTCATTCTTTTACATGTCACTGTCCAGTTTTCCCAGCACCACTTATTGAAGAGGTTGTCTTTTCTCCATTGTATATTCTTGCCTCCTTTATCAAAAATAAGGTGACCATGTGTGTGTGGGTTTATCTCTGGGCTTTCTATCCTGTTCCATTGATCTATGTTTCTGTTTTTGTGCCAGTACCATACTTTCTTGATTACTGTAGCTTTGTAGTATAGTCTGAAGTCTGGGATCCTTATTCCTCCAGCTCCATTTTTCTTTCTTTAGATTGCTTTGGCTATTCAGGGTCTTTTGTGTTTCCATACAAATTGTGAATTTTTTTGTTCTAGTTCTGTGAAAACTGCCATTGGTAGTTTGATAGGGATTGCGTTGAATCTGTAGATTGCTTTGGGTAGTAGAGTTATTTTCACAGTGTTGATTCTTCCAGTCCAGGAACATGGTATATCTCTCCATCTGTTTGTATCATCTTTAATTTCTTTCATCAGTGTCTTATAGTTTTCTGCATACAGGTCTTTTGTCTCCTTAGGTAGGTTTATTCCTAGGTATTTTATTCTTTTTGTTGCAATGGTAAATGTGAGTGTTTCCTTTATTTCTCTTTCAGATTTTTCATCATTAGTGTATAGGAATGCAAGATATTTCTATGCATTAATTTTGTATCATGCTACTTTACCAAATTCGTTGATTAGCTCTAGTAGTTTTCTGGTAGCATTTTTAGGATTCTCTATGTATAGTATCATGTCATCTGCAAACAGTGACATCTTTACTTCTTCTTTTCCAATTTGTATTCCTTTTATTTCTTTTTCTTCTCTGATTGCTGTGGCTAAAACTTCCAAAACTATATTGGATAATAGTCGTGAGAGTGGACAACCTTGTCTTTTTCCTGATCTTAGTGGAAATGGTTTCAGTTTTTCACCATTGAGTATGATGCTTGCTATGGGTTTGTCATATATGGCCTTTATTATGCTGAGGTAACTTCCCTCTATGCCTACTTTCTGGAGGGTTTTTATCATAAATGGGTGTTGAATTTTGTTGAAAGCTTTTTCTGCATCTATTGAGATGATCATATGGTTTTTATTCCTTAATTTGTTAATATGGGGTATCACATTGATTGATTTGCGTATATTGAAGAATTCTTGCATTCCTGGGATAAACCCCACTTGATCATGGTGTATTATCCTTTTAATGTGCTGTTGGATTCTGTTTGCTAGTATTTTGTTGAGGATTTTTGCATCTATGTTCATCAGTGATATTAGCTTGTAGTTTTCTTTCTTTATGATATCTTTGTCTGGTTTTTGTATCAGGGTGATAGTGGCCTTGTAGAATGAGTTTGGGAGTGTTCCTCCCTCTGCTATATTTTGGAAGAGTTTGAGAAGGATAGGTGTTAGCTCTTCTCTAAATGTTTGATAGAATTCACCTGTGAAGCCATCTGGTCCTGGGCTTTCGTTTGCTGGAAGATTTCTAATGACAGTCTCAACTTCAGTGCTTGTGATTGATCTGTTTATATTTTTTATTTCTTCCTGATTGAGTAGGTTGTGCTTTTCTAAGAATTTATCCATTTCTTCCAGTTTGTCCATTTTATTGGCATATAGTTGCTTGTAGTAATCTCTCATGATCCTTTGTATTTCTGCAGTGTCAGTTGTTACTTCTCCTTTTTCATTTCTAATTCTGTTGATTTGAGTCTTCTCCCTTTTTTCTTGATGAATCTGGCTAATGGTTTATCAATTTTCTTTATCTTCTCAAAGAACCAGCTTTTAGTTTTATTGAGCTTTACTCTTGCTTTCTTCATTTCTTATTCATTTATTTCTGATCTGATCTTTATGATTTCCTTCCTTCTGCTAACTTTGGAGTTTTTTTGTTCTTCTTTCTCTAATTGCTTTAGGTGTAAGGTTAGGTTGTTTATTTGAGTTGTTTCTTGTTTCTTGAGGTAGGATTACATTGCTATAAACTTCCCTTTTAGAACTGCTTTTGCTGCATCCCATAGTAACACCTATTTTTAAAACTGAGAAAAACCAGATGTTGACAGCAACGTCCTTCATCCCAGAGAGAATGTGGAAAGCACATAAATGGTCTTCAGTTGAGGATTCGCTAAATAAATGTAAGGTGTAATTTAGGTACTTGCCACCTTTGGACTTCTTTTACCAGTAAGGGATAGAGAGATCCAAGCCATACTTGGGAATACATTTTAGCATGATAATAATTGTGCGTGAAAGGGGTTGACCCTGAAAGAAGATGTCTGGAAACAACATCCCTTAAGGAGTAGTTGAAAGATCTTCGCATCTATTTTTTATAGAGGAGGAGTGTGTGCAATTCCACTAGTGTGTGTGACCCCAGACTATATCCGATCGCTTGTATTTATGTGTGTGTGTGTGTTATAGATTACCCAAAAAGTGAAGCTAATTTTCCACCCTTTCTTGCATCCACCTGTCTTGCAACATTTCCATTTTCCCACTCCTTGAATCTGGACTGTACCTGTAGTTTGCTTTGGCCAATAGAATGCTGTGAACATGGAAATGCATCCACGTGGAGCCTGGGACTCAAGTGGTGTTGCAGACTCTGCTCACACTCTTGGAACCCCACCCAGCTGCCATGTGGACAGGCTCGGGCTAGCCTGTTGGAGCAGAAATGAGCCATCGCAGGTGAGGCCACCTTAAATAAGCCAGTCCCCAGTCAGCCCGTAGCTGACCAGTGATGCATGAGTGAGCCCAGAAAGACCAGAAGAACTGCTCAGCTGAACCCAGCCCACGGCTAACGAACTGAACCACAGCTGTTGTTTATAGCCTCTGTATTAGTTGCTAGGGCTGCTGTAACAAAGTACCATGAACTGGGGGGGCTTAGGAAAGAGAAATGTATTGCGTCACCGTTCTGGAGGATGGAATTCTGAAACCACGATATCAGCAAGGTTGGTTCTTTCTGAGGGTCTTGTGGGAAGATCAGTTCTAGGCTTCTCTCCTTCCCTTGTGGATGGCCTGTGTCGCTTTACATCATCTTCCTTCTATGCCTGCCTGGCTCTGTAACCAAATTTCCCCTTTTTATAAGGACATCAGTCCTATGGGATTAGGACCCACCCTAATGACCTAATTTTAACTTGATTTCCTCTGTAAAGTCCCTACCCCCAAATAACATTCTGAGATACTGAGGGTTAGGACTTCAAAATATCATTGGCGGGAGGGGATGGGAGGGAGACACAATTCAGCTCATAACAGGTAAATATAACTTTATAAAGAAAACGATTTTAAAAATCACATTTATCACTTATATGTGGACTCTTTAAAAAAAAAAAATGACACAAATGGGAATTTCCCAGCGGTCCAGTGGTTAGGACTCAGCACTTTCACTGCTGGGGCCCACGTTCAATCCCTGGTCGGGGGACTAAGATCCCACAAGCCGCATGGTGGCACGGCCAAAAAAAAAAAAAAAAAAAAAAAAAATCACCACAAATGAACTTATTTACAAAACAGGAACAGACTCACAGACATAGAAAACAAACTTATGGTTACCAAAGGGGAAAGGGGAGGAAGGGATAAATTAGGAATTTGGGATTAGCAGATACAAACTACTATGTATAAAATAGACAAACAACAAGGTCCTACTGTATGGCACAGGGAACTATATTCAATAAATTGTAATAAACTATAATGGAAAAGAATCTGAAAAAGAATATATATATTCAGTTTTATATATACATATGCAAATATATTTATATATAAATATATGTATATAAAACTGAATCACACCAGAAACTAACACAAACTTGTAAATCAACTATACTTCAATAAAAAATAAAAACAAAAATATTTAAAGGAAAAGAACCTTGAGCTCTTTCCATTGTCCATTCTTTGAGGAAAATGTCCCCTCTCATGATTTCAGCAAGGGCGGACAAGTATCCATAAACCCTTAAGAGTGAAGATACTATTGAGTTGGCCAAAAAGTTGATTCGGTTTTAAGTAAAAATAAAAGACACATTTTTCCCACGAACTTTACTGAAAAATATATTCATTAACTGAACAAACTTTTTGGCCAACCCAATTTTTATCACTGTAGTAAAATCACCACTATTTTTCATTCAAGAAAAAATATTTTTTCTTGGTATAAATTGAACTATTTCTGCTTTTCTTTGGTAAAATCATACTTGGTGTTGTTGTCTATCCAAAATGAGGCTAATGTTAGTTAAAAACCACCATGGACTTCTGCTTCTGGCCAAGTTGGAGTAACAGGGACCAGATTTTCCCTCCCTTATGAAACAACCATAAAAGGGGCAAAACATAAAACATAGTGCTTTTTAAGACAGTGCACATCAGGCTACAAAGGACAGTGGGACATGGGAAATGAATGAAGGGAGCCCTACCATTTCCCTGGCTTACTATCTTAAGAGCGTTTCTAGGTCACGGTGCAGGGGGAGGAATCCAGGCAGAGCCCTGTAGACCCCCTGAGTTGAAGAGATGGAGCTGAGAATCCAGGAAAACCAACGTGGCCTGAGTTCCTAGGAAAGGGTACTGAAACGAATAGGGCCACCCGGAGATCTGCAGAGGGTCCCCCTTGAGCGCTTAGCAGAACCAAGGTTCAAGGCCAGGGAAAGAACTTCCCAAAAGGGTTAAGGAAACAGTGTTCAGTACTCACACCAGGCAGGCACACGTAGTATCATAAATGCAGACTATTCCAGCTTTCTTTTTCTTTTTGGCCGTGCGGCATGGCATGCGGGATCTTAGTCCCACCACCAAGGATCAAACCCCGGGGCCCCAGCAGTGAAAGCGCTGAGTCCTAACCACTGGACAGCCAGGAAATTCCCTCTTCCAGCTTTAAAAGATATAAAGCACAGCAGCGATTGCCTCGCACATTCAGGAAGTGTTCTTAGCATGGCCCACAAGAACCTGAATTACCCGGCCTACACTTCAGCCTCATCTCTGGGCCCTGCCTCTGTCTCAGTCAGTTTATTGCCAATAAACTGCTATGTAACAAATCGACCCTCCACTCAGTGGCTTGCTCCTGGCTTACTCCTGTTGAAGCCCGGAACCACTGTATGAGAAGTTCTACTACTCTCGGTCCACTGTGCTGTGAGGAGGCCCAAGCGAGCCACATGGAGGTGTCTGGCCAGTCCCAACACCCACTGCATGGAGAAGAGCCAGGCCCCAGATGTATGGACCAACTGAGCCAACCCAGCCATCCCTGGCTCCCTGTCCACCCCGATGAAGTCCCACTGTGGGGCAGAGATGAAGCCCTCCCTCTGTGCCCTGCTTGAATTGCTACTAATAGAACGTTTTTTCCTAATAACCACAGAATAATGAAATGAGCATAATAAAATGTTTTTCTTCATAATACTTCCACATCATATACTTGAATAGAAAGGTCCTTTCCTGTATTTGAGTAATCCCTGCCTTTTTTTAAAGAGGGGGGGAAAAAAAGCTTTTTAGTAAAAAAAACCCAAAAAACCTTCAGCCTTCTGAGCTCCCTACATGGTTTATGAGGAAAGTGTAAGAGGCGTTTTTTATTTTTATTTTAAAAAAATAATTAATTAATTAATTTTTGGCTGCACTGGGTCTTCGTTGCTGTGCACGGGCTTTCTCTAGTTGTGGTGAGTGGGGACTGCTCTTCATTGCGGTGCGTGGGCTTCATCGCGGTGGCTTCTCTTGCTGCGGAGCCTGGGCTCTAGGCGCGTGGGCTTCAGTAGTTATGGCACGTGGGCTCAGTAGTTGTGGCTCACGGGCTCTAGAGCACAGGCTCAGTAGTTGTGACACATGGGCTTAGTTGCTCCACGGCACATGGGATCTTCCCAGACCAGGGCTCGAACCTGTGTCCCCTGCAGTGGCAGGCAGATTCTTAACCACTGCGCCCCCAGGGAAGTTCCCTGATGTTTTTTTAACTATTCAAATGTAAAACTAAACCAGAAAAAAATTTTAAAACCTTGGTGGCTTAAAACAAAAATCCTTTCTTCTCATGCTTACAGGTCTGTGGATTGGCTGGGAGGCTCTGCTCCATGAGTCCCAGGCTTGGAGGGGCAGTGGGCGTGTTCTTACCATGCAAGGCCAGAAGCTTCCAGAAGGATGAGAGGAAACCCACAATGCCTCTGGACACCTACACATAAAACAAAAACTTGAAAAGTAAAGAAGGCATGTTTCCAGTGGAGTGAGGGAATGGGGGGAGGGGTAAAATAGGGGTATAGGATTGAGATACAAATTACTATGTATAAAATAAATAAGCTACAAAGACATATTGTACAACATAGGGAATATAACCAGTATTTTATAATAACTATAAATGGTGTATAACCTTTAAAAATTTGAATCATTATGCTGTACACCTGAAACTCATATAATATTGTACATCAACTATACCTCAATTAAAAACAATAAAAAGCAGGTGTCATGGTTTAACGGGCAGCCTTGGGAGTATGTAAAATAATATAGTATCTCACAATCTGTAGCATGTTGATTCTGGTGACATACATACGTCTTCCCATTGTATATTCACACGTTTCTCTGCTTTCCCAACTGTCTAAATATGAGCTTGTGCCCATTTCTCTAATGGCCGAAGGAAGGATTTATGAAGGCTAATCCTATGAAGGGAATAATTTAGGAAGCCTAACTCTATGGAGAAGCACTTTACAAAAACAGCAGGCCAGGGCTTCCCTGGTGGCGCAGTGGTTGAGAGTCCGCCTGCCGATGCAGGGGACACGGGTTCGTGCCCCGCTCTGGGAGGATCCCGCATGCCGCGGAGCGGCTGGGCCCGTGTGCCATGGCCGCTAAGCCTGCACGTCCGGAGCCTGTGCTCCGCAACGGGAGAGGCCACAGCAGTGAGAGGCCCGCGTACCGAAAAAAAAAACAAAAGAAAACCCCAGCAGGCCAATAGTGACTCTTATGTCGAGTTCTGTACTATAATCGTTTGCCCACGTCAATGGATTTGTCACCTTTTTCCCTCTGGTCTAGAATTACATCATATCTCTGAGACAAATGATTTCCATGGCTTAAGGGTGAACTGTGGGTTGCAAACTCCAGCTCAAGCCCTTTCTGTGCTGTGTGGCCTGGGGTGACTCACTTAGCCTCTCTGATCCTAAGGGTCTTTTTTACCCTCACCTGTGGACTCCGCCCCCTCCTTGAGGAAGAAGAGTCCCGCCCCCATATTACTGGCCCCGCCCACCAGGGCGCCCAGGTCGTGGTGAGCGGAGCTCGGGTAGACACGCCCAAGCCCCGCCCCCAGCCGCCCTGCCCTCCTCGGGCTCCCGGAGCCTCTGAGATTCGTCACCCCACTGTGTGCAGTCGCACGTCCTTCTGGGAGTTGTAGTTTCCGTACACCGGCGCTGCGGGCCCGAGTCAATGTGCAGGCGCAGCGCGGCACCTTCTGGGAGTTGTAGTTCTTGACGGACCCGAGCGAGCCGCAACTCTCCCAGTGCGCACGCGCAGTCCGGGCCGGCCTGGCGGTTGGGCTTGTTTGTGGTGGCTGATACCTTGACCTGTGTGGCCTGCACGTCCGCGCCACCGCCGGACGAAGGGTCACCGGGGCTCCGCGTGGGCCGGATAGGCCAGAGACCGTGGAGAAACTGACCCAAACCCGCCAGCCTCGGCGGGAGCCGCCCAAGGCCTTCAGAGATGGTCCCAGAGGCGAGGGCGCCGCGGTGCGCATGCGCGATTGTGTGTACGCTTGTCCCCTGTGTGTCTGTGTGTGACGGTATGGTATGATCCCGACTCCAGCGGCGTGTTCCTGTGCGTGTGAGGCCTGCCCTGCGTGCCACTCCAGAACTTTGTGCCGGTGCGAGCGTGTAGCTATGTGTGTCACTGTGCGTGTAGGCCCGCCTGTCCCATCTGTGCATGAGACTTCATGCGAGTCCGTCCCCAAGTGTCACCACATGTTTGCACGTGCCTGACCCTAGCGGCCTGTGCCTGTGAATTTGAGCATTTGGGGACCTCTGCCTATCTGTGACTTTGGGCATGTGTGGAACTTGTTCTCCTAGGTGGGTGTGAGGTGTATAATTCCACACTTCCTGGCTGTGCAACTGCGTAGGGTGGCTGGGTGGGTGTGCCTGCCAGCATGGAGCTGGATGGTCAGGGTGTGCCTGAGTGGAGGGCTGTGCACAGGATATTGATGAGAGACACTGCGAGGGTGGGGGTGCTGCGTGTGTGTGTGTGTGTGTGTGTGTGTGTGTGTCTGTTAGCGCGTGGGGGAGACCCTGCAAACCTGCGGCTCTGTACATGTGCGGAGCTCTGCCCACCGCATGAATCTGTGTGTGACTAGGGGTGCCACTGTGGGTGGTGACCCAGGCCAGGCCTGCCCGTTGAGCAGGGCGGCATGTGTGACTTTGTTGTGTGTGTACCCATGTGTGCATGGGCAGGCGTGACCGCAGACGTGCTTGGAGTTGAGTGGGTGTGCGAGACTGCCTGCCTCCTTGTGTATGGGAAGGACTATGCCACAGCATATGGGTGACTGTGTAAGGGCATCTGAGGGCCAAGGCAGGGGATGGTATAACAGTCCCCCCCGCCCCGTGTGGTTGCATGCAACTCCATGTGTGTGTCTGTGTGTGATGTGACATGTGTCTGCCTCTGAGCATGTTTCTGTCTCCCTTTTGGTTGCTTGCTTGTGCACCTGACTGGCCCAGGTGTACCCCACCCTGAATCCACTTACCTTCCCCACGTGCACACAGAGGAAACACCCTGCGTTCTTGCTTCACCCACCCACCTGCGCCTGCCCCAGCATCTTCCTTCAGGGGTCCCTGTTTCTTTTTCTCACAGATGCTGACTGGACCCACTGAGGCATGTGTGGCCACGGCAGGAGCCACAGCCTGAGTGACATGGACAGGACCCGATGCTCCCAAACCCACGAGGTGGGTACCACTGCCTGCTCTGGGGACCCAGTCAGGCCCCACTCAAGCCTGAGGGCTGCCTGTGGGGGTGGCACCAGAACTGGGACTGGCCCCATTTGGCTCCCACCAGCAAAGTTCTCACCTCTGCACAAAGACCCTGCATGGTCTGGCCCTCACCCTGCCATATCTAATCTCCCCTGCTCTCCGCCTAGGTCACTCTTCTCCAGCGCCCCCCAACCCTGCCCAGCCCCTTAACTGTTCCTCCATCACCTCCATAATGGTCCTGCCTTAGGACCTTTGCACCTGCTGGGCTCACGGCCCAGAATGCTCGCTCCATAACTTCCTCCAAGTCTTGGCTCATTGAGCCCTGCACTGGGGGACAAGCATTCCAGGTAGGTGGAACGGCCAGTGCAAAGGCCCTGTGGCAGGAGCATGCCTGGAGTGTTTGTGGAACAGGGAAGAGGCCTCTGGCTGGAGCAGGGCAAGCCCAGAGCAGGTGAGGGTGTTGTAGAGGCTGAGGTCAGGGAGATGCTGTGCAGGCCATGGAGAGGAGTGTGGCATTTAAGGAGCCATTAGTGATTTTTAAAAAAGTATTTATTTATTTGGCTGCTCAGGGTCTTAGTTGCGACATGCGGGATCTTTAGTTGTGGCATGTGGGATCTTAGTTCCCCAACCAGGGATTGAATCCGGGCCTCCTGCATTGGGATCTTGGTGTCTTAACCACTGGACCACCAGGGAAGTCCTGCCATTAGTGATTTTTAATTGGGAGAGGGAGGAAGAGGAAAAGCTCTGGAGCTAGGCAGCCCAGGTGTGGGTCCTGGTATTGCCACTTCTGGGAGCCTCACTGAGGAATAAAAGAGCTTAAAGGGTGATGGGCACATAGGTGTGTGTTCAACAGGTGCTGGTTATTTTGGCCACTATAATAATACACCCGAGTTGGCTTCAGAGTGGCTGGGACCAGTGCCTCTTAGATGTTCCTGTGCCCACAAACCACCCGGGGCTCTTATCAGAAGGCAGATTCCAAGTTACCAGGCCTGGAGAGAGGCCTGAGCTCTGCACTTGTCCCGGGCAGTGCTGATGCTGCTGGGCCTTGGGCTAGGGTGGAGCGGTTTTGATTTCAGAGTGGAAATCAGGATCTCTGTGTTGACGGCTGTCACGCTCTGTGTGCTAGTTAAGATGAAATGTCTCCTCCTGGTCCGGACATGTGGCCCGCCCGCCCGTGAAAACTTTCACTGGCTTCCTGTACCTGCTGTGCGTGTTCTGTGTGCCACACACACCTGCTCGTCGCCACCTGTAGCTTGTCTTTGCTGGGGTTGGGGTGGGGAGCACCAGGGGGATGAGGGGAGCTCAGAGCCTGTTGAGGGAGGCTCAGGCTCAGCATGTGAGTGTGACTTTGCACACAGCAGGGAGCAAGCTGGAAGCTGGTTGCTACTGGTGGGAGACAGACACAGGGCCTCTGGACCCACGTGAGCAGGGTCTTTCAGGGAGGGGTGTGCTGCTGTGATACCAGGAGAAACTCATCATCCCTAGGATGGCCCCCACTTGGCCCACCCACCCCAGGGGGCTGAACCCAAAGCAGGTCACTGACTGCTCTCCACACGTGCACATAGTCACAGGCACCAGGGATTAGGACTTCAGTACATCTTTTGCATGGACGCAATTGAACCCATAACAGCAGGGTTTAGAAACATTTTTGGTTGTCACACCTGGGGGCATCCAGTGAGTAGAGGTCAGGGACGCTGCTCAACATCCTACAAGGCACAGGATGGTCCCGCAACAAAGCATGATGTGACCCAGGCTGTCAGTAGACAGACCCTGCACTGATCCTTTTCCAGCCCGGGACAGGTGACAAACCTGTTTGGTTTTTTGTTGTCATTCTTTTTTTCTTTCTTTCCTTCTTTCCTCCTCTTCCTTCCCTCCCTTCCCTCCCTCCCTCTTTCCCTCCTTCCCTCTCTTTCTTTCTCATCCAGTAACGAAGATGTGAAATCGAGGCAGCAGCTCACAAAGCCGGGATGGAAGGACTCTTGACGGTTGCCGTCCAGCAAGACTCTGAGTTGGAAGAAACCCCGAAACACGAAGGTCATTTCAGGGATGGCCGGGAGAACCAGGAACGTTGTTTGAAGCAGGAGGTCCACGAGGAAGACCCCACTGAGGACGGCGTCCCAGAGCATGATGAATGCACCAGAACCCCCAGGACCAGATCGAGCCCCACAACTACCCAGGCTGACTGCAAGCCCCAGAGGCGCGGTGCACCAAGAAAGAACCCAAACCAGAAGAACACAGACGCCAGTGCAGAGGAGGAGGAGGAACGAGGTGGTGGCACCAGAAAGCCGTGGAAGTGTCAGGACTGCGGAAAGGCCTTCAGCTACTGCTCGGCCTTCACCCTGCACCAAAGAACCCACACGGGGGAGAAACCGTTCTCCTGCCCCGACTGCAGCAAGGCCTTTAGCCAGAGCGTGCACCTGATGCTGCACCGGCGGACGCACACGGGCGAGCGGCCCTACACATGCGGTGAGTGCGGCAAGGCCTTTAGCCAGGGCTCCTACCTGGCAGCGCACCGGCGCACACACACGGGCCAGCGGCCACACAGCTGTGTGGACTGTGGCAAGGCTTTCATGCGCCCCACGCACCTGGCGCAGCACCGGCGTGTGCACACAGGCGAGCGGCCCTTCGCGTGTGGCCAGTGTGCCAAGGCCTTTCGTAACCGCTCCTCCCTGCTGGAGCACCAGCGCATCCACACGGGCGAGAAGCCATTTGTGTGTGCACAGTGCAACAAGGCCTTCCGCTTCTCCTCGGCGCTCATCCGCCACCAGCGCACGCACACTGCCGAGCGGCCCTACGCCTGTGGCCAGTGTGCCAAGGCCTTCACGCAGATCACGCACCTGGCGCAGCACCGTCGCGTGCACACGGGCGAGAAGCCCTACACGTGCCCCGAGTGCGGTGCGCCCTTCAGCCAGAGCGCCTCGCTGGCCGAGCACCGGCGCATCCACACGGGCGAGAAGCCGTACACGTGCGCACAGTGCGGCAAGGCCTTCACGCAGGTGTCGCACCTGAGCCAGCACCGGCGCGTGCACACTGGAGAGCGGCCCTACGCCTGCCGGGACTGCGGCCGCGCCTTCAGCAACCGCTCGCACCTGGTGCAGCACCACCTCGTGCACACGGGGGTGCGGCCCTACAAGTGCCTGGAGTGCGGCGCCACCTTCAGCCACGTGTCCTCCCTAATTGAGCACCAGAAGGTCCACACCGGAGAGAAGCCCTACCGGTGCAGGGACTGCGGCCGTGCCTTCAGCCAGGGCTCGTCGCTGACGCTGCACCAGCGCACACACACCGGCGAGCGGCCCTACGCGTGCCCCAAGTGCGGCAAGGCCTTCAGTAACCGCTCCTACCTGATCCAGCACCACATCGTGCACACCGGGGAGAAGCCGTACGAGTGCAGCGGCTGCGGCAAGGCCTTCGGCTTCTCCTCCGCCCTCATTCGACACCAGAGGACACACGCTGACGAGAAGGTGCGGGACACCTTTGCCCAGTTGCCACACCTGACTCAACACCTGAGCTCTGACTGGGAGGAGGAGCCTGTTGACAGTGGTGGTCCTGCAGAAACCGTGGTGGACCAGCGCAAGAATGAGGGCTGAGGGCTGCCAGGGCCTCCTGTAGGCAGGCACCCCGCTGAGCCTTTTATACCTCGTGCTCGGGCTCTCAGCAGTAGCGGGTAGATACTCTACCATCCCCATGTTGCCGATGAGGAAACCAAGGCTCTGGGAGGCTCCGTGGGGTGCCCGAGATCACACAGGAAGGATGTCACAGGGTCAGGACTGGACCTCGCATCTACCAGGCTCACCTCCACCACCTCCCTGGTTCAAAATTCTAATTGTGACCCATGAAAGTAGACCTGAAGATATATCTGTGGGTCTCTGGTCGTCCTTTTGATCATTTTATGACTGAGTAGACATTTGGTCCACACATTTAAATAAATAAAAGGTTCAGTTCCTTTGGTGCAGTTGGCATGGTAACAGGGAGCAGGGTCTTAAGAATAAATGTGGGGACTTTCTGGTGGTGCAGTGGTTAAGAATCCGCCTGCCAATGTAGGGGACATGGGTTCGAGCCCTGGTCCAGGAAGACCCCACATGCCGCAGAGCAACTAAGCCCATGCACCACAGCTACTGAGCCTGCACTCTAGAGCCCGTGAGCCACAACTACTGAAGCCTGTGCACCTAGAGCCCATGCTCTGCAACAAGAGAAGCCACCCCAATGAGAAGCCCACGCACCACAACGAAGAGTAGCCCCTGCTCGCCGCAAGTAGAGAAAGCCCGCACGCAGCAATGGAGACCCCACGCAGCCATAAGTAAATAAATAAATAAATTTATAAAAGAATAAATGTGGATCCCTAGGACTGAAACAGTGCTTCCAAAATTAGAGAAAAATGAGCAGAGAACTCCAGGGCAGGGGAAGTTGTTTTAGAAGGAAGCACCTCTCCCCTGACAGACCTGTGGAGGGTGATTTTTAGAGTGGACCCCAGTCTTTTTTTCAGTATGAGGAAACACCTCCCATTTCCAGATGTTTTCCCCCAACTCAAAGTCCTGACTTTCATGGTTGTCTCTGTTAGCTCTTGCCAAGTAACAAGTCGCCCAGAATGTCCATTTAGTGTTTCCCATGCAGGGTGGTTCTGGAGGTCTGGACCAGTTTCATTCGATGTTGGAAAGGGGAGGGCCCACCATACCAGCCCCTTTCTCGGACCTCTGGGAGTGTGGGAGCGCATAAGCACCAGCGATTGGCCACAGATTGGAGGCGGGACTGAAATCAGAGCTGATCCTCAGCGGCTGTCCACACCTTGGATTTACATTACTGCCACCACCTTTGTAAACTCAGTGCCTGCAGGACAGCCAAGTGGACTGCAGGTGTTCCCACAGTTGGGATAGTCTGGCATTAGCAGCTGTGTGGCCAGCCTGGAGTCTGGGCTGCTTCCGCTGCAGTCCCGATACCTGACTTTAGTGGATCAGTGCCTACAAATCTGTGCTTGTAGTTTTGTGAACACAGCACCTGAGGGACATCTGGGCTGATTTCTTGCCTTCCCACAGTGGAGGCAGGGCCGAGGGCAGTGCCAACAACAATGTACTTTGTGAGCGCACATGACAGGTGACAAGTGACACCACAGCATGCTGCCTGATGGGCAGCTCCAATTGAGGAATACTCACTGACTCCTCTCCCATCCCACCCCCCTCACACCACAGCTTAGAAATGGGTCTGGGGGCCTCTACTCCAACAACTAGGGAGCATGTCCTTACCCCAACAGGGCAGTGAAAACCACAGAGCAAAGAGGAGGCCCCACTCCCTATCCAGGGCAGGCTCTGGTCACCGCAACACCAGTCACACCCCCTATCAAGCAGATAATGGCCAGCACACACTGAGGAAAGGCGCAGCAGGCATCCATACTAAAAGCAGCCCTCGCACCAAAAGTACTAAAACCACGCAGGCTACACAAGGACATTCCATATAAAAATAGCCCTTGGGAGTTCCCTGGTGGTCTAGTGGTTAGGATTTGGTGCTTTCATTGCCATGGCCCACGTTCAGTCCCTGGTCAGAGAACTGAGATCCCACAAGACATGCAGCATGTTTAGCCAACATAAAAACAAACAAACAAACAAAAAAGCCCTCTAAGACCACAGTAGATAACTGTTCCTCCTAAACCCATAGGGTAAGAGAAATATAAGTAAAATGAAGAAGCAGAGGCACCACTCCAGATTAAAAGATCAAGAGAATTCCCCTGAAAGAACAAACAATGAAACAGACCTCCTCAGTCTAATAGACACTGAATTTAAAAAAGGAGATAATGAAAATACTGAAGGAATTAAGAAGAGCTATTGATAGAAATGCAGATTACTGTAAAAAGAAACTAGAAGCTATAAAAGGAACCAAGAAAAATTTAAAAATTCATTTGGTGAGCTGAAATCTGAGCTAAAGACAATAAATAGCAGATTGAATATGGAAAAGAATGAATAAGTGATCTGGAAGATAGAATAATGGAAATCTCCCAATCAGAACAGCAGACAGAAAGCCAAATGAAGGAAAAAAAAGAAGAAAGCAATATAAGAGACCTATGGGATAATATAAAGCACGCCAATATATGCAAAATAGGGATACCAGAAGGAGAAGAAAGAGAAAAGGGGATTGAAAATGTATTTGAAGAAATTATGGCTGAAAATTTCCCAAACCTAAAGAAGGAAACAGATATCCAGGTACAGGAAGCACAGAGGGTCCCAAACAAGATGAACCCAAACAGACCTACACCAAGACATATCATAATTAAAATGGCAAAAGTTAAAGAGGGGATTCTAAAGGCAGCAAAAGAAAAACAAAGTTAATTACAAGGGAACCCCCATAAGGCTATCAGGTAATTTCTCTACAGAAACATTGCAGGTTAGAAGGGAGTGGCAAGATACATTCAAAGTCCTGAAAGGGAAAAATCTGCAACCTAGGATACTCTACCCAGCAAGATTATTTAGAAGAAGAATAGAATAGAAGAAGAGATAAAGAAATTCTCAGATAAGCAAAAAGTAAAAGAATACAGCAATAGTAAAACCTAGGCCAAAGGAAATACTGAAAGGCCTTCTCTAAATAGAAAAGCAGCAAGACTATAGGAAAGAGAAAATCACAACTGGAAAGTAAATCACTTAAATAAGCCAGTGCACAGATTTTTCAAAAATCAAAAAAAATTTCTGCAAAATTTTCTGTGAAAGTGCTGATAACCACAATGAATGGCAGAAGGATAAACATGCAGATGTAAAAGAGGATGTCAAAATCATACAGTGTGGGGGAGGAGAATAAGAAAGTGTAGTGGGTTTATTTTTTTTCAGAATGTGTTTCAGCTTATATGACTACCAGTCCAAGCAAGTAGATATAGGAAGAGGTTAACATACTTGAAAAACAGGGTAACCACAGATCAAAAAACATACAATAGATTCACGAAAACCAAAAAGAAGAGAACACAAGCATAATACAAAAGAAAATAATCAAACCACAAAAGGAAAAACAAAAAGAAAGGAACAAGAAGAAATACAAAATCAATGGGAAAACAAGGCTTAAAATGGCAATAAGTACATATCTATCAACAATTACCTTAAATGACAATGGACTAAATGCTCCAATAAAAAGACATAGAGTGGCAGGTTGGATTTAAAAAAAAAACAAAAAAGCCTACAATATACTGCCTACAAGAGACCCACTTTGGGGCAAAGGACACACATAGATTGAAAGTGAGGGGATGGAAAAAGATATTTCATGCAAATGGAAATGACAAGAAAGCAGGGGTCACAATACCCATATCAAACAAAACAGAGGCTATAAACAGGAAAGATAAAGAAGGACACTATATAACGATAAAAGAAGAGGATATTACACTCGTCAACATATATGCACCAACATAGGAGCACCCAAATGCATGAAATAAATACTAACAGACATAAAGGGGGAAATCAATGGGACTACAACACCCCACTCACATCAATGGACAGATCTTCCAGACAGAAAATCAATAAGGCAACAGAGATCCTAAATGATACAATAGAACAGTTAGACTTAATTGATATTTTCAGGACATTACATCCAAAAAAAACCCAGAATACACATTCTTTTCAAGTGCACATGGAAAATTCTCTAAGATTGATTACACATACTAGGGCATAAAACAAGCCTCAACAAATTTAAGAGTATAGAAATTATTTCAAGCATCTTTTCTGACCACAAGAGCATGAAACTAGAAATCAACCACAGGAAAAAAAAATGAGAAAAACAACAATTACATGGAGAATAAACAACATGCTACTAAAAAACCAATGGATCAAGGAGGAAATCAAAGAGGAAATTAAAAAATACCTTGAGACAAATGACAATGAAAACAATCATACAAAATCTATGGGAAGCAGCAAAAGCAGTTCTTAGAGGGAAGTTCATAGTGATACAGGCCTTCTTCAAGAAATAGGAAAAATCTCAAACAAATTAACCTACCACCTGAAAGAATTAGAAAAAGAAGAATAAACAAAATCTAAAGTCAGCAGAAGGAATGAAATAATAAAGATCAGAGAGGAAATAAATAAAATGGAGATTTTTTAAAGCAATAGAAAAAAATCAATAAAACAAAGAGCTGGTTCTTTGAAAGGGTAAAAAAAATTGACAAACCTTCGGCCAGGCTCACCAAGAAGAAAAGAGAGAGGACCCAAATAAAATAAAATGAAAGAGGAGAAATAGCAACTGATACCACAGAAATGCAATTTAAAAAAAAAGAGAATACTATGAACAATCATACGCCAACAAATTGGACAACCTAGAAGAAATGGACAAGTTTTTAGAAACATACAGTGCACCAAAACTGAATCAAAAAGAAATAGATAATTTGAACAGACCAATCACTAGAAATAAAATAGAATCTGTAATTAAAAAAAATAAGACTTCCTACAAACAAAAGTCCAGGACCAGATGGCTTCACAGGTGAATTCTACCAAACATACAAAGAAGAATTTATATACTAATCCTTCTCAAACTCTTCCAAAAGATTGAAGAGGAGGGAACACTCCCAAAGACATTCTATGAAGCCAGCATCACCCGGATACCAAAACCAGACAAAGACACCACCAAAAAAAGAAAATTACAGTCCAATATCTTTGATGAATGTAGATGGGAAAATTCTCAACAAAATATTAGCAAACTGAATCCAACAACACATAAAAAAGGTTGTACACCACAACCAAGTTGGATTCATCCCAGGGTCACAAGGATGGTTCAACATACACAAATCAATCAATGTGATACACCACATCAACAAAAGAAAAGAAAAAAACCACATGATCATCTCAATAGATGCAGAAAAGGTATTTGATAAATTTCAACATCCAGTCATGATAAAAAGTTATGAAAGTGGGTATAGAGGGAACATATCTCAACATAATAAAAGCTGTTTATGACAAACCCACAGGCAAGATAATACTCAATGATGAAAAGCTGAAAGCCTTCCTTCTAAAATCTGGAATCTAACACAACATTGTAAATCAAGTATACTTCAATAAAATAAATTAAAAAAAAAAAAAGCTCTGAACGACTCTGATAAGACCAGCCCTAAACATGTAAATGAATAAAAGCATCAGCTAACTCAGATAATGATGAACGTTATGAAGGGGATTTTAAAAGGTATGGGGAAGTCATTCTGCATTTTACCTGAGTTAATTTGGATTTTATGCTAACTAAAATAGCCTGTTTGTGGCCTGTCAAACATGCATTGTACATCTGCTTTAATTATTGAAGAAAAGGGCACACTGACCAGAAGTAAAGAATGTGTTAAAAAGAAAGGTTAAATGCCTCCCTTCCTGGGATGCCAATGCTGGTCCTCCCTCAATAAGACTCCCTTCCCAGGTGCCAAGGCCATACTGACTCTCTGTATACTCGCTGTATACGCGCTGGTCTGTTTTTGTTTAGTTTGGTTTTGAAACCTTGAAGAAATGTACCTCTGACTTATTTAATGTTCTTTGCTCTGACAGTATATAACACTGTGCTGAAAACCATGCTTCTCTGGAGAAATTTCTCAGAAAAATCTGGGAGGCTGTCTTCTGGACTATAGTCCTCAGTTTGGCGCAAATAAAACTCTTTTCTATTTTTATTATATATTTATTATTTTCATTGACAAGGGGTTGGTGGCATTTGCGGGGCTGCGCAGCTCTCTCCCAGGAGATGAGAGGCTAATGACAAAAAGGAGCCAGCCCAGGGGAAAGTTTGGGGGAAGACTTTTCATTCCTGCTGGTCCCTGAAGCCTGGCATTTGGAGGATGGGTGTGGGAGATGGGGGAGGCCACTGTATCAGCAGAGGGGACCCACCTGAGGTGAAAGGTGGGATGCAGACCGGACACACGAAGACACGCTGTGCTCACACACACCCCATCACAATCACATTCTGGACCCTGCCCTTCCCCCACCGCACATCCCCCAGTTCTGTTGGCTGACAACCGGGAGAAACGAAGTCCAAGGACCACACCACCTGCCCCGCCCAGAGACATCGTCAACGTCCCCCGCGGCCCCGCCCCTCGCCATAAGCCCCGCCCCCGGCTTGCAACTGCTCCTGCGCGCTCCAAGCCGGGAGCGACTCCCAGAAGCCCTTGGGGCGCTGTCCTGTCTAGCGGCGCGGCCTGTACTTCCGGCCAGACTCGATTACTATGTGGACAACCACCTGGGCAGCCGCGGTCCGGAAGGGCCAGGAGCCGCTGACTTGGGGCCGAGTCGACGGACGCTGTGTAGGCCCAGACGGGCCCTCTCCTCCCCGCCCTCTCTCCTCTTGGCGCCGCCGGGACGCCGGCCGGGACTCCGTTTCCCAGAGGGCGCCGCGGCTGACGGACGAGCCTACTTCCGGCGGCGGCCCGCCACCTGGGTTCCAGCTGGCCAGGCAGGGTGGTGGGCTCGGCGGCCGGCCGGGCGGGGCCGGCTGGGTGCCCGGCGTGCCCGGGCGGGCTGGGTGTGTTTTCGCGACCCCGGGGGCGTGTGCGCGCACGGTGGTGACATGCGGGGGACGGCGAGAGCGCGGGCCCGCGGCCTGGGATCCCCACCGCAGCGAGGCGTCCCCCGCACAAAGCCCGGAGCGGGCCGCGGCAGGAGCGCGGGGACCCCGGTTGCTTTCCCTTGCCCTGCCCGGGGAAGGCCGCGCGCAAGGAGTGGCCTCACATCCAGGGGCCAGCGGGGAGCGGCGACCACGGGGCCTGAGAACAGAGGTGAGTGTGACAGGTGGCCCGGCGGGTGGACGGGGACGAATTCATCCCCTCAGGGTGAGGGGAGGGTGGGGTCTGGGACAGGAGGCTTCTCGGGGCCCAAGTGCTGGTGAATGGCGTCCCTGGACTCCGGGGCTGTTGGATGGGGGCATCCAAAGGCCTGGAAATTCAACCCGAGAGCATCAGTCCGCGGTACAGGATCACTCTAACCGGCCACCTCCCTGTTTCAGGGCTCCTAGAGAGAAGACACCCCCCCTCCCTACCCGTGACAGCCCCTAGTAGAGTAGCGACCACATCCCAGGTGACCCTTCAAAACTGGTCCCATCCTACTCATGCTCGAGCATTTGACGCTCCACTTGTTGAATCCGTTTCAGATTTACAGCTGTCGTTTAAGAGTCAGCAGGAAGGGAGCATGGTGTAGATCTGGCCTGTAGCTACTTCTCTCTCTTCCCCCAGCTCTGCCTTCCAGGGACACGGCCTTTGTCCAGGTGAGGAGACACAAGCAGGAGGCGGCAGGGACAGGAATTGAACGGCAAGCCACCTCCCAGGTGAGTTGGCATCTCCTCTCTCCTCTCTGAAATGCAAACTTGCTTTTCAGGACTTAATAATGTTTATTTTCTTTCAAAAGTTTTCAATCTAAGAGACCTGTTAGGGGAGTTGGTTCCCATTTCCTCACATTCTGGTGAGTGACGGGCTACAGGGACAGCCCAGGGCCTCCCTCCCTGCTTCCTCTTCATCCCACTCAGAGTTCGTTCTTCATTGAAGAAACGATTCAGTCCCTCCCTGTGCAGCTTTTCTCAGAGGGACTCTGACGGAGCAGAAAGGTACACCTTAGCGCAAACAGGACAGCCCCTTGTGTTGTACCTGGTGTGTTTGGTATTCTCTTTGTGCCAGCCCCTGGAGAGACAGATGGCTAAGCCCCAGTCCCTGCTCCCAAGGAGCTCACAGCCTGTGGGTGGAAAGTCATGGAAGCATACAAGGTTCTGAGTGTGAGTTTTAGGACCAGGTACTGTGAGAGTGGGCGGGAGGAACTCTTGGCTCCTAGCTGCCTGTCGGGGAAGAGTAAGGAGGTGATTTCTGAGCCCCATGTTTTGAAGGGAGAGGAGAGGTTTGGCAGACAGAAGAGGAAAGGGCAGCCCTGGTGCAATATGGAAGGCTGTCTTTTCCTCACTTGATTGCGTTCCTTCTTAGAATGCTAATAAATTCTTTGTTTCTGTCAGCTGTGTCTCCTAAATATGTGATCGCCAGCTCATAAACGTATGAGCTGGGTTCCAGTTGCCCAGACTGCATAGATTACCAGTGATCTCCATCCACATTACCAAAGGCAGTGCTCAGTTCTTCGTCTTCCTTGATTATCTTTGGCACTTGACGACTGTTGGCGTTTGAAATAGTTCAGGGGTTGGCAGGCTTTCACTGTAAAGGGCCAGGTAGTAAATATTTTAGGCTTTGCAGGCTGTGAGGTCTCTGCTGCAGCTACTTCCCTCTGCCTTGTAGAGCTAAAGCAGCCACAGAAAATATGTAAGTGATTGGGTGGGGTTGCGTTCCAATAAAATTTTACTTACAAAAACGGGTAACTGCCACCCTCTGAAAGAGCTCGCCCTGGCCCTCCTGCCTTCCTGACTTCTCAGCTTTCACTGCTGGTTCCTCCTCACCCTCCTGACCTACAGCTGTCCCTGTGCCTCTGGGCTCTGTACTTGGCTCTCTCCTCTTGTCTGTCTGCAGCACTTTCCTTGGGGAGGTCAGCCCATTCTTGTCTGCACAGACCAGCCAAGGACTGACTTCTCCCAATCTGCCTTTCCAGCCCAAAGCTCTCCTCTGAGCTCCAGGCCTCTGTGTCCAACTGGACTCCTCCACGTGAATGTCGAATAGGTAACACAAACCTAACACGTCCAGACCCAGGTTCCTGGGGTTCCCCCCGACAATTGCCTCTGTCTCTGTGGCAGTTTCATGCTCTGAGTTACTCAGGCCAGAAGCTCTGCTGTCATTCCTGTCTCCTCTCTTGCCCTCGCCTCCCACGTTTGGTCCATTTGCAAATCCTGTCAACACTGTTTTCATGTTGTACCCAGAATCTGACAGTTATCACCACTGCCACCACCGCCTCGGTCCTCATTATCTTGCCGTTGGCCCCTTCTACTCATGCTCCCCATGGTCGCTTCCCAATGCAGCAGCCAGAGGAGTCTGTTCTGCCACTCTCTGCTCAAACGCCCCAATGGCTTTCCCAAATGAAGGCCAGCTCCTTAATGTGACTGACAGGGCCCCGAGTGACCCGGCCCCCTGAACTCTGACGTGTGCTACCACACTCCCCCATCACTCACTTTACTTTCTCAAAAGTTGCCTTCTCGTTTTCCTGATCACTGTGTCTAAAATTTCAGAGCCTCCCACCCAAATTCCTCACGTCCCTCTTCCTTGCTTTACTTTTTAAGACTCTTAGCACTTTTCAATATACTGTATACTTAGTTTATCTGGTTTTCTCTTGTCTGATTCTCTTGTACCACAAAGTACATTTGACACAGGCAGGGATTTTGGATTCTTTTGCCCCAGCGCCTGATATGGAAAATAGGTGGTGGATGAATGTGTGAATGTAGTCTTAAAGTTCTCCTGGAGCCAGTGTTTCACTATTTAATATAGCATTACAATGATACTTTTTATACCTGAAAATGTGCATTATCTCTGATTACTTTCTATGAGTATATTCCCAGAAGTTTTTCATTCCTTGTGGATTAAAGTTTACCAAAGTTACATGAAAGTAAAATACTTTAAAAATTATATGTGGATGGAACAGCAGTAGGGTCTCAAAAGCTAGAATTCTAGATTTTACTTTTTTACTTTTAAAAAAAGTAAACTTTACCCTCCTCAAAAAAATTATTACAGAATTTTCATTTGTGTATTTTAAAAATTAACTGAATTGAATTGAACCAAAAAAAAACGCTTTGATGCATTTTTTTTCCTGTAAAATACTTTTTTTTTTTTAACTAGTTTGTTTTAATTTTTATTCATTTGTTTGGCTGCACCAGGGCTTAGTTGCGGTGTGTGTGATCTTTAGTTGCGGCACGTGGGATCTAATTCCCTGACCAGGGATCGAACCCAGGCCCCCTGCATTGGGAGCATGAAGTCCTAACCTCTGGACCACCAGAGAAGTTCCTCCTGTAAAATACTTTTTACTCATTTTTTTCCTGTAAAATGTTAACACAAAGTATTTTTCTGTAAGGATAAGGTTGCTTTTTGGTTTTTATTTGTTTTTAAAGTTTATCTCGTCTTTATTATGTTTGAGAGTTAAAGCACCAGATCAATTTCATATTATCAGTACAGATTCTGTACCTGTATGTTTCCTCCGTGGTGTAGTATGACCCTGTGAAACCCACTTGAAAGTCTGCACGTCTGTATGATGGCAACAGGAATAAGACCAGGACCTGCACATTCTCACTGTGTCCTCACATGGTGGAAGGGGCTGGGGAGGTCTCTGGGGCCTCATCTGTAAGGACACTAATCCCATTCATGAGGGTGGGCCTCCCAGAGGCCCCCACCTCCAAATACCATCACACAGGGCATTAGGATGTCAACATAGGAAGTTTAGGGGGACACAAACATTCAGACAAAGAGCTAACAAAAGTCATTGATTCTGTATATAAGGAGCAATCTGTATAAACTGGGAAAATGTCTTAAAAGGATATGCACATACTGTTACTTTGGGGTCCCTCTGGAATATGAGATTGGAGAGATGGGGAAGGGGATGTTTCTTATTAAGAAGAAAAATCAAAACCAAAAAAACCCACTTGCCAAGTATAAGAAAATATTTGAACTTGTATTCTTCTCTTTAAGGGCCCCCAAATTCCAGTTTTACCAATAACAAAGTAGTAACAAATGCTAGAAAAATAGGCAGCATTTTCTCTGGCTCCAACAGACTTATAAAGTTACTGTAAAGATCCTGTGAAGATATTTTAAAAGATACTGTAATTTGTATACAATTTATATACTACATATAATGTATATATTTTGTTTCATTTAGTAAGGAATATCAGAAAGCTATTTGAATGTCTGAAAAAATTAAGTACAAGACTTCCCAGCCAAGGAGCAGGCAGTTAGAATTGTAAGATTGGAACCTGCAAAAACCCATCATTCATTCATTCATTCATTCATGCTGTGCCAGGTCTCAGTTGCTGCACGTGTGATCTGTGTTGCGGCATGCGAACTCTTAGTTGTGGCATGCATGTGGAATTGAACCTGGGCCCCTGCATTGGGAGCACGGAGTCTTACCCACTGGACCACCAGGGAAGTCCCAAAATCCCATCTTTTAGAATTGGGTCAGAAAAGAAGCAGAAAAGTAGCCTCTGTCTCAGCACCTGTGTCTTTGAACGCAATTGAAAATGTTTGCCAAAAAAAAAAATCTGCATTGAAATGTTTTGTTTGTTTTTAAACCACTTTGTTGAGGCAAGATTGACACATAGAAAGCAGCACATTTTTAATATGTACAACTCGCTGAGTTTGAGGATAAATATATACTCATGAAACCAGCACCCCCATCAAGGCCGTAGACTTATCTATCAGTTCCCAAAGTTTCCTCCCTTCCCTCTTTAGTATTCTTACTTTTTTGGCAGTGAAAGCACTTAGCATAAGACCTACCTTCTTGGCCGACTTTAAGAATGCAGTGTAGGGAATTCCCTGCCGGTCCAGCGGTTAGGACTCCGTGCTTTCACTGCTGAGGGCCCGGGTTCAATCCCTGGTTGGGGAACTAAGATCCCACAAGCCGTGGGGTGTGGCCAAAAAAGAAAAGAATACAGTGCAGTGTTTTTAGCTATAGGCACTGTGCTGTACATTAGAACTCCAGAACTTACTCATCCTGCATTACTGAAACTTTGTACTCTTTGATCATCCCCATTTCCCCCTCCACGGGCCCCTGGAAGCCACCATTCTACTCTCTATTTCTAAGAGTTGGGACTATTTTAGATTCCACATATAGGTGAGATCGATCATGCAGTTTTTGTCCTTCTCTCTGGCTTATGTCACTTAGCATATGTTTCGAAATGTTTGGGTTTTCATATACCTAAATATTTCCACTGCTGAGTCTTGCGCAGTTTTCAAAACTTGAAGGCCTTTAAGGAACCGCAGGTGCAAAATGCAGGTCAGTAACAGACCAGGGTGAACAACCCGGGGAACGAGAGCCAAGCCTGCCTAGCGAGGTAAGCGCTCCTGCCAGCCACTCAGCCAGCAAATCCGTTCCTCTGCCTTTGAGGCTGGGTGCACTCAATTGAGGACTTGCTGCTGTGAGCTGGCCTGCATTTGAGCACGTCTTTGCTCAAGGCTGACTAAGCAGTTCCCGGCTGTTTCCCGCAAGTGTCACCAGGTGTTTTCCGTGTTTTATGGGGCCTTGGCGTCTCCCGCTTAGGAGAGCCCTGCATCGGGACTTCGCCATCTCCACACAAAGCAAGATACCACTCACAGAACCCTTTACACAGTTCAGTTAAAAATCTTCAAAGTTGGTGCAAGTTAAAGAACGTGTGATAGTATTATATATTATTCAACAGATAACAAATCTCCAAGGGGCTTTCGTTGCTGGTAGAATTTAAATGGAAAGGTTGAGCCGTGGGTCAAAGTCAGCAGAGCAAACGTTCATTTGTTGTTTACAAGGCACCTCACATTCTGAGCGCCGTGCTTGTGCTATCCTTTTTAACCCATGTCACGGTCTGTGAGGTTGGTTTTATTGATGTTTCCCTTTTAAACATGGGCAACTGAGACGTAGAGGGATTAAGTAACTAGCCGAGGTTTCAGAGCCGGTGAGTGGACAGAGTCCAGAATTCAGCCTTCGGGGTAGTTGGACTTTTTTGCTTCCTGATTTGAGTCTATGCTTTGAAAATCCCAAGGCTGCCAGATATTTAAATATACCTTCTGTTAGCCTCAGATTCTGGGGGTCAGAGTTTGAATTGAATAAATGTTCAAAATACACTAGGATGTATCAGCATTGTACACTGAAATCATAAAATTATGCTACCTAAAATTCCACCAGCAGTGCATGAGTAGCAGACCCAGTCATACATGGGCTTGCAATGCCTCCTCGATACTTGCCCGCTTCTCTGAGATGGCACCTTGATTCTTTTTTTGTAATTGTGGTGTAGTTGACAACACAGTGATTCACAATTTTTAAAGGTTATACTCCACTTATAACTATTATAAAATGTTGGTTGTATTCCCTGTGGTGTACAATACACCTTGATTCTCAAAGGCATCTTATTAATGAAAAGCTTTATCGTATTTTTCATTCTAATTATACACTCATCTTTATTTCAGAAAAAAAGAATTCGGTTAGTTTGTTTGTTTTAAATGAACATTCAACATGTGGTGAACACTAAAAGCAAATAGAAATCCTTAGAACACAGTTTGGGGTTTAGTCATGTGATGTTCGCCTCCAGGTTTATTTCCCCATTCCTTCCCCCCCCCCCCCCCCCCGGGAGAAAGAAGGATTTATCGCTACTTGCAGGAAGTGCTGAGGACACTGGGGATCTTCCCAAAGGAGTGTCTCCTGTTTTCCCATTCTTGTGCTGATCCAGGGCACTTGACTGTCCTCATGGTAAAAAACGCTCTGGTACCTGTTGTGCGTGGAACAATTTAGCCTCTGTTATTTATTGTTTCTAATTGATGTCACGTATTTCTCTCGTGTGTACCTCCTGTCACCAGCACACAATTGCCAGTTCTCCGAGGGTAGAGGCTCTCTATTTTTCTCTTCTCTCTGAAGTTTACAGTGTAATGAGGCCCGCTGTCCAGTAATTAACTAGATTTCCACATCGCTGGGTATTTTCCCTTACATGTATAATCTCCTACCTAAAATGAAGAGGGGGTAACCCTTAGGCCCCGATATTAACTTGCAAGGACTGCCATAAGGAGAACACCACAGGCTGGGCAGCTAAAACAACAAACAGCATACCGTTCTGGAGGACAGAAGTTTAAGACCAAGGGGTGAGCGGAGTTGGTTTCCCCTGAGGCCTCTCGTTGACTTGTAGACAGTCGCCCTCTCGCTCTGTTGTCACATGGTCCTCCCTCTGCGCTCACCCATCCCTGATTTCTTCCTCCTCTTAACAAGAATACCAGTCAGATTGGATCAGGGCCCAACCGTGTGACTTCATTTAACTTTTAGTCACCTCTTTGAAGGCCCCGTCTCCAAATACAGTCACCTTCTGGGTACGGAGGGTTGGGGCTTCGACGTGTGCATTTGGGGGGCAGGGCCTGAGCACTGGTCCAGCAAGAATGCGCTTTTGTCGTTTCAGAGCTTGGTGACATTTGGGGATGTGGCTGTAGAGTTCTCCCCAGAGGAGTGGGAGTGGCTGGACTCTGCTCAGAGGAGTCTGTACAGGAGTGTGATGCTGGAAAACTACAGGAGCCTGGTCTCGCTGGGTAAAGGCCCCCCCTCCCTCCTCATCACCACACCCTGCACCATCCTCTTCCTTCAAGCCAAGGACAGACCCACAGCATGACCACGTCCCGTTTCTTCTTACATATTTAGGACTTTGTGTTTCTAAGCCCAAAATGATCTCCTCACTGGAACAGAGGAAGGAGCCCTGGGCGGCGAAGAGAACGTTGACAAGAGGCGGGTGTCCAGGTGAGCGTGGGAGACCCAGGTGGGGTGAGGCCATGGCAGTCGCAGCTCCGCGCCTTCAGACACCTGGGATCATCAGCAGCCTTGAGCCTCTGGCCTGGAGGGAAAATCTAGGCCTGGGCTTTGAAAATTCTCCTTCTCCCCATCTCTTCTCTCCACCTCTGCTTCCCCCCCACCAAGTGTAACTTTTTTGTTTGTTTGTTTTTGTGGCCACGCCACGCAGCCTCTGGGATCTTAGTTCCCCAACCAGGGATCGAACGCGCTCCCCCCTGCAGTGGAAGGCAGGGTCCTAACCCCTGGACCACCAGGGAAGTCGTGTTACAATTCTTGTAACTCTTGTCCTGTCCTCTGGATGTCATGTTTTCCCAGCACCCGTCTTACCCTTTTGCTTTTCACACTTACACAGTCGTCACTTGCTTTAAAGATCTTCGGCTGATTCTGATGTAGGTTTTACTACCTTACTTCTCTTTGATGAAATGACTTTCATTTACAGACTTCTTTTAACTGATTGTTACTGCACGTCAGCTTTGAATGAGCCCACCAGGTGCTGGCTGGGAAGGTGAGCGTAAGCTGCTAGAAAATTAACCGTCCCGTAGGGGCGATAAGGCATTTCTGTGCACATAAGTGCCGTAGAAAGTACTGTCCTGCACATGACTAGTGTAAATAGGTACCTAAGAGGAAGAAAAAAGTTATTCCCGGTTTCAAGCCAGGGCAACAAGGTACAAGAGTAGAGCCTTGAGCAGACAGGTGAGAACGAGAAGAAAGACATTGGTAGTTCAGGAGAGGATTTGTGTTGGGCCGTGATCCGTCTGGGGTCCAGGCGGACTTCCCCCGTGCAAACAGGCTGCACACAGGTGGGCGACTGGCTCTCAGAAGGAAAGGACACTGATTCTGATTTGATGGTATGTTCTTGCACATATTGTGATGCAGATATCATCATATTTATACCACTTGGGAGTACAGAGATTTCAACCACAACACTATCTCTGGAATAGCAAGTTAACCAAGTAAGACAAGGAATCAGAATTACAGATTTCTTTTGGAGGTTCCTGTAATAGGAAATGACTACCATTTCTAAAGAATTGAGAATCTTGTAAGACCTCTTTGTTCAAACCGTACTTCGGCGGAAAAGTTTGTATCAACAGGACAGTTTACAAACTCTGACGACTCACATGGGTCATCGTATGGCCCAGGAGAACTGGAATGGCGTTTCGGGGAAAAGTTTTCCATTTATCATGGTACTAAATCACATTCTCTGAGCTAGTTTTCTGAGACAGAACTGTTTGTTTCCCTTCTGTTGACCCTTCTTCTGTTGCTGAGACTGTAGTTGATTTTGAAGACTTGTACTTTTAAGGCCAGAATCTGAACATTGGTTAGTTAGCATTGTAATCAAAAAAAAAAAAAAAAAAGACGTTAGTTTTTTAAAAAAAAAGAGAAGAAATTTTTGCTAAATAAAATGGAGAAAGAGTCAAAGTGAGACTTCCATAATAGCGCTGAGATAAGGATCATATAGCGTTTCCTTCAATAGGCTCTGCCCCGCTTTGTCCATTTTGGCCACATTTTATCTTAGATTTAAATCTCTGTGAGCTCTCTCACCTCGTGCACTTCGATCTCTTTCTCCAGTCTCCTGCTAAAACCATAACATGCACTACTTGGTCAACCTTTAGGTGTGAAAACTCACATTGTGTCCTTTAGGGTTAAAGCTACACAAATTTGGGAATGGAAGGCCAGTTGGTCATATAAAACAGCTTTCGAAACAGTATACTTTTTTTGAGGATTTTTTCCCATCTGATTACGTTTTGGAAAATTTCTTCAGACTGGTATGTAATCGAAGAGATATTTACCTTCTTAAAAATATCTTTTAGACTCACGGGCTCTGCCAAAGACCAAGGAGTTATCTTCAAAGAAGAGCTTCTGTGAAGAAAAGTCATCCCAGGCGGTGCTAATGGAGAGGCCCACAACCTACAGTCTGGAGTGCTCCGTTCTAGGGGAAGACTGGGGTTACAGTGCTGTGTTGGAGAGGCATCTGGTGAGTCAGGGTGTAACTGGAGGGGGAGACACGCTTACAGATAAGTTGCATGAGGTAGACTTGGCGAGATTCCTACTAAGGCACTTACAGAGGCAGCGCTGATGACTCCCAGGAGCTTCCTTGTGTCCTTCACAAAGAAACCCTTCCTTAGGAAAGCGATCTTGTCTGCAGTAAGTGTGGGAGAAGTTTCCGTTGGAATCCAGGGCTGCATACCGACAGAGTGTCCCCCCAGAAGAGAGAGTACCTGCAGTCTTGATACACACCAGGGGGAACACTGGGTCACAGCAAGTCGTAAACAAGTCTGTTTAAATCAGAAATGTTCGACTTGTAATGGATGTGAGAAGACTTTGAATAGGATCTCAACCCTTCCTTTTCATCAGAGATTTCATATGAGAGAAAAACCCTCTGCAGACTTAATTGAACAACATGTGTTGAACGTCAGGAAGCCTCCAGTGAACTTCAGAAAATCCATACTCTCTGTACCTTCATTCTCCTCCAAGAAATTGTAGATTCTCCATGGCACAAACAGTTTCCCCTGTTTTTCTTTTCTTTCCCCCTAAACATATACGACATAGCTAGCTCAGTCGTCATGTGACTGGCATCACTCAGAACCTAGTGAAAATTCTTGGTACATCACAGCATGTGGATGCAGCCCACCCCACAGAGCCATCGTGGGTTCACGAGCACGGTTTGATGAGAAACGTGTTTGTACCATTTCAGGACTTGGTGACCATCACGAACATGGCCATAGACGTCTCCCAGCAGCCAGACCCAACTCGGAAGAGTTTCTGTAAGAATGTTGTGTGGGAGGACCACAATCTGGGGGCAGTAGGTAAGGATGTTCCTCTCCGAAATCTGAAACTTCAGGAGCCCACATTTTCATTCCTCAGTTTTGAATTGTGTGTGTGTTTGGGGGTGGGGTGGGGTGGCAGGGTTGTCTTCCAAAGCACTGGGTTGAATTTTTACTCGCAATTCTTAAGAGTGTGACGTTAGTATCACTCTTAAGAATACTAAGTAAAAGTTAGTATCTTTGTCATACTTGAAGCATCAACTTCAATATCCTTAAAATACTCTTCACTTTTCTTCCTGGTCCTTCCTGTAATAAAGCGCTCTTCCTTCAAAGCCAAGGAATTGGTTGTCCATTTAAGAATGCCAAGGGTATGACTGAAACCCCTGTCTTTTCCCATGTGCAGGACATTGTGTGTCTGAGCCAGACTTGGTCTCTTTGCTGGACCTTGGGAAGGAACCCTGGGTGGTGAAAGGAGAGCTGGCAAGAGGCCCGTCCCCAGGTGAGCACGGGAGGCCTGGGGTGGAAATGCCATTGCAGGCCAGAGTGTAGTTCTCACCAAAGAGGCCAGGTGCTCCCTAACGTACAGAGAAAGCCCACCACGTCCTCGGGTTTGGAAAGAAGATTGAGATCCGAGCTTTGAAAATTACATTGTTCTCTCCTCCTCCTCCTCCCGTCCCCTTCCTCTTACCCTCCCCTCCCCCTCCCCCTCCCCCTCCCCCTCCCCCTCCCCCCTCCCCCTCCCCCTCCCCCTCCCCCTCCCCCTCCCCCTCCCCCCTCCCCCTCCCCCTCCCCCTCCCCCTCCCCCCTCCCCCTCCCCCCTCCCCCTCCCCCTCCCCCCTCCCCCTCCCCTCCCTCCCCTCCCTCCCCTCCTCCCCTCCCCCTCCCCTCCCCCTCCCCCCTCCCCCCTCCCCCTCCCCCCTCCCCCTCCCCTCCCCCTCCCCCTCCCCCTCCCCCTCCCCCCTCCCCCTCCCCCTCCCCCTCCCCCCTCCCCCTCCCCCCTCCCCCTCCCCCTCCCCTCCCCTCCCCTCCTCCCCTCCCCCTCCCCTCCCCTCCCCTCCTCCCCTCCCCTCCTCCCCATCTCCTACCCCCCTCCTCCTCCTTCCTCCCCTCCTCCTTGCCCCCCCCCACCCCACCTTCTCTTGGTTGATAACTCCTCCCTGTAGCTCTGCTCTTGTCCTTGGCCACTCAGACATGGATCAGCCACTTGGTTCCTTAAATGATCTCTTCCAGACCCCGAGGGTTTCTGGAGCTGTCTTCCAAAGGTCTGATGTTCGTGGTCACATGGCCACTCACTTCGTGATGCATCCATTCCTGTAAGAACCACAAATTGAAGGAGGGAGCCACTTGGCTTGACATTGGCAGGCGATTGGAGAACGAGGGAATTTACACTTCTGTCCTCAGCCATCAAATATTTACTCCCATGGAGGGGATGACATGTGCATGGATGACTTGCATAAACCAGAGCTTGTGAAGTTCCCAACATGGCCTTAAAGAGGCAAAGGACAGGGTTCCCCCCAGAGAATCCTTGTCTGGGTTGGAGAGGGTGGGCAGATGGATTGCAAGAAGACGTGGGCGGAGGGCCATTTCTTCAATACACAAGGAAGGAAAAGAAACTTCTTTTGAAAATAATGGTTTTCAGAAAGTGTAATCCTGTCACCTGTCTGGGAAAGGAATAGAAAATCATAACCCGTAATCACAATATGTTAACAAGACAACTTTAGGCCCTTCAAGCCCTGATGAACACATATGTTGTTTTACGTGGTAGAAATAGAGTTTGCGTTCCGTCCTGCATACCAATGTTTTCATGTGAGTTCCATGTTCCGTGTGCCACTGCTCAATTAGGTTGCGTCACATTTCTTGGTGTTAAAAATATAATAGGCACCTTTATGTTAGTGAAGGCTGTACATTTTGGGGATGCCTATATCCCTGGAAGTGGAAATCTGCTGAGCTCTGAGAGTTTTCTGTTCTAGTGACTCTAGCAATGGCCAGATGACTAGATGTATGGGTTTAATTGCATCATCGTAGCATTGGGTAGTTTGGTGAAAATGTTTAGCTTATTTGGTGAAAGATTATAGCCTAAGGTTATTTTTTTATTATGAAAATGAGTTGAATACTTTCCTCAAATTTTGTTATTGTCTTTATCCTTTTGTAAAATGTCCCTTATTTATATCCATTTCTCTATTTGTGTCTTAAATTTTTTTTGTTTTTGATTTTTTTTTTTAATATTTGGCTGTGTCCAGTCTTAGTTGTGGCATGCAGGATCTTTCACTGCGGTGCGTGGGCTTATCTCTAGTTGTGGCGTGTGGGTTTTCTCTCTCTAACAGTGGTGCATGGGCTCCAGAGCATGTGGGCTCTGCAGTTTGCAGCATACGGGCTCTCTAGTTGAGGTACACGGGCCCAGTAGTTATGACCACGCAGCATGTGGGATTTAGTTCCCTGACCAGGGTTCAAACCCACATGCCCTGCATTGGAAGGCGGATTCTTTACTACTGGACCACCAGGGAAGTCCCTATTTTTTTGTTTTTTGGGTTTTTTTTTTTCCTTTTCTGGCTGTGCTGCACAGCATGTGGCATCTTAGTTCCCCAACCAGGGGTCAAACCCATGCCCCCTGCAGTGGAAGTGCAGAGTCTTAACCACTGCACTGCCAGTCCAGTCCCAGTGGGGTTTTTTTAATGTGAACATTAATTTTTTAATGTATTGTCTCAAACTATCTTTTACATATGGTAATAAGTATTTTTTTTCACTAGAATTTTTTAAATTGTACATAAAATTTTTAAAAATTTTATATAATCTAATATATTACTACTTTTATGATTTCTCCTTCTATTTGTATCCTTAAAAAGTAGACAGAAACTTCATCTAAGTGGCTCTCTAGTATTACAATATATGGAAATACCATAATTTACTTAACTAATTTACTGTTGAGGGTATTTGAACCTTTAGGTTTTTTCTGGTTTTCACCTGTAATAAACTGTGGTCCAGTTTGTTCATATCTCTTTGCATGATCAAAGTATACATGTCTTTTAAGTTTCATGAACATAATAACAGGCTGTAATACCATTGGTAAACAATATATGAGAATACCTGTTTCCATACATCTTCACTAATAGTATTTTGGGTTTTTTAAAATATTTTCCAAGCTGTGGGGTGAAAATTGAGTTTTGTTTAATTTTTATTTTGCAGACTACTTGTGAGGTTGTGAATACATGTGTTTAAATCCATTCAGGGTTAGTGATGTCTTCATGCCCATTGCCCACATTTCTGCTGGGTCATATTTCCTTGCCTGTATATAGCATGAATGTAAATCCTGTTTTATAAATGTGATATTTTTCCCCCAATTTCCTGTGGCTTGAAAGGTTGCATGTGGTGTTTCTTGCTATCCAGTATTTTAGATTGGTAGCTTCATTTATAGAAGCTTTAGCTTTGATTTTTGTTTCATTCATGGTTTTTTGTTTCTGTTAATAGATATATTACTCCCATCTGTACTGTACAACAAATTTGTTTGGTCTTGTTTCTGTTGCTTATTTAATTCTTCCTTGTTTCTCTCCATAAATACATTATTAAGTCTTTCTATCCATGAACACAGGATGTCTTTCCATTTATCTAGCTCTTAATTTTATTAAGCAGTGTTTGTAGTTTTCAGTGTACAGTCTTGCACCCTTTAAGGTAACTTTTTTCCTCAATAATTTATTCCTTCACTGCTATTTTTCATGGAATTATTTTCATAATTTCCTTTTCAGATTGTTCATTCCTAGTGTATGGAAATACAGCTGATTTTTGTGTGTTGATCTTGTATACTGCAGTTTTGATGACTTGATGTATTAGCTCTAATACCTTTCTTGTGGATTGTTTAGGGTTTTCTATATATGGGATGATATCATCAGCAAGTAGTTTTTTTTTTCCTTTCTAATTTGGATGACTTTTATTTCTATTTCTAATTGCTCTGGCTGGAACTTCCCAGGTATCTTTGTCTTGTTATTGACCTAAGAAGGAAAGCTTTCAGTGTTTAGATGCCATTTAAAAAAAAATACTTTATTTTCCTTTTTTAAAGATCATCTTTTCCCAAACATCTGACTCTCTGCATCATCTCTCTCCCCAACACCACTTTGATCTCTGTACATTTATTGTGATGTAGCTCTACTTGCACAAGTTTTTGGTACATGCTAAGTGATTTAGCGAAGGGATTTCAGACATAATCATTCCTCCCTGCAAGCTTGTAGTCTGAGGTAAGCCATATACCCAATCAGTGGTGTGTATGATGTAATTAAATATAATATCAGCACTCACTATTTTTATAGAAACAGTCTTTCCAGAATGAGAAATTCCATTACTTAAATGGCCAGAGAAGAAGTGAGGATTTTGTCAGGCTTGCAGAAGCAAGCAGGTCAGTGTAAAAATGATTTCTATGTGACCGCTGAACTTTAGCCATCAGTTGGCACTGTAGGTTCTGTTGAAATCATTCAAATAAGATACAGTTGACAGAAACACCATTTCTGGTTGTAGGGGAGTGATTGGGCTTTCAGGACTCTTAATGAACGTCATAGAATACACTGTCCTTTTGTGTTTGATGTGCTTCTTGGAACAACTTTGGTGACATGATGACTGCCCTGGCATCAAAGCTGCATAGCCAGGGGTGAGAAAGGGTGAAGAGAATGACTGTCATAGACTGTATTTTTAGGTGATGTGATTACAGAACATTTTTCCGACTCCTGATGCTTCTGATGTGTGACTGATTCCACATACATTTATCTTTTTTTCTATTCACCTCTCTGGGTTCCTGTATGAATCCAGTCTGGGCTCGTCTTACATACATTGTAGACTGCATGTTCACATGTTTTAGAGGTGCACAATTTATGTGGTTTAATTAGGGTTTAATTCACCAATTAGTTTCTTCACGGTTTTCCTTTTAGTAGATTCCTTTTCTCCCAGCCCATGATAAAAGAAATGTTTGTTTCTTGTTTATTTTCTTGATATCTTTCAGGCCAGCAGTCTATACATGAGACCCAGGAATTATTTCCGAAGCAGGATTCATTTGCTGAAGTGGTAACGGACAGAACTTCAAACACTAACCTAGAGAGTTCCACTTTCAGAGGAAGCTGGGATTCTGAGGGTCTGTTTGAAAAGAAGCTGGCAGGTCAGAAGACACAATTCAGGCAGGAGGCAGTCACTCACAACAAAACCCTCTCTAAGGAAAGAGAGTGTCCGTATAACAAACCTGGAAGATGGTTCCACTTGGACATTTCAGAAGAGAGAGTTCACCGCTGTGATTCAGTTAAGAAAACTTTCCCCCCAAGTTCAGTGGTAATAAAACATGCAGGGATCTATGCAGGAAAAAAACTTTTCAAATGTAATGAATGTAAGAAAACCTTTACCCAGAGCTCATCCCTCACTGTGCATCAGAGAATTCATACTGGAGAGAAGCCCTATAAATGTAAGGAATGTGGAAAGGCCTTCAGTGACGGCTCATCCTTTGCCCGACATCAGAGATGTCACACCGGCAAGAAGCCCTACGAATGTATGGAATGTGGGAAAGCCTTCATACAGAACACATCCCTTATCCGTCACTGGAGGTATTATCACACTGGGGAGAAACCCTTTGACTGCATCGACTGTGGGAAAGCCTTCAGTGATCACATCGGACTCAATCAGCACAGGAGAATTCATACTGGAGAGAAGCCCTACAAATGTGATGTGTGTGACAAAGCCTTTAGGTATGGCTCATCCCTGACTGTCCATCAGAGAATTCACACAGGAGAGAAACCGTACGAATGTGAGGTGTGTAGAAAAGCCTTTAGCCATCATGCCTCACTCACTCAGCACCAAAGGGTGCATTCTGGAGAGAAGCCTTTTAAATGTAAAGAATGTGGCAAAGCCTTTAGGCAGAATATACACCTTGCTAGCCATCTGAGGATTCATACTGGTGAGAAGCCCTTCGAATGTGGGGAATGTGGTAAGTCCTTTAGCATCAGTTCCCAGTTGGCCACCCATCAGAGAATTCATACCGGAGAGAAGCCCTATGCTTGTAAGGTCTGCAGCAAAGCTTTCACCCAGAAGGCTCACCTGGCGCAGCATCAGAAAACTCACACAGGAGAGAAACCCTACGAGTGTAAGGAGTGCGGGAAGGCCTTCAGCCAGACCACACACCTTATTCAACACCAGCGAGTTCACACGGGAGAGAAACCCTATAAGTGCATGGAATGTGGGAAGGCCTTTGGTGACAACTCCTCCTGCACTCAGCACCAGAGGCTTCACACTGGCCAAAGGCCCTACGAATGTATTGAATGTGGGAAGGCCTTCAAGACAAAGTCGTCCCTCATCTGTCATCGCAGAAGTCACACTGGGGAGAAACCTTACGAATGTAGTGCGTGCGGCAAAGCCTTCAGCCATCGGCAGTCCCTTAGCGTCCATCAGAGGATTCACTCTGGAAAGAAACCGTATGAATGCAAGGAATGCAGGAAAACCTTCATCCAAATCGGACACCTCAATCAGCACAAAAGAGTGCACACGGGAGAGAGACCCCACAACCATAAGAGAAGTAGAAAGGTCTTCAGGCAGAGCACACACTTTGCACATCAGAGAATCCACACTGGAGAGTCACCTGCACGCCCCTCTTTACCTGCTACATCAAATCCTGTGGATTTGTTACCCAAGTTTCTCTGGAATCCATCCTCACTCCCATCACTATAGTCCTGAGACATTGTGACTCAGATAGACCACTCCAGCAGTTTAAAACCTGTTCTCTCTCTTTCTGTCTATTCTGTTCTTGTCCTGTACAAGTTTGTTCTTCACATTGTTGCGGTTAGAACGTGAAGATTTTTGTTTTAAGTGAAAATAGAATTCATTTACTCATGTAAACAGTTACGTTGAGATCCTTCATATTGATTAATGCATAAGATGTGTGTAGCACAATGGCTGGTCCATACTAAGCGTTCAGTAATGTTAGCTCTTTTAAAAACATTGTTTTCAGACATTGAAAAGTTACCATAGGCAACTCTGACTGAAAATGATGCATAGAATGAAGCTAAGAGAAGCCGGATATTAGATCAGGAACAGGCGTTTCAAGACAGTGAGGCTTTGCCTGTTCTGGTTTAAAACTTGATTCCATAATGTTGAGTTAGTATTATAGCTTTTCATTTATCTGCATAAAGTGTAAGGTGCTGTGACCTTGTTGGTGAGAAAATTACATCTGACAACAGTCTTAGAAAGTGTGTAGAGAACATGGGTGAGGAGGCCACCTGGAAGAAAAGAACTGAAACAATCAGAGGAGAAGACAAGGTTCACCTGCGTACATTTAAACCTTCTGACATGTATTAGAAAATTTGGCAAGATTTGATCATTTAAAGTCACCTGGGCTTATGCGTGAATTCCATTAAAGTTTCAAAGAACCACTAACCTTGAGGCAGACTAATCTTGACTATGACTCATGGCCAGAGCCTCACTGACTGTTTCGTATGGCCCATGATCTGAATTTTAAAAATTATTTTAATGGAGGAACAAGTGAAAAGAATAATAGCTTAAGACAACATGAAAATTATATGAAATTTAAATTTCAGTGTCTGTAAATAAAGTATTATTGGTTTACAGCCATGCTCATTTGTTTACATATTGCCTAGGGCTGCTTTCACTCTACAATAGCAGACCTGAGTAGCTGCAACAGAGACAGTATTGCCTGCAAAACTTCAAATATTTACTCTCTGTCCTTGTGCAGAGAAAGTGTGCCGACTCCTGCTCCAGTGCAGAGAAAAATACACAAAAGGTTCTAATTATTTTTATGAGGATAATACAACTCTCCCATCAAAAACAAGAAAAACTATAAAGCAACTTATGAATAGAGATGAAAGAATGTTATTAAACTGTTGAACAATAGGAAATGTCAATAAAAAGAAATACTATATTTTTCTAGTTGAAGTAATACTGTTAAAATGTTTGTAAATTGTCACTCCCAACAGAGTCTCAGTAGGATATGTTTGCTCTGACGGTTTTAGCTGAAAACCACACAAAGAAAGATGATTTGTCAAACATAGCAGGACATTTAAAAAATGTTTTGGTGGGACTTCCCTGGCAGTCCAGTGGTTAGGACTCTGTGCTTCCATTTCAGGGGGTGCGGGTTCGATCCCTGGTGGGGGAGCTAACATCCCGCCTGCCGCGTGGTGCAGCCAGAAAAAAAAAAATCATTGAAAAAATGTTTTGGTATATAATAAGATTAGTGTTTCATTATTGGGGAAATGATGTTGTAACAATTGATTATCCACTCTCCAAAAAGAGAAGCATACCTAGACCTTACAGAGAAATATAATACAGTTGTATTTATCGGCTCTGATTATGAAATAATATGTTAGAGGCGAACACAGAAAGGAGGAAGGCTTTACTGAGTAGGACTTGGAGCCCTGGAAGACATGAAGAGAGTAAGCTGGCCTGTACAAAGATTTAAATAAACTTCGATATGGTGAAACGTGTCAAAAAAGATGTAAGAGGCAACTGGCAGAAAATACACACAACACATACGAAAAAATATGTCATTTAAGAACAGAGTGCTATGACACAAAGCAGTCGGGGAACTAGGCAGTGCTTACCAACAGGTGTGTCACAGTGGAAGAACTCGAATAAAGAAAATTTGTTAGGTTCTTAACCTTGTTGCTCAGAAAATTACAGATTTAAAACGAATCTTCTTGACTCGCAGATGGATTAAAATCTAAACTGCAGTTAATTTCCCATACTAGTTATTGTGGGAAAACTGGAGGTTGTTCATCATTACCAGTGTAGATTTGTCTCCTCCTGTTTGGGGTGGCAATATGGCATGACCTATCCACACTATAAATATGCATTCCTTTTGAAACAGTAATTCTAGATCTAGGAGTTTCATCCCAATGGAATAAATATATAGATATAAATAATGTTTATTGCAAAATCTTTTTAATTACAATAAATAGGATTTCAGTATCCTGCCAAGCAGATTGATTAAATTGTGATTATTCAATACGGTATTGTCCAGTTAGCAGAAAGAGATTAAGCTCTACATATGCTCCTATGGAGTATTGTCTGTCCACAATATATTAAATGCAATATGTGATTTGCAGAACTTTATGTGTAAAATAATCTTGTAGTCATAGAGTCAAAATTAATATTGAATATGTGTGCGTGTATATGTGTGTGTGTGTCTATATATATATATTTTTCAGTATATATGTTGAAATCTGTTTTTGTCTTTAACACATGCTTTTCCTAGCTCTTTGTTGGCACTTTGCCTTCATTCTGTATTGTACTGTTGGACTGCCAGTCACACATGGCTCTAATTAAGCCAGTCAGGTTTTTCATTCTTTGTATTTTGACCGGAGACACGGGGCAAATATTAGGCTTTATGTATGGGCCATAAGGGATGTTTTCTTTTAGTATTCATTTTGATTGGTTGGGCCACTTGTTGTAACAGCTATTATAAAGATATGGAACATCACTCCTGGACTGCAAATAGGTGGAATTGAGTCATCCTTTGGCAGCAGCCTAAAGATTTCTGCATCTCTACCTGTCTGATCCATTAAAATGATTCCTGCACCCTCACATCCTAGTTTTGTTTGGTTCTTTAAATCTTCAAGGTATCTGGTATCCTTTCAATATTTAACTTCTAAGCTGGAGTCATCTTTTATTCTCATACAGAAATTGGTACTAGAGGATGATTCTCAGACTACAGAGAAGCAGAATATTAAGGGCTGATTGAAAGAGATAGGTTAAAAGACAGAGAAACTTGTAATCCTGTGTTGTGTTAGGAAAGGATAGTCATGATGTAGCAGGATCATAAGCCCACTGCACACAAGGGTCTGGATAGCTCTTACCAAAAACTAAAGGCAGTGAGCAATGCTAGCTCCAAAAGTAAGTGTGATGCTTGTTTACAATGAAATTAGATAATTAAAAGTGAAAGGCCACTTGAAATTCTGACCTTAAGAAAGGCATTGAAGTCAGACCTTCCTATGATTGTGTTGGGAGTCTTCTTAACTGCTTCTAACCACGGGGCTGGCAAATCCTGAAAGCCAAGTGCAACAGTAGATCCAGGTGTTTGCTGAGCTATGATACTTACTGAATTCCCAACCTCGCCACTTCTCTTAGATGAAAGTGAAGTGTGGGGAAAGATTTGAATCCATGTAACTGGAATGGGGCTATCATGAAAGATTCAAGCATCTTAGAAAACTTTTGACTTTCTCAAACCTTAAGAAACCTCCCTACTCATTCTCTTTGCCATACATCTGTGACAAAACTCTTGAGTCTGCTTTTCTAGTCTTGAAATGCAGACAGGGAGGAGATTCGTGTCATCCAGAAATATTTAATATCCTTTATTATATCAAAAATCTAGGACACATTTTTGGAAATGTCATCTCGAGGGTTAGAATTTACATTGCATAATATATAAGGACTTGAAAGAATTCAAGAGTTTATAGTGCTGGATTGGATCATTTATGTCCCTACCCCTGACTTATCTTTTGCAAGTTCCCTGTCAGGTCTAGTAGTTTTTCTATGTTCTTTTGACATGAAGTGCCAGCATATTAAAAATCTGTCTCCTTTAGGTACTGGGATTTCTCATGACAGTGATTACATTTGGAAAGTGTACTGGACTAGGGCATGTGCAGTAGCTGGAGTATAGGGCAACAGGTAATCTTGAGAATAAAATGAAATGTCACAATAAACACAGAAATCCTAAGAATGTTCTGATATCTGATATTTTTACCTTATTTCATTGATCCCCAAGGTTGAAACTGCACTAGGGTTTTCTTTTAGTTAGAAGCACTCCATGGCATGGCATCCAAGTCCCACATCGACTTGAGTCAACAGAAAGGGGACTGAGTACTCTTGAAAGATTGTAATCAGTCTCTGAACATTTCCACTGGAATTCCTGAACGACGTATTTGTGCAGAGTGAGGGCTCATGGGGGAATTCTTATGTAGTGTAGCTTGTAGCAGGTACAATGACCACAAACCCATATGGTTATTTTCCAAGGTCCTGGTAGCATTTGTTAATGATACCTATGGTATGATTAGACAACTGCCCAAAGTTTGTGCTTCCCTTTCTGTTGCCTGAAAGTCGATTCCAGAATGTGACTGCCGAGGCACATCCTGCATTACTCAGCCACTATTGCTTCCAGTTCTGGCTGTGGTTTGAATAGGAAACGTGTGTCACTCTGGGCTCGGTTATTAAGAAAAGGATATACCACCCAGCTGGAAGAAGAAGAATCTCAATTTTATGGAACGGCAAAACTGCAAGATGGAAGAACTCTGGGCCGCTAAACCGCTATTTGGAGGAAAGCCATCAGTCACTCAGGAGCAACAACAGTGGATTATTATGTGAGTGAAAAACAAACATATGTGCAGGTAATGACACGAGTTTTAATTGTGATAGCAGCTGCTGTAGTTCTATCAATGTGGTATCTTTGACTACTGATAGAATCCCTTTTTTTTTTTTTTTTTTTTTTTTTTTTGCGGTATGCGGGCCTCTCACTGTTGTGGCCTCTCCCGTTGCGGAGCACAGGCTCCGGACGCGCAGGCTCAGCGGCCATGGCTCACGGGCCCAGCCACTCCACGGCATGTGGGAACTTCCCGGACCAGGGCACGAACCCGCGTGCCCTGCATCGGCAGGCGGACTCTCAACCACTGCGCCACGAGGGAAGCCCAGAATCCCTATTTTAACTCACTGAATCACAGAGTAAGGGCTGTGATAGTATGTTCATTAGCTGTTGTGTAACAAACTACGCTAAAGCTTAGTGGCTTAAAACAAACATACATTTGTCATCTTACAGCTTCTTTGGGTAAGGAATCCAGGCATGGCTCAGCTGGGTGCCTCTGGCTCCTGGGGTCTTTTAACAAGACAGCAGTCATCTGAAGGCTTTATGGGAGGAGAATCATCTTCCAAACTCATTAAAACTGTTGGCTGGCCTCGGGTCCTTGCTGGCCTTTGGCTGGACACATCAATTCCTTTCCACATGGGCAGCTCACAACGTGGCAGCTGGCTTCCTTGTAAGTGAGCAGGCAAGAGAAGGGTACCCAAGGTGGAAGCCGAAGCCTTTATGTAACCTAATATTACAAGTGGCATCCCCTCATCTTTGTACTTGGTTAATTAAAAGTGGGTCACTAGGTCCAGCTCACTTCCAAGGGGAGAGGATTACATGAGGTTATGAATAGCAGAAGGCGGGGATCATTTGGGAGCCACTTTAATGGATGCCTACCATAGTCTGCCCTCCGGCCCCTGGTGACTCATTTCCCTTCGGCATACAAAACAATCACCGGCTTCCAAGGCCCCTCCCCAAATCGCATCTCATTATAGCATCAACTCAAAGTCAAGAATCTTGTCATGTAAATTAAGTACAGATGCTGATGAGGCTCATAAGACGTCGTTTCTTAAGTACAGTTCCTCTTGCTCTGTAGACCTTTGGAAATAAATTATCTGCCTCCTCTAGACCCCAGAGGGCGCGCGCGCGCACACACGCACACACACGCGCGCACACACACGCGCGCGCACACACACACACACCCGCAAGTGCACAAAGCACCAGGCAAAATCCAAATCTCCGCTCTTCTATCCCGAAGGCTCCGCCCCTAGACCCGCCTCTCCTAAGCTCCGCCCACTTCCCTGGCTTTTCCCCTTGCTCAAGGCGCCTGCGCGCTCCACGTTCTTGCGACCCCGCCCACCTTCGGCCGAGGCGCGGGTGAGCGGCTACTCGGGTCTCGGCTCTCAGTGCCTGACAGCTGCTCCTGCGCACTCCGAGCCCGGCGACGGCTCCCAGAAGTCCCCGGGGCTCGGCTTCTTTCGTGGAGGCCGTGGGACCCAGAAGCTAAGAGGCTTCTAGGTAGCTCTGTTCCTGACCAGGAGGCACCAATAGGGGACAGAGGGCAGTGATCACCAGGCCGCGGGGAGGAACCCTGCCTAGCAGCGTAGTCCTCAGATTTCAGAAAGCCGCCGCCACCCCTGTCTGCACTACGTTTCCCAAGGGCCCTTGCTCTGAGAGGACGTGCCCACTTCCTACGAGGACTTGAAACCCGGACGTGAGCGAGTCTGGCCGGTTCTGAGGAGAAAGTCTGAGTGGGGCGGCGGCAGCGGCTGAGCCGGGCACGGGGAGGTGCCGAGAGGTCAGCGTCCCGGTCTGCATGCTGGGGCGGCGAGGTCGTGAGCGTGCGCGCGTGATTTGGCGACTGTGACCGTCAGCGCGTGGTGTGTGTGTGACCGGGAGGAGGAGGCAGGTACGTGTGTGAATGGGGGGGAAAATGTGTGCGGGTGTGAGATGTGACTGGTACGGCGCAGAGGAGGCAAGTGTGTGACTGGGGCCCGTGTTTCTGCGCGTGTCTTTTGTGCACCTTGCACGTCCCAGCAGCATGTGAGCGACGGCGTGTATTGGGACGAATGAAGGATTTTACATGGCTGAGAACTGGAAACGCCTCCGGAGGCCACCCCCCGACACACACCCCACGCCCCAGCCCCCCACACACCCTGACTCCACCACCAAGAACCCAGTGTGGCCTAAAGCCCCAAAGCCCTGGAGTCCTGGGAAGGCGCCTGGTTGGGCCGGTGGGGCTTGTAAGGTCTGATCTTAACAAACGGCACCGCGAAACAGAGGAAAGCTTCAAGTGAGCTTTATTAGGGAGCGCTCCCGGGCGAGGTTCACTGGTCCGAGAGAAAGGGGCCAGAGAAGTCGCACCCGGGGGAGGGTTGGGCAAGATTTTATAGGGGAAGAAGAGAAAGGGGTATTCCTTATTTGGTGGTCTTTTCGGGTATCCTGGGGGACCGTTAGTCCCGCCCCTCGAAAGGCGGGAAGGCTGGACTGGGTTCAAAGTCCCCAGGGCAGTTTCTGGAACTGGGTGGTCCGGAGAATTTCGGTCTGATGCAACCTGTGAATCTGATTGTGTTCCCCTGCCTTGGGCCAGTTGGCCTTACATCCCGACATCTTTGGTGTAATGGGGCGGCGTTCTGATCTCTGGCTACTTCATGCTGAATGGGGGCGTCGAAAGGGGAGTCGGGCGACCAGAGGTCCGAGGCTTAGGGGAGACCAGTGGGGGGTTCTGTAGGAAGCGAGGTGTAAGGACCGAGGAGCATTTGGTTTGTGGCCACCCGAGAGACTTCCTCCATGCGCCTGCAAAGGAACCTAAGAAAACAGGGAGCAAACGTGAGCAAGATACAGATGAGAATTAAGGGGCCTAAGATTGGTGTTAGCCAGGTATAGAGGGTGGATCGCCACCAATCGGGAATTGGGGAGGCGGACTGTTGGTGTTTGCGTTGGAGTTCTTCTCTTAAGCGATGGAGGGCTTTTACGTTGTCTTCGACGAGTCCTGTTTCATTGATGTAATAGCAGCATTCCTCCTGTAGGAAGAGGCAGGTACCTCCTTTGTCGGCCGTCAGGAGATCCAGGGCTCGTCGATTTTGGAGGGCACCTCGGGCTACTGAGGTGATCTGGCGCTGGAGGGAGGTGATGGAGGCGGCAGAAGCCTCGATGGCTAGCTGGAGTTTTTGTTCTAGGTCACGGGATGTTGAGACACTGTGTGTTAGGGCTCCTCCCCCGATGCCCGCAGCAACGAGAGAGGCGAGGGAAATGCCTGCGACCATAGGGAGAAAGATGGCCCTTTGGCCCTTAGAGAGGTCGAGGGCCCGCATGAGTGCTATCAGTTCAGCCCTTTGAGAGGTTGTCCCTTCTGGGAGGCGGTTGGCCTCGATAGGCCGCCCGTCGGCATCCGTCAGGACCGAGTATCGAACTACCGTCCACAAAGAGAGTGCGGTCCGGATTTGAAAGAGGGGTGCCAAAGAGTCCCTCTCTTGGTGGTTTGAAGGGTTCTATGACATGAGGGCAGGAATGGGATGGAAAACCCCCGGTGCCAGAGATAGGCACGAGGGAAGCCGGGTTCAGGCGAGGGGAGAGATCAAGAGAAATAGCTGGGTTTTCAATGAATAGAAGGTGGAACTCCTGGATGCGGGAGGGGCCCAGGAGGGAGAGAGACTTGTGGCCTAGGAGGTCGACCAGCCGGTGGGAGGAAAACACGGTTAGTGGGTGGGCCAGAGCCAGTTTGAGTGTTTGTTTGGTCACTTCAGCTGCCGCTGCTAGGGCCCGAAGGCATGGTTGCCATCCCCGAATGGTTGGGTCCAGCTGTTTGGAGAGGTAAGCCACGGGGCGGTAGGAAGGCCCTACAGGCTGGGCAAGGAGTCCAGTGGCTATTCCGGCCCGTTCATCCACAAAAAGGTGAAAAGGTCGGTTTGGGTTGGGCAGAGAAATGGGAGGAGAAGATATCAGAGCGTTATGGAGGGTGAGAAAGGCCTGTCGAAAGGCGGAAGGAGAGGTGAGGGGTCCTTGAGGGGTTTCTTTAGCGGCTAGATATAAGGGTTTAGCGAGGAGAGCAAAGTTAGGGATCCAGACTACTGGGTGGAGAGGAATTATGGCCTCATTGATTAGTCGGAGGTCCTGGACCAGGTGATAATCCCCAGAGGCCTTGCGGACAGGCAGGATGGAGGTGTTGCAGGGAGAGTCCGTGGGGATGAGGAGTCCCTGGTTTAGGAGTCTGGTGATAATAGGTTGTAGGCCCCTAAGGTGAGTCTCAGAGATGGGAAATTGGGGCATTGATGGAAATTTGGAGGGGTCCTTTAGGCGAATGAGAACGGGGGAATGGTGTGTTGCTATTATGGGCTTAGAAGTATCCCAGACTTGGGGATTGATTGGGTTCGGTGTGATTGGAAGAGGGGGATAGGAGGGGGAAGGTTCTAGAGACAGGCCGAGAAGAAGCAGGAGTCGGGAGGAGGGGACTTTAGGGTCAAGTCTAACCAGCTGGAGGGAGGCCCCTAAGTGGAAAAGGACATCTCGGCCTAGCAAGGGAACTGGGCAGGATGGTATGACTAAGAAGGAGTGAGTAAAAGGGAGTCCTTCGATATGACATGGGAGTGGACCGGTCTGGAGTGGGAAGGATGGTTTGCCATCAATACCCATGACCGAGATCTGGGAAGGAGAAACTGGCCCGGAATAAGTAGACAGGACCGAATAGGTAGCCTCCGTGTCCACCAGAAATGAGATGGACTTACCCACTACCTGTAGCGTTACCCTGGGCTCGGCGAGGGTGATGGGGGTCTTCGAGTCCGGGCGCCGTCAGTCGTCAGCCAATCCCAGCAGTTCGAGTGGTAATGCCGTTGGGTCGGCCTGCCCCCCGCGTGGAGACGCTGAGGGAGGGCCAGTCGTAGAGCAGTCACTCTTCCAGTGGCCCGTTAGCCCGCAGCTGGGACAGGGCTTAGAAGGAGGTCGGGGATTGGGACATTGGCGAGCCCAGTGGCCTTCTTTTCCGCATTTGAAGCAGGCCCCCGGCGGGGTTGCCTTTTGCGGACCCCGTGGATGCTGTGATCCATGGGAGATGGCCGGCCTTAGGGCGGCTACAAGAGCTTGGGTTTGGAGGGCCACCTTCTGGTGCATCCGAGCCTGTCGGCTGGTTTCTGCCAAATCCTCACGGCCATTATAGACTTTAAAGGCCATCTTTACCAGATCTCGAACAGGTGTTTGAGGGCCGTCTTCTGCCCGTTTTAATTTCTTTTGGATGTCCGGGGCTGATTGGGTGATAAAATGGGTGGCCAGGACCGCTGCCCCTGCCGGGGTGTCGGGATCCAGCCGGGTGTAGAGAGTTAAGGCCTCTGTAAGGCGATTGAGAAAGATAGCTGGATTTTCGTTAGGTTCTTGGGTTATCTCTTTTAGTTTTTCAAAATTGACTACCTTATGAGCGGCAGCCTGCATGCCAGCCAGGAGGCATTGGATCATGAGGTCGCGCTTACGACGGCCATCTTGGCCATACTGATAAGTCCAGCCTGGATCGGTGCCAGGTACGGCAGTCGCTGCGACAGGCATGGAGTTGTCGGGAAGGTGAACCTGATCTGCATGGTTTCGGGCAGCAGTCTGAATTCTTTCCCTCTCGTCAGGGGTCAGAGTAGAAGATAGGATCACAAAGATATCGTGCCAGGTTAGTGTCTGAGAGAGATCTTGGAGAGAAAAGGGAACATGAACTCTAACTAATCCTTCCGCTCCTGCTACCTCCCTCAGAGGGCAGAGGAGATTTGAATCTTGGGAGTCTTGAGAGCGTGTATGTGCACTAATTGGCAAAGCAAGGGGCGTGGGAGGAGAAACCTTCGAGGGAGGCGGGGGAACGGTTGGAGGGGCCGGAGCGGGTTCGGGAGGAGGAGGGACCGCCTCAGGGTAGGGTGGAGGTTGGAGAGGAGCTCTGGAGGGGGGAGAGGCGAGGTTCAGGTGGGTCGGCTAGTGGAGAGGGGTCATCGTCAAAGGAAATTAAGGGCTTGAATGTAGGAGATGTCTGTTTGGCAAGAAGGATCTGGGAAGTGGAACAATCGGCGCAGAGGGAAAGGCGGGAGCGCAAATACAAGAAGGCCTGAACATAGGGGACCTCGGACCATTTGTCCGTCCCGCGGCAGTAATTATCTAGATCACGGAGGATGTTAAAATCGAAAGTCCCTTCAGGATTGATTGTCTAGAGGATATTGTGGCCAGGCCACAGTGGAATAGAAAATAAGCCGTCGGCGACGGAGATCTTGGGAGAAACCGAGGGCTGTAAAATTGGCTAGGAGACACCCTAGGGGCGTCTTAGAATCTGGTTTCGATTGTGAGGTTCCCATGACCCCCAGTCTGTCCCTGAGTGAATGGAGAGGGAGAGAGGCGTCCCTGGTCTCAGTCTCCAATTCACGGCAGGTCGGAGGGCGGTCAGGCCATTGGGACGTCTCCACAATCACCCGAGGCCCGGCGGGTTGGAGAGCGGTCAGGCAATTGGGACGTCTCCGCAGTTGCCCGAGGCCCGGAGAGAGAACGGAGGAGTCCCTGACGCGGCCGCGATTAAGGACAGGGAGTCCGGTGGGCAGGGACTCTGAGGGACGGAGGGAACAAGGGAGGGGGACTTACCCCGTTTTCTGCCGGATCGGGTGGATGAGTAGAGGTTCCCTGGTTGTCTCCTGGGGGAGGGGAGGAGCGGTCCGCGCGGTAACCCGCGGGGCTTGGTACCCCTCCCGGGTTTCGGCACCAAATGTAAGGTCGGATCTTAACAAACGGCACCGCGAAACAGAGGAAAGCTTCAAGTGAGCTTTATTAGGGAGCGCTCGCGGGCGAGGTTCACTGGTCCGAGAGAAAGGAGCCAGAGAAGTCGCACCCGGGCGAGGGTTGGGCAAGATTTTATAGGGGAAGAAGGGAAAGGGGTGTGGTGAATCTGGGAGGGCGCAGGGTATTCCTTATTTGGTGGTCTTTTCGGGTATCCTGGGGGACCGTTAGTCCCGCCCCTCGAAAGGCGGGAAGGCTGGACTGGGTTCAAAGTCCCCAGGGCAGTTTCTGGAACTGGGTGGTCCGGAAAGTTTCGGTCTGATGCAACCTGTGAATCTGATTGTGTTCCCCTGCCTCGGGCCAGTTGGCCTTACAGGGCTGAAGCATTTCTTGCCTGTCCCACCTGGATGGTGTGGAAGTCGGGACACTACACACGTCCACGGGACTAAGTATGGAGGTAAGAGTGGCAGAGGGCCTTGGTACGGCTGCAAGAGTGAAAATTAAGGTTTGGGGGTGCTGTTCCTGGGCCCAAGTGCTGGAGGAGGATGTCCCTGGCTTCAGAGTCTGGTGGACCCAGAAGTCCAAAGATTTGGACGGTCATCTCGGGCCAGAGTGTGGAGCTGAATTCAAGGAGGGTTCTTGACTTGCCCAGAGTCTCCTAGCCAGACACTCCCCTTCCAGGTCTGTCTGCGTATCTCCAAGGACCCAGGGGAGAGAGCATTCCCCATTAGAACATTACCTCTGAGTGCTGTGCTGCTGTTCAAGGAGGACCTCAGTATTTAATATTTTTATTTTTTAACCTGTTAGAGTCCTGTCCTACATTATCACTGTGGGATGCGACTTGGGAGGAAGGCGAGATTCACAGCTTCGTCTGGAAGTGCTGAGGGATCCCAGCCTTTCCATGGCTTAGTCACCTTTTAGTAGATGAACAAAAATACTCCCCCATTTCTATCTCACACTTCTCTGTCTCCCGCTACCCCCGCCCCCAGCCAGAGTGAGTAAAGAGAGAGAGAGAAGGGAAAGAAGCACTGCTCATAGCCCTATTGTTCTTTGCTTGTTTTACTGCATGCAATAAAAATAGGTAATATTTACTGAGTGCTTACTGTGGCCCAGACACAGTTCTAAGACCTTTTGCATATGTTAACACCAAACCTCACAACATTATGAGGTGGAAACTATCTTATCTCCTTTTTATAGATGAGGACACTGACGCATAGAGAGGACAAATAATCACTAGTAAGTGGAGGAGCCAGGATTCACATCCAGGACAGGCTGACTCCAGAGTCCCCCTCTGTACTGGCCCTCATGTAATCCCCTTGAAGTGGGTATTCTTAACCACTTTTGACAGTTTAAGAAGCTAACCCTAAGAGTTCAGATCCCAAGACCTCCACTGCGCAAGTTTTTTTTTCTTAAACTTTCTGACCCAGTTTCTGTTATGTGAAATGAAGATGATATTCTATACCTCATAGGACTGTTATAGGGATTAAGTGAGCTCATACCTGTAAAGCACTTTGTGTAGTCCCTGTCACATAGTAACTAGTGCTCCGTAAGTGTTCATTCTTATATTCATCATTATAATAATGCTTTGAAAAAGCAGTGGAGTTTAGTGGAAAGAAACCAGAATTAAGTCAGATATTTTTATCCTCTTCCTGATTGAAGAAACTTGGCTGGAGGGCTGGGGGTGGGGTGAGGTGGCAAGGGACTTCAGAGCTATAGTTTGCTAGAAAAGGAGAGCCTGGGTCTCCTGACAGTTTTTTGGTCCAGCTATCCGTAAGCCACATGGACTCTGTTGTAACAAAGGTAATACCTCTTTCTGGGGAAGATGGCTTTTTTCAAGTCTGATAGACTCTTTATAAGTCCTGAGTAGTTAGTTGCACATGAGGTGTTTTTCTGTTATATTCTGGTGTCTGCTTGAGAATATAACTTGGCTGGTAGAGTCACGCAGACAGGTTGATGACTGGGCTCCATTGTTTACAAGCTGTGTGACTTGTGCAAAAGACTTCACTTCCCAGAGCTTTCACGTGTGAAACAGTGACAGTATTCCCTATTTTCACTGAAGGTCGTGAAGGTCACATCAGAGTATGAATATGTGCAGCACTCCTAATACATCTCTGTTGTTAATGAATGGGTGGCTTTGAGCAAGAGAGAGATTGTCCTCGGCCTGAAAATCCAGAGCAGAGCAGAACCCCAGCTGTAAATTATTGGTTTTCCAGGGAGTGCCTGGACTGTGAGAGGAGGGTGGAGTAGGAATAGGGGAGTGAGAACAGAGGGATCTGAAGGGAAAAGTTTCTAGGTTGTGATTATTCGAGCTACTCACCGTTCCTAGAGTCTCTCACTAGTCTCTCACCATTCCTTTCTCTTCCTCCCAGCTGTGCCCTCTCAGGATGAAGCCCTTCTCCACATGAGGAGCCAGGAAAAGGAGAAGGTGATGGGAATTGAACTTCTTAAAGCCATGTCCCTGGTTAGTATTCCCTTCCTTTTCAGGACTTGGTAATGTTTGTTTCCTTCTGAAAATTTTCCCACTTTGGGGCCTGGCTCCTATTTCCTCTCTTTCTGACGAGTAATGGGGCTATATGTAGCTTCAAACAGCCCAATACACTCTTACAGAGCTTCCTCTTTTTCCTATTCAATGTTTATTCTTCACTCAAGAAATGACCCCCTGTGAGCCCTTCCCTTGTACTCTTTTTTTTCATAAGTATCTGACAATACAGAAATACAGTCCTTAGAGGAGATTTGAGAGCCACGATCTGCCTAGTCCCTAAATCCCCATCCTTGCTCTCAGAGAGCTTACTATCTGTTTGGAGAAATGAAAAGGTAGCAAACATTTATTTTTACAGTGTGATCAGTGCTGCAGGTGGAGAGTGGACTTCCTGTGGAGTGGAGGGGAAGGGCCATTAGTAGCCCGATGAGTGCCTTTGGGTGAATTACAAAAAGGTGCCCCTTCATCTGTACTGATGAAGCTCTGTGATAGGCCACAACCTGGCAGAAGGAAATCTGCTTATTTTAGCTCCTTTTTGCCACCTTCGTGAGAAATCCTGCACAATGTTACTCGCTGTTGGAAGGAGGAGGCGTTGGGAGGGCTTGAGTCACAGACAAAGGGATTTCTGAGTTGCATATTGAAGGAAGTGGAGGAGATCTGCAGGCGCAGGTGAGATGGGTGACATTTTCGCCAGAGTAAACAAAGATTTCCCCTCCCTACTTGACTGGAGCCATAGTGTCTTAAAATGCCAGGGAATGTACTACATCCTTTTTTCTTTCTAGGATGAATACCATAATCTATTTAATCAGCCCTTTGTTGTTCCATAGGTAAATTGTTGCCAATATTTTACTGTTTAATAGAGAGCGTTGCAGTTATCATCCTTGTATTTGAATTTTTGCCCTCATCTCTGATTTCTTTGGACTAAATTCCTAATTTTTCATTTCTTGCAGATTAGAGTTTCTCACACTTACTCTACTCCAGAATTTTTGTTTGTTTGTTTTTGTTTTTTTTGCGGTACGCGGGCCTCTCACTGTTGTGGCCTCTCCCGCTGCGGAGCACAGGCTCCGGACGCGCAGGCTCAGCGGCCATGGCTCACGGGCCCAGCCGCTCCGCGGCATGTGGGATCTTCCTGGACTGGGGCACGAACCCGTGTCCCCTGCATCGGCAGGCGGACTCTCAACCACTGCGCCACCAGGGAAGCCACAGAATGTTTTTAATATTAATATCTTATTGACCAATAATAGAACCTTAAGAACTATAATTCATGTTCTGATTAAACTGCTGAACAAGTGTCACCAGCAAATTAATTATTATAAAACTATAAAAATTGGTACATAAATTTTAAAATCTAATCAAATGAAAACAACTTAGAATATTAAAATTGTTTTATTTTACATCAAAGACACAATAAGCAACTTAAAGCAAAATACCTTCTTTAAAAAAAAAACAGATTTAATGCCACAACATGTACTACCAATGAAACTTGTTTCTTAGAGCATATATACATTTTAAACAAAAGCATTATGGTTATTGGTCAGAAGAATATATTTTAAGAGTGCCAGAGTATGGTATAAAGGTTAGTAACAAGAACTCTGGAACCAAACTGCCTGGGTACAAATTCTAGCTCCACCATATACTAGACATATCACCTTAATTTCAGTTCCCTCAACTGTAAAATGGGAATAATAATAGTACCAAATTTATAGGACTGTTGTGAGTATTAATGAGTCAATATATTTTAAGTGTTTAGAAAAGTACTTGGCACATAATAAGCACTAGCTATATGTGCTTCTGAAGAACTACAATATGATGTTTAATGCACAAGAAGCACTTAATATCTGGAATGTTTATATTTCCAATGGAATATTAGTTTTTTTGTGTGGTTTTTTTTTTTTTTGCGGTACGCAGGCCTCTCACTGTTGCGGAGCACAGGCTCCGGACGTGCAGGCTCAGCGGCCATGGCTTACGGGCCTAACTGCTCTGTGGCATGTGGGATCTTCCTGGACCGGGACACAAACCCGCATCCCATGCATAAGCAGGCGGACTCTCAACCACTGCGCCACCAGGGAAGCCTTGGAATATTAGTTTTAAAAATAACATTTTGCACTGAATTTGGGAGAGTCCTGGTTCTGGGTAATGGACTAAGCATGCTCCACCTGTCTTTCCCACTGAAAGCTGGGATGCATGCATGCATGAAGCATGCATGCTCCAGAATGCATGAAGAAGCAATTTGAAGTCTCTAAAAAGTACATAGGCAGATTGGGAAAGAAGCCCAAAATGTGAAGTCCCACCAGACCTGCAGTGTGATTACCTTTTTTTTTTTCCTTCCAATATCTCTTAACATGGATTCAACAAGCACAGAACTCAGAAGTAGGCATTGGCGTGGATAGAAAGAACTGCAGGAGAAACTTTCTAGTTTAGACTCAAGAAGTGGGAAAGGGATCTAATGCTCAGAATGAGGGGGAGGGGAGCAGAAATCTCCCTTTTAAAGTGCTAAGTGCACAATGGAATGGAATAAATAAGGCCCAGTTATCTGGCCAGAGAACGAAAAAGAGGAGCCCCCTGGGAAACAAAGTACTGGAGAGATCCCAGAGAGGGAGGAAGTCACCCACATCAAGTTGTTTATGGTCTCCTAAGCAGCTCACTCTGAGCTGCTCGTGTATGTATCTGACCCTGAAGAGCATACCATAGTCTATGAGAATGAACTAAGGTCTCAGGCTGGCCTTAGACCAGGCTGGCCACTTACTGGAGCATAAGTAGGACAAAGGTGAATATCACTGCACAGGGTTGAAAATGGAACTGCTGTTGAAACCACCACCCACAGAAGGCTGGTTAGAACTTGCAGCCTGAAGAAAATATCAGCCAACATTCTCCATAGAGAATTTAAACAAGACGTAGAGTCTCGTAATATCCAGAATGTCAGAAATATAATCCAAAATTATTCAGCTAATGAAAAACTAGGAAAATTTCAATTCATAGGGGAAAAGGCCACCACCGGATACTAACGTTGATGTGACACCAATGTTGGAATTATCTGATAAAGACTTTAAAGCAGCTGTTATAAAAGTGCTCCAACAAGTAAGGTTGAACATTCTTGAAACTAGTGGAAAGATAGTCTCAGCAAAGAAATAGAAAATATGAACAAGAAATGAAAAATGTAGTAACCAAAATAAGCTCACTGGATGGACTAGTGGCACAATGGAGATGACAGAGGAGAGAGTTAGTGAACTTGAGGATAAACAGACACTATCTAATCTGAATAACAGCGAGAAAAAAGATTGAACAAAGCCTCAGGGTCCTATAAGACAATACCAAAATGTTTAACATTTCTATCATTGAATCCCCCCAAAAAGAGGAGAAAATGAAGTGTAGAAAAAGTATTTGAAGACATAATGGCTGAAAAATTACCAACTTCAGTGAAAGACATAAACATGTGGGTCTATAAAGCTCATCAAACTCCAATGTGATGAACCCAGAGAAATCCCTACCCAGAAATGTCATAATCAGACTGCTGAAACTGAAGACAAGGGAAAAAAACTTCAAAAGCAGCCAGAGAAAGACAGTGCTTAACATACAGGACAACAGTGATTTGGATAACTGTGGATTTCTCATCAGAAACCATGGAAGTCAGAAGTCAGAAAAGTAGAACAACTTTTTTAAAGTGCTCGAAGAAGAGAACTGTCAACCCAGAATTCTGTGTCCAGTAAAAATAGCCTTCAAGAAGGTGAAATAGTTTCTCTTGTGAATGAACACTAAGAAAATTCATAGACAGATTTTTAAAAGAATTACAAAATGAAGTTTTCCCAGTAGAAATTATATCAGAAGGGAATTTGGAACATTAGGAATGAAGGAAGTGCAACAAAAATGGTGAATATTTATATGTAAATGCAATAGACTGTTCTTTAGAAGTATTTAAAGTATCTTCAACAGTTGAAACCAAAACTAATAGCTTAGGTTTGCTGAGCCGGACAGGATTTGAACATAGGTTATCTGGCTTCAGAGACCATGTTCTTAACTACTATAGCTTACTGAAATTAGTAAAATAAAATATAGGTAAAACGTTTATTGAAATACTAAACCAAATGTATCACCTCTTCCTGGCCTCCTGCTCTTCTTTCTTTCCCATCTCTCCTTCATAATTATCATAGGTAAAAATTCTTGAGTACTTAGCCAGGTAGTGTGCCTGTTACTTCATTTAATTCTCACAGTGCTACCATGAGGTAGGTACTAAAATTATTACCACTTTTTTAGGAGGGAAATCTTGAAGCACACAGAAGTTAGTTGACTTGGCAAAGATCACCCAGCTAGTAAGTGACAGAGTCTGAATTCTTTGGAATAATAATCTAACCTTTTTCTCTGGTTTTATTTAAAACTCATTCTTAGATGTTGGTATAAGTGAAATCACAAAAAAAAAAACAAAAAAGAAGAAGAAATGAAAAATCTGCCATCAACCATAGAACTGGCCTCACTTCATGGTTGGTTAGAAATTCAGCCCATGTAACAAAACACAGGTTACCTGTCATGTGCCTACCTCATATCATCTCTTGATACTTCTCAGCAGATTATCAAAAAATAACTTACCAAATGAGTTTTCTCCTAATCTATTTGTTTTTCAAAACAAAATAATAGTGCTGGGCATTTTTTTCTTTCATTCTTTTTAGGCATACCTCTTAATATCTCGAGAACACTAAGATTTCTTAGAGTATGTTGTGGAGATTGAAGTCATACTCATCAGGTCAGCATCATTCCTTGAACCTTTCTATTGCAGTCCCAGAGCTCTTTAGTTTTTCCATGTAGAAAGTGAGCTAACTCCTAACATAGACAAAATAATTTAGTGCTTGATGATATTGTGTTTTGAATGCAATCAATACTTTTTTATTTGAGAATGTCTTCTCACACCATAAAATGCTTCAAGAACAGAGAGTTATCGCTCATATTTTTTCTTTTAATATATATAAATATAGGCAGAAAAGTGTTTCAGTAAATAACTACATGACCTTGATCATTTAGATTCTCCCAGGGCAGTTACTCACAATTTCTTTTTCCCAAATGTGAACAGCGTAACTCTTTACCCTAAGGCCAGCTAAGTCAGGGCATGAACACTGATTGAGCAAGATTATATTTGTGTCGTTTCAGGATTCAGTGTCTTTCACGGATATAGCCATAGACTTCTCCCAAGATGAGTGGGAATGGCTGAATCTTGCTCAAAGAACTTTGTATAAGAAGGTGATGTTAGAGAACTATAGGAACCTGGCTTCATTGGGTAAGAGTATATTCCTCCCTCCACCTCCCCCTAGGAGTCTTTCCACTTCAGTAGCCTTTCATGACTTTATCAGCATTTTCCTACAATGTTTCTCTTCTCTCAATACCATTTAGACTGTGTCATAGCTCTGTAATATTCACAGCATAGCTAATTTTCTTATTTCCTCTTATATGCAGGTCTTTGCATTTCTAAACCAGATGTGATCTCCTTATTGGAGCAGGATAAAGAGCCCTGGATGATGAAAGGAGAGATAACAAGAGGGCTGCCCCCAGGTAAATGCAGGATAACTAGAGCTGGGAAAACTATCCTAAAGGTGTTTCTTCCCTCTAATATTTGCTGGAAAATACCTCTCAAAGTCCTTCCCAAATTGAAACTTCTTGTTCTAACACTATGTTTTTTAAAGATTTTATTTATCATTTATTTATTTATTTTGTTTATTTTTTGGCCGCATCAGGTCTTAGTTGCAGCATGCAGGATCTTTGTTGAGGCATGCAGGATATTTCCTTGTGGTTCGCGGGCTTCTCTCTAGTTGTGACATGCAGGCCTTCTCTCTCTAGTTGTGGCGCGTAGGCTCCAGGGCACGTGGGCTCTGCAGTTTGCAGCACGCAGGCTCTTCTAGCACGTGGGATCTTCGTTGAGGCATGCAGGATCTTTTGTTGTGGCATGCGGGCTTCTCTCTAGTTGTGGTGTGTGGGTTTTCTCTCTCTAGTTGTGGTGCGCAGGCTCCAGGGTGCGTGGCCTCCGTAGTTGTGGCGCGCAGCCTCCAGAGCATGTGGGCTCTGTAGTTTGTGGCACACAGGCTCTCTAGTTGAGGTGCATGAGCTCAGTAGTTGTGGCACGCGGGCTTCATTGCCCTGTGGCGTGTGGGATCTTAGTTCCCTGACCAGGGATCGAACCCGCATCCCCTGCGTTGTAAGGCGGATTCTTTAACACTGGACCACGAGGGAAGTCCCTCTAACACTATTTTTTAAGTGGATCTTTTCTTCCCCACTGGTATGACATACCACCTTTACCTTTAGTGATTTCCTATAAATACAACAGTCTGTTTCTGAACTCTGTTATGTTCCATTGCTGTTTACCTAGTTCTGCTCAAGCACTGTATTGTTGTAATCATCCCTGACTTTCAACATTTCTGAGTTCTTTAGACAGATTGGTGTTTAGTTTTTCAAACTTGTTTAAGTATTTTCCTTTCTTTAAAATGTGACTTACCAAATTAATAAGTATTATAGCTATGTTCTCTCTGCTTTTAATTATTTTTCTCTTTGGTGTTTATTTTTTATTGTTGTTGTTTCTTTTTGTTTTGTTGTTTATGTCTTTTTTCCCCCTTCAATTGGAAAGGTTTTAGTTCTACAACTGTTAACTTTATGACTTCATCTATTTTTAAATTTGTATTTTAAAATTCATCCACTTGAGATTCAAAACATTGTCTTTTGATACCGATATGAAAGATGAAGAAATTAGCCCACTAATGTTACCTCCTCTCTCTTTGTCCATCATCTTCCCACTTTTACTCTACCTATTGGGATTTTTGACTCAGGTTATTTTCTTCAGTTTATTAATTTTTTTCCCTGTCGTGCTTGAAAGCTGTTTTTCTGGTTTAGAAAGCCAGATAATAGCCTATAGACATATATTGCAGGGAAATGAGCTTCAAGTGAGGAGGTTAGTTTATTCTGCGGCCTGTAGTGTGGCCTTTTCCTGCTTTCAGTTCTCAAAGTTTTAAGAAGTGGACGTTGGTAGGTCACTTATAGCCCTAATGGTGTACATTAATAAATAATTTTTAAAAATGAATTAAGCATCCAATTCAAGATATTAGAAAAAGAACAAAATGAATCTCAAGGAGACTGAAATAAGTTATATATAGTGATTTATACTGCTAGAGATAAAAGTAGGAATAAATGAATCAGAAAACAGTAGATCTAATGAAAATAAATCCAACATAGGCTTCTTTAGAAAACCAATAAAATATATAAACTATCCAGACAAATCAAAGAAAATACAAGAAAAGAAATAATGGTAAATGACCACTGACACCTAAGTACATAAGAGAATCATACGGATCTATTTTTGGAATGGAAGTCTCTGTAAATAATTTGAAAACCTGGATGAAATGGATGATACTTTACGAAAATATAATAACCACAACTGACACCAGAGATAGAAAATTTAAACAGACTGGTTACCATTGAAGAAATGTTGAAAGTCATCTAAGAACTGCCTCCCCCAAGAAAATAAGCCACAACCCCAAATAGTTTTACAAATAAATTCTATAAAGCCTGTAAGGAACAATATCAACATTGTTTAAAGTGTTCCATGACAGAATAAAAAGGAGAACTATAAAAAATGTGTTTATGAAGACAGCATAACATTTGATACCAAAATATTGCCAAAACAGCACCCAAAAAAAGGAAATTACAGACAAAATCAATTATGAATATTGGTGCAATATCTTAAATAAAAAGTCATGTTGAAATAATATACCAGAGCCAAGGAGGGTTTATTCAAGAAACGCAAGGGTGGTCACGCTGCTTAACTTTAAGAACTGTCAAAAACATGTACCTTTGTGGGCTTCAGCAACTGTTTTGATTCATATGGTTTCACTTGGAAGTTTCCATTCTTTTGGCATTAAATAAGGGAGACGTTTGCTTTCTTAATATCTTTCAGACTTGGAGTATGTATGGATGAGAAAGGAATTATCTCCAAACCAGGACATCTATGAGGAAAAATTGTCCCAGGCAATGATAATGGAAAGGCTTACAGGCTGTGACCTCAAATGTTCCACATTAGGGGAAAACTGGAAACGTGAAGACCTGTTTGAGAGGGAGCTGGTAAGTCAGAAGACACATTTTAGGCAAGAGATAGTCAGTCATATAGGTACCCTTATTGAGAAAGGAGACCACTGTAACAAATCTGGGACAGTTTTTCATCTGAATACATTATCTTATATAAAACAGGTATTTCCTATTGAAGAGAGAATATATAATTTTGACACAGATAAGAAAAGCTTAAAAGCACATTCCTTTGTGAAAAAACACAAGCAAGTCTATGGAGAAAAGAAACTTTTGAAATGTAATGACTGTGAGAAAACTTTCAGCAAAATCTCAACTCTTACTCTTCATCAAAGAATTCATACTGGAGAGAAACCCTATGAATGTATCGAATGTGGGAAGGCCTTTAGCCAGAGTGCCCACCTTGCTCAACATCAGAGAATCCACACAGGAGAAAAACCCTTCGAATGTACTGAATGTGGGAAAGCCTTCAGCCAGAATGCTCATCTCATTCAACATCAGAGAGTTCATACTGGAGAGAAACCTTATCAATGTAAGCAGTGTCATAAAGCCTTCAGCCAGCTTGCACATCTTGCTCAACACCAGAGGGTTCATACTGGAGAGAAACCCTATGAATGTATCGAATGTGGGAAAGCTTTTAGTGATTGTTCATCTCTAGCTCATCATCGAAGGATTCACTCTGGGAAAAGACCCTATGAATGCATTGACTGTGGGAAAGCTTTCAGGCAGAATGCTTCTCTTATACGTCATCGGCGGTATTGTCACACTGGAGAGAAACCCTTTGATTGTATTGATTGTGGGAAGGCCTTCACTGATCATATAGGACTTATTCAGCATAAGAGAATTCATACTGGAGAGAGACCTTACAAATGTAACGTGTGTGGGAAGGCTTTTAGCCATGGCTCATCCCTGACTGTCCATCAAAGAATTCACACAGGAGAGAAACCCTATGAATGTAATATCTGCGAGAAAGCCTTTAGCCATCGTGGCTCACTCACTCTTCATCAAAGAGTTCATACTGGAGAGAAACCCTACGAATGTAAGGAATGTGGGAAAGCTTTTCGGCAGAGCACGCACCTTGCCCATCATCAGAGAATTCATACTGGGGAGAAACCTTACAAATGTAAGGAGTGCAGCAAAGCCTTCAGCCAGAATGCACACCTGGCACAACATCAGAAAGTACACACTGGAGAGAAACCATACGAATGTAAGGTATGCGGGAAGGCCTTCAGTCAAATTGCACACCTTATTCAACACCAGCGAGTTCATACTGGCGAGAAGCCTTATGAATGTATTGAATGTGGGAAGGCCTTTAGTGATGGCTCCTATCTTGTTCAACATCAGAGGCTCCACTCTGGCAAAAGACCGTATGCATGTCTTGAATGTGGGAAGGCATTCAGACAGAGGGCATCCCTGATCTGTCACCAAAGGTGTCATACAGGCGAGAAACCTTATGAATGTAATGTCTGTGGGAAAGCCTTTAGCCATCGTAAATCCCTTACTCTGCATCAGAGAATTCACACAGGAGAGAAACCGTATGAGTGTAAGGAATGCAGCAAAGCCTTCAGCCAGATTGCCCATCTGACGCTGCATAAGAGAATTCATACTGGAGAAAGGCCCTATGAATGTAAAGAATGTGGAAAAGCCTTTAGGCAGAGTGTACACCTTGCTCACCATCAGCGAATTCATACCGGAGAGTCATCCTCAATTATTCCCTCCTCTTCACCTGCATACCACCAGGTCCTCTAGCTTCAATATTCTAAATCTATCTATCCACTTCTTTCCAACTTGTGCCATTATCGTGGTCAAAGATGCAACCATCTCGTTTGGATTTCTGCATAGCGTTGCAACCATTTTCCCTCTTGCTTCCCTCAAGTGCATTTTTAGCACTGTAGCCAGCTTAATCTTTTAAAAATAAAGAACTATATTCATGTTACTTTTCCATTTGAAACACTTGTTTTGAAGAATATGTTAGATAACCCACTTAAAGGGTTTAGCATACCTTCCTGGGCTTATAATTAATGCCATTAAGGTAGAGTTTTCCTTACAGTTATGTTCAGCTGCAAGTGTAATGAACCAGTAGGTCAAGACTAAGAAGCCTACAAATTTTAGAGTAGATGGAGAACTCTTTACTCTCCTGATAGGTAGGAAAAATGAACACATTCAGAATTGAAAGATTGTATGATATACAAGGTAACATGGTGGCTTGCACCTCCCTCTATGAATAAATATAATGACGTCTAGCATTGTTGATGAGAGAGTCTCACCTCACCTGGCACTTACAAGTGATAATAGGCCAATTAGAACAAAAGGTAGAATGTAGGACTAACTAGGGGGTAGTATTAAAAATGAACTAAAATGAGCAAGCTAGAAAACTTGAATAGGTTAATAGTCATGAAATAAACTACAAAAGGTAGTTCAACACTTTCACCTGTGGAAAAGCATCACAAACAAATCCTGTGATATTTAATTGTTCTAGAGCATAAAATAAATACAGTAAAGCTTCCCATCTTGTTCTATGAGACTGACAAGACTAATACCAAAACAGGAGAACATACATATTGCAGTTGGCTTGTGAATGTGGATGTTAAAAGTTAAATTTTTTCTTTTTTTTTTTTTTGTGGCACACGGGCCTCTCACTGTTGTGGCCTCTCCTGTTGCAGAGCACAGGCTCCGGACGCACAGGCTCAGCGGCCATGGCTCACGGGCCCAGCCGCTCCGCGGCATGTGGGATCTTCCCGGACCGGGGCACGAACCCGTGTCCCCTGCATCAGCAGGCAGACTCTCAACCACTGTGCCACCAGGGAAGCCCAAAAGTTAAATATTTTTTAAATATTAAAAAACAGAGTAAATGAAAAGCTAGACATGTCTCTGTATAGACAGACTCAGTCTGGCAAAGATATTTCTCCCCAAGTTAAATATGTAAATTCATTGATAGTCCAAAAAGAGTCCCTATGTGTTTTTAAGTTGACAAGCTCATTTTGACCATCTAGATAGTACTGTGATATAGCAAAGAGTGTAGTACTGTAGTAATCATTAAATTAACATTAATGGAGCATTTACTAATGTTACAGGCATTGTTTTAGGTGCTGGGGATACAGCGAGGTGCAAAATGTACAAAAACGTTTTTCTTCACAGATCTAGTGGGAGAAGACAAACTAAAAATTGAAGTACTATATAGTAACTATGTGACATGTACATACTTGTACATGATGAGAAATGATCTAAAGAGGGAGTCAGGGAGTGCTGGGAGAGAGTGCTTTACTCCCCCAGAACATATGGGCATTAGAATCAAGGGACTAGGGAAGAACTAGAAAAAACTCAGCCCCAAAGGGCACGATGAGAATAATCATGACAGGCTCAAAGCAGATAATTATGATGCTCTGAGTATTGTAGGAAGGGAGAATTGATGGCTTAACAAGGTCCATGAGAGTCCTGTTCACTCTTTGTCAATCGTGCTTTAGAGGCTGGTGGAAAGTTTTGTTTTGGGTTTTGTTTTGGTAGCGGTCTTATTGAGATAATTCACGTACCATACAATTTGCCCACTTAAAGTATATGATTCAGGGAATTCCCTGGTGGTCCCGTGGTTAGGACTCGGCACTTTCATTGCCATGGCCTGGGTTCAGTCCCTGGTCAGGGAACTAATATCCCGCAAGCCGTGCGGCGCAGCCAAAAAAAAAAAAGGTATATGATTCAATGACTTTAGTATGTTCAGAGTTGTGCAACCATCACCACAGTTAACTTTAGAACATTTTCATCACCCAAAACGAGATCCCCTGCCCTTTAGTGGATACTCTTACACCTAGAGGAGAATACTTACCTGGAGCACCTCCTACACCTGAAGGTACCTGGAGTACCCAGAGCTCTCGGGTTTCCTCTTGGTTGCTGCCTGTGGCCATGTGATGGGAGCTCTTATCCAGAGGACACTGGAAAATGGAGCTTTGGGGCTTCCTCTTTACTTCGGTATCAAGGCTAGGAGATGGACGATCTTATCCAAAGCATGTAAGGGGTTTTGACTGCCCTTATATATGGTAAAAAGGATTTTTCATTTCAGTGGGGCAAAGACGGATTGATCAGATGGCCTTGGGACAGTTAGCTCTCTGGAAAGACATAGATCTATGCTTTGCACACTGATGAAGTTCTGACAGATTAGAGATCTAAAGGTACAATATTAAAATACAAGAAAAATTTAGAATATTTCTATAACCTTGGCTTGAGGCAGACCTTCTTAAGCATTACACATAACCCAGGAGCTGACATTATACTGAGTAACACTTCTGTGTGGAAAACATCAAAGTTAACATAAATGAGAGACTGAAAGTGTTTGCAACAAATATGACAAAGGGCAATGATCCCTGATATTTTTACAAATCAGTAATAGTAACATCTGCAACTCAGAAAAATGGACAGAGCTAACAGCCTCTTTAAAGAAGATGAAATAAAAACAGCTAAGGAATATTACCCACTATTATTAGTAATCAAGGCAATGCAAAATAAAGTGATGATACATTGACTTTTCCCCGCAATAGATTTATTTTAAATAACAGAAGAGTGATAATATCCAGTTTTGGTGAATGTGTGAAAAACAAGACAGTTCCATTGTTATATAAATTGCTGTATGTATAGACCATTCGAATCAATATTCCTCAGAAACCAAAGTGTACACAGGTAGGTAAATGTATAATGGGAAACTTTTTTTTTTTTTTGCGGTACGTGGGCCTCTCACTGTTGTGGCCTCTCCCATTGCGGAGCACAGGCTCCAGACGCACAGGCCCAGTGGCCATGGCTCACGGGCCCAGTGGCCATGGCTCACGGGCCCAGCCGCTCTGCGGCATGTGGGATCTTCCCAGACCAGGGCATGAACCCATGTCCCCTGCATCGGCAGGCGGACTCTCAACCACTGTTCCACCAGGGAAGCCCGGGAAACATTTTTAATGATAAACTCTTAGTAACTTAGGGTAATGGGCAAATGGGTAAGTTAATTATGTTGTATTTTTTCAATAGAATTATATGCAGCTGTTGAAAAACTATAAATGTGTATATAGCCATAAAAGATAGTTGTGCTATATTAAATGAAAAGAATTTTTTCAGACCTGTATTCTAGTATAAACTCACAATCATAATATCAAAAATAAAACCAAAAATACATGTTTTTCTGTTTTCCTCTGCCCAGATTTCCTTGCCTTCTTCTTTTTTTTAATTTTATTTATTTCTGGCTGCGTTGGGTCTTAGTTGCTGCGCTCGGGCTTTCTCTAGTTGCGTCAAGTGGGGGCAACTCATTGTGGTGTGCGGGCTTCTCATTGAGGTGGCTTCTTGTTGCGGAGTGTGGCCTCTTGGTGCATGAGCTTCAGTAGTTGTAGCATGCAAGCTCAGTAGTTGTGGCTCGTAGGCTCTAGAGCACAGGCTCAGTAGTTGTGGCGCACGGGCTTAGTTGCTCCACGGCATGTGGGATCTTCCCGGACCAGGACTCGAACCCATGTCCCCTGCATTGGCAGGCGGATTCTTAACCACTGTGCCACCAGAGAAGTCCTTGCCTCCTTCTTTTGACTACACTCTCTCTTTTCCTTTGAGTAACTGGCCATACCCTGTCTTACAGTTCTGAGGGACCTAGTCAATCACATTCTCTCTGGAACTTGAAAGGGAGAAGGATCTGTTCCCTAAAGGGATGATGCTGGTGCCCTTGTGGTTGTGATCTTTGGAGCCACCCTAATTTTTGTGCTTTCCAAGGCTGCAATTCCTTAAACGACTTTCCATCCTCTCAGTACTTCATTTTTTGCTTGTTTGCTTGCAATTAAAGAAACTTAACCAAGTCAGAGTTTGGGATGAAGATTATGTAATAGGCAATAGAATCTTTGGAATATTGGAGGTGTTAGGGATCGGTGTTTTGGTGAGATGGGGCAAGTGAGACTCCTGTTTCTTTCCTAGCCTAGGAAAGTAACAACTCGTGGTGTGCACTGGGCAAACACCCAAGTGAATTATTATTAGTTGTAGTCGCCTGAGGTGAATAGCGGTCTAGAGTCCTGAATAATGACAGTTTCAAGAGGAAGAGGAATGCCAAGTCCAAAGAGTGTCTATGATGCCAGTAGCTAACTGTTTTGGGTAATTTAAAACTCAAATCTTGAACTTTCTGAACTACTAGCAACTAAGGGTCTTTGTATGATATTGTTGAAAGATGTCTTATACTGTTTGAAGTCATAGGTTTAAGATCACTTAAAACCAAAGTGAGAGACTCCTTTTGTGGGTTGCTAAGGTGCGATGCTGGTTAAATTCCGTATTTTGTTGTAGAGTGGTTGTAAGGCCTGAATTGTATCCCTCCCACCCCCAAATTCACATATTGAAGCCCTAAACCCCAATGTGACTGTATATGGAGAGAGACGGCTTTGGGGGAGGGAATTACGGTTAAATGAAGTGATAAGGGTGGGGCCCTAATCTGAAAGAACTGGTAACCTTATAAGAAGAGGGAGAGACATCAGAGGTACTAGAGAGAAGTTACAGTGACAATTGAGAAGTTTCTGGCAGTTTAGCCCTAGAAGAACTGACCTTGACCTTTATCGGAAGTTGGTCTGGAGATGACAACGAGCCACATGGTAAGTTGAGGGAATCAACATTTCTAGATTACAGCAGGAAAAATTCCCACCGCTCCCTCCAGATATGGCCTTCACAGGAAGTGTTGGTGCTCCTTGTATCCAAGGAGCCTAGAACTCAGAGTGCATGTACCTCATGGATCATTCTGGAACATTCCTCATAAGGCCAGTGAGTGGTCATCTGTGGGCCGCAGTTGTTGTTACTAAACATTTTGAATACGGTTCCCAAAAGGAGACAGTCTGATTTACAGACGATCCAGAGTAACTCAAATTGGCACTAGCACCGCTGAGGATTTCTTCTAGCCAGTATTCCTGAGATTCTAGTACCATTGTTGTCATTTTAAGATACAGTGTTTTCAGAGGAAGTGAGAGACTCTAATCAAATTCTGAATAATTTTAAAGGGAAGGTGATCAAAAGGGAGAAGATGTGACTCGACAAGTTAAGTAGGTATAAGTGGCTTAAAATGAATGTGAACATCAAAGTGTCAGAATAATTTAGAAAGTACATCTTGTTTTGAAAATGCATAATACAGATGTAGGGCTTTTGGCGGGGGGGGGTCCATAAAAATCAATCAATTATGTAAACTTACCCATTGAAACTTTTTTTTTTAATCTGTTGAGTATTTCCTTCTTTGGGGAACTAAAATTTAGATATCCTGAAAATGTCACCTCAATAAGTCTAACAAGAAGAACAAGGGTCTGGAGACCAAGGCTCTTTGGGAGACAGTTTGGCAGCTTCTTAAAAGGCTAAACACTGTCCAGAAACCATACTTCTAGGTATTAGCTCAAATGAATTGAAAACATGTCCACACAGAACGCTGCATGTGGGTGCTTACAGCAGTTTTATGAAAGCGGCCGAGATGTCCTTCAGTAGGCGAATGGATGAACATACTGCGGCACAACCAATAGATTATTATGTAGTGATAAAAAGAAATGAGCCAGGGGCTTCCCTGGTGGTGCAGTGGTTAAGAATCCACCTTCCGGTGCAGTGGTTAAGAATCCACCTTCCAGTGCAGCGGACATGGGTTTGAGCCCTGGTCCTGGAAGATCCCACATGCTGCAGAGCATCTAAACTAAGCCCGTGCACCACAACTACCGAGCCTCTGCTCTAGAGCCCGTGAGCCACAACTACTGAAGCCCACATGCCACAGTTACTGAAGCCTGCACACCTAGAGCCCAAGCTTCACAACAAGAGAAGCCAGCACAATGAGAGGCCCACGCACCGCAAAGAAGAGTAGCCCCTGCTCACTGCAACTAGAGAAAGCCTGCGTGTAGCAACGAAGACCCAATGCAGCCAAAAGTAAAAATAAAATAAAAATAAATTAATTTTTTTTAAAAAAGAAATGAGCTAAAAAAATGGAGAACTTTAAGTTCATATTAAATGCTAAATGAAAGAAGCCATTCTGAAAAAGGCTATATATTGTCTGATTCCAACTATGTGACATTCTGGAAAAGACAAAACTATGCAGATAGAAAAACTACGGGGTTCATGAAGGTGGAGGAGGACAAACAGGTGCAGCACAGGACATTTTTAGGGCACTGAAATGTATGCTACTGTAATGGTGGATACATATTATTATGCATTTTCCAAAACCCACAAAAGTATACAACACAAAGAGCAACCTTAATGTAAACTATGGGGTTTTGTTAGTAATAATGTTTCAATATTGGTTCATTAATTGTAACAAATCTTCCACATTAAATGCAAGTGTTTACTAATAGGGGAAATTGGATGCAGGGAGGTGGGTGTATGAGAACTCTGTACTATCTGCTCAATTCTTCTGTAAACCTAAAACTGTTCTAAAAAGTAAAGTCATTAGTAAAAACAAAAACAAAACAAAACAAGAAACCCATAATGAGATATCACTACACGCTTATCAGAATGGCTAAAATAAAATATGTATATGTGTAATGGCAACATCCAATACCGGCAAGGATTTGGAGAAACTGGATATCTCATAAATTGCTGGTAGGAATATAAATGGTATGACCACTCTGAAAAACAGTTTGGCAGTTTGTTTAAAAAAAAAAAAACTAAACTAAAAATGCAAATACCATATGACCTAGAAATGCACTCCTGGGCATTTATCCCAGAGAAATGAAGATTTAGGTTCACACGAAACCCCGTAATAAGGAACAATTAATAGTAGAAGGGCAACCTATGAAATGGGAGAAAATATTTGCAAACCAAATATCTGATAAGGGGTTAATATCCAAAATATGTAAGGAACCCCCGCAACTCAATAGCAAAAGATAAAATAATTTTAAATGGGCATAAGACTTGAATAAAATAGACATTTCTCCAAAAAAGACATACAAATGGCCATCAGGTACATGTAAAGGTAAAGAGCATCACTAATCATCAGGGAGATGCAAATCTAAACCACACTGAGATATCACCACACACCTATTAGAATGAATATTGTTTCTTAAAAAAATTGAAGAGGATGTGGAGAAGTCAGAACTTTTGTACCCTACTGATGGGAATGTAAAATGGTGCAGCCACTATGGAAAACAGTATGGAGTTTCCTCCAAAAAAAATTAGAAATACCTAATGATCTCACTTCTCGCTTCTGGGTATTCGAAAGTCAGCATCTCAAATAGATGATTTGCACTCCATTGTTCACTCCAGCATTATTCACAATAGCTGAGAGGTGGAAGCAACCTAAATGTCCATCAGTGAATCAACGGATAAAGAAAATGTGGTATACACATAAAATGTAATATCCTTTAACCTTAAAAAAGAAGGAAATTCTCCCATATGCTACAACATGGGTGAAGCTTGAGGACGTTGTGCTGAGATAAGCCAGATGCAGAAGGACAAATACTGCGTTTATATGAGGTATCTAAAATAGTCAAACACATGGAAGCAGAGAGTAGAATGGTGGTTGCCAGGGTCTTGAGGGAAGGGGAAATGGGGAGTTACTGGTCAACAGGTATAAAGTTTCATTTAGGCAAGGTGATTAAGTTCTAGTGTTCTGTACATCGTGCCTCTAGTTAACAATACTGTATTGTACACTTAAAATTTTGTTATGACGGTAGATCTTATGTTAAGTGTTCCTACCGAAATGAAAAGAAAATTGTAACTGGAATAGCCCCAAACTGGAAACATCCCAGATGTGGTAGCCAAACTGTGGTAAATCCCTACCATGGATTACCACTCAGTAGTAAAGTAATGACTATTGATACAAATAACAACTTGGATAGATCTCCAGAGGATTACGCTGAATGAAAAAAAATACCTATTGATATAACATTTTTGAAATGATAAAATTATGGAGAAAAAATTAGCGATAGTCAAGGGTTAAGGAAGGATGGGGTATGGAGGAAAGTGGGTGTGGCTATGAAAGGGCAACCTGAGGGATCCTAGTGGTGAAGGAAACGTTCTGTATCTTGACAATATTCATGTCTGTATCCTATTTGTGACTTTGCAAGTGAAACCGTGCCCTTATAGGGTTAACAGAAACTGGTGACTAACAGAAATTCTTTTTTAAAATAAATTTATTTATTTATTTTTGGCTGCGTTGTGTCTTCGTTGCTGCGCATGGGCTTTATCAAGTTGTGGCGTGCGGGCTTCTCATTGCCGTGGCTTCTCTTGTTGCGGAGCACGGGCTCTAGGCGCATGGGCTTCAGTAGTTATGGCACATGGGCTCAGTAGTTGTGGCTCACTGGTTCTAGAGTAGAGGCTCAGTAGCTGTAGCGCACAGGCTTGTTGCTCTGTGGCATGTGGGATCTTCCCAGGCCAGGGATCAAACCCGTGTCCCCTGCACTGGCAGGCGGATTCTCAACCACTGTGCCACCAGGGAAGCCCCTAACAGAAATTCTTGACGTTGTCTTACAGCTTGTTAAAACCACCTCCACTTGTAACCAGCCTTCACTGATCAAGCTCACTTTAATTTTCGCTACAGAAAATTTGCATATGCTCCAAGCGACACGTAGCCTATACAGTAAGACGTTTGCCCAAGTCGTTTTCCAGGAACTTGGACTGAGCTGTGTCCAGTTCAAGCTCAAGCCAGTTAAGACTGGTTAGGACCACTGACCCTACACCTGGGCCTTTACAAAGGCCTGATGTGTCTGATGAACAAACTTTTGACATCAGAGGGCCAAAAACCCCTCCCTCAGATCATACTAAGTGCCTCCATTTTGGGACATGCATCCCATTCGGAAGCATGTAACTCAGATTTGCCTGCACAGAACACAGATTACCTCGCCTTTTCCCTACCTCCAATACCTTATCCTATGCCTAAAATCACCTTGCTTCTTTAACCCATAAATATCTCACCCCTCTCGCCCCAGGGAGGTGGATCTGAGATGTTTTCCCATCTCCTCGCCAGCTGCCTCTGAATAAACCTTTTCTTTGTTGCAAACCTTGACTTTTTGCTGTGCCTTGGGCAAATGAACCTGGTTTGGTAACACAAGACTTCACCCTTGGGGGAACCAGATAAAGGGTATACTGGATCTCTCTCGGTGGTTTCTGTATTTTTTACAACTGCAGGTGAACCTACATTTGTCTCAAATAAAATATTTAAAGTCATTAATCACCCCTTAAGACTAGCCTCTGTTTCACTACTATATATATAATATAATACTAGCAAGGACCTACTGTATAGCACAGGGAGCTCTACTCAATACTCTGTAATAACCTGTATGGGAAAAGAATCTAAATGAAGAGTGGATATAGGTATATGTATAACTGATTCACTTTGCTGTACACCTGAAACTAACACAACATTGTAAATCAGCTATACTGCAATTAAAAAAAAAAAAAAAGACTAGCTGCTGTTTACATTTCTGTGGCCACTGAGACATTGAGCAAATGCTTTCGGACTTGGCTTTGTGGTTTATGGTGTAACAGGCCCAGCCAGGAGCCCTGATTCCTACCCCAGCTCCCCCACTGTCCCTTTGTGCCACTCTTTTGTCGGCACCACTGTCCTCATCTGGAAAGTAGAATGGTTGTAAGGATTGGATACGTTCCTAAGTCATAAAACGCCCAAAACAGGAGCTGGCACTTAGGAAACTCAAAATAAGAAGAGTGAATACTTTTTTTTTCTTATTATTTTCTGGTTTGTATCTCTATGCTTTACAAATTTTCTACAATTCAGCATGATTATCACGCTCAACAAAATTGCCCAGGATCCTCCCTCAGTCCAGCCCAGAAGTCTGCAGAAGGTGGGCCACAGCCTCCTTTCTCCACCTCCACCCACGCCCCCTCCCTTTCTGGAATTCTCCCTTCCCCACCTTCCTCCCCTCCTACCTCTCCCCCATCTCTCTCTTTTCCCCCTTCCCTTTACCCCCATCTCCTCTCTCCCTCCACTCTTCCTCCTCCCCCAACTCTTCCTCCTCCCCCCTCCCATCCCTCAATACCACCCCCCCTACCCCCATCCCCTGCGGCCGCGGTTCCGGTGCCGCGGGGGCCTCTGGGAGCGGGAGGGGCGCGGTCGGGTCTCGGGTAGGTTCGGGTCCGCTCGGCTCCATTCGGGTCCGCTCGGCTCAACTCGGGTCCGCTCGGCTCCATTCGGCTCCACGGGCGGGAAGGCCGGAGCGGAGGCGGAGGCGCGCGAGCTTCTGGGAAGTGTAGTCCGCCCGTCTGCGCAGGCGCAGTGCGGCCTGGAGGACGTAGGGCGCCCGTTATTGTACAGACTGACCCGCGCTGGTGAGTCCGGCAACGGGCAGGGCATGGCAGGGAGGGGCGAGGCGGGGGCGGGGGCGGGCTCGGGAGGGGGCATGCTGACTGAGGAGAGGGGTCGTGAGGTCACAGGCAAGGGGCCTGAGGGCGGAGGGGAGGGTGTGCGGGCAGCAAGAAGGTGTACGGACTGAGGGGAAGCTGTGAGGACTGAAGGGAGAGGGTGTGCGGGCCCGGGCGAGGGGCGTGAGGGAGGAGGGGAGGGTGTGCGCGCCGGGAGAGGGCGTGTGGACTGAGGGGAAGGTGTGAGCACTGAAGGGAGAGGGTGTGCGGGCCCAGGCGAGGGGCGTGAGGGCTGAGGGGAGGGTGTGCGCGCCGGGAGAGGGCGTGTGGACTGAGGGGAAGGTGGGCCCTGAAGGGAGAAAGTGTGAGGGTCTAGGTGAGGGGAGTGCCGGCTCAGAGAGAGGGCTGGGGAGAGGAGTGGAGGGAGGAGGCTGGTACTGACCTAATGTGATGCGATGGGGAAGGAGGCGAATCTGTGTGTGTGTGCATCAGTGTAAGTCTTAGGAGGGGGAGGGGGCGGGGTGCGCACGCGCTCGTGCGCCTACCGGTCTTGGTCTCTGTGGGTGTCTTCTATGTCTAGTCTTTGCCTTCCCTGTTGGGGTGAGGGCAGTGTATCTCTGGGTGACCGCCATGCCCACATCCTTGGTTGTGTGTGCGTCTGCCTTTATTTCTGCCCACGGTGTCTCTGTGTGAGGGTGTCATCCAGGTGTCCACCTGTGTCTCGTCTTTCAGTCTGTAGCTGTGTCCCTGGGTGTGAGTGTGTCTGTGAGCATGGGGTGTGTCTCTCCCGAAGTCCGCCGCGTCAGTGTCTCTACCTCTCTGTGTGTGTGTGTTCACCTGTGTGTCTCTGTCTTTGGGCCTTTCTGGGTGTTTGTATGCGAGTGCATCTGGGTGCGACCCTCCTAAAAGCATGTGTGAAAGACTGAACGCTTGGACAGGCAGGCCTAGCAGAGCTACCTCCCTTCTTGTCCTGCATGTCTCCTGGCCTGGGGCCCCCAGATTCCCCAGCTCCTTCCTGCCCCTCAGAGCCTTGTCCGGCTCATAGAAGGCTCTGGAGTGTTGAGGGGGCAGGAAGTGTGGGAGTGACAGGATGTGGGGCTAAGGCTTCTTCTCTTGCCTTCCACAGGACCTTCTTAAAGGAGGGTCAGAGTCCCCTACCCACTCCTGAGTGGGTTTGATTTGTTCAGAGGATGTGTATTGGGCCCTCAAAGTGCTGTTCTGGGCACTTTGCTGGGACTACTTCATTTATAAGCCTCCCAGTAACTCCAAGGTGGGGACCTCATCATCCCCATTTTATACATGGGGAAACCGAGGCTTAGAGACTTAAGTGAATGACCCAACTCTATACCCAGGCATCTGGGTTCCAGAGACCCCACACTTAACCACCAGACAAATGGGAAATCCTTTCTTCCTTTCGGCTCATCTGACACACAGTTGCAGGATTTTTCCCCCATGGGAATCTTACCCTTAGAAACAATGGAAGGAAGGAAATGCCAGAAGACTCAAGGAAGGAGAGGAGGGAAGTAGCCACCAGCTTTGTAGCCACATAGATCTCAGGCCACATGGGTTCAACAGTCACCAGCCCAGAGCATGTCACTTCCAGGGCCTCTGTGCCTTCGTCGCCTTCATGGACTCCTTTTTTCATGAAAAGAAAATATATATATAGTTTGTGATTACATTGATATGAAGCAAATATAATCCAGGCTGGATTAGAGTCACGTTTTTTTTTTTTTAATGATCTTAAATTAAGACATTCTCGTGGGCCCCTACAGGTATCAGGGGCCTTGGGCTCGCTGTGCCTCCTGGGTAAGTCGGCTCTGGTCGTGTCCACGTCCGGCCAAAGCCAGTGTTGTTGACCTCACAGTATAGGGATGGGAGTCAGATGGAGATTGCCAGTCCAGAAAGAATACTCTTTAAAAACTTAAATTCTGTTTAAAAAATTATGACATTACTATGAAGTCACTCACCCAGGGAAACAATCAAAGGAATATAAGAAAAAAAATTAATAACTCCCCCTTGTTTTTTTGTGTGTTTGTTGGTTTGGTTGGATTCTAGGAACAGTGCTATAATAAACATCTTTTTTCCCTATATAACCTTTTACATGGAGTTTTTGTTGCTATGGGCAGAGTCCCGGGAACAAGGCTGCTGAGTTATGGGGTTTGTGTTTTGCCAGCTCACTCTCCACTAATGTTGAGTGACTCCCGTTCCTTCAGCTGTGTGTGGGAGGTCCATATCTTTGCATCTTTGCCAGTGATAGAAGGTGGCTTATTCATTCACTCAGCTCTATGTTTGGGTACTTCTGGCTGTTATCCTAGATGCTGGAAACACAATCCAAACATGATCATCTCTGCTCGCAGGGGCTTGCATTCTTGTGAAGGGAAGACAGATGATGAACTTGAAAACTTTTTAAAGAGACAGTTGTCAACAATGATGTGGGCTATAAGAAGATGGCAGGGGTGGGCGTTGGTTGCTACTTGAGCTCAGGGCCCTGGGAGTGGGAGACTTCTCCATGGCGGTGACATTTGAGCTGACAGTGAGAAGGAGCCAGCCAGGGGAAGAGCATTTCTGGCAGAGGAATCGGCAGATTCGAAGGCCACTGTACCTGGGGCCAAGTGTTTGAGAGGGGTGTGGAGTGGGAGGGGGAAGGCCCTTGGGGCAGACTGTAAGGGCCATGTGGGCAGTGGTGAAGACTGGATGATTTCTAAGGCTGTGGGAAGCCACCGGAGAGTTTTAAGCTGGAGGATGTTTTTGCGGAGGGCTTGCTGTGGGCCGGGCACGCTGCTGTGGGGTTTGCAGACGTGAAGTGGTGGGGACACAAGCCCATACCTTTGTGATCCTTTGTGATGTACAGCGGGGCTTCTTTTTTAAAATAATTTTATTGCTTTTTAATTTGAAATTTCACTGTTTAAAGTTTATAGAGACCAACATTTAATTTGACAGTATTCTTTTTTTATTGAAGTATAGTTGATTTACAATGTTGTGTTAATTTCTGCTGTACAGCGAAGCAATTTAGTCATATGTATTCTTTTTCATATTATTTTCTATTATGGTTTATTACAGGATATTGAATATAGTTCCCTGTGCTATACAGGAGGACCTTGTTGTTTATCCATTCTATATATAATAGTTTGCATCTGCTAACCCCAAACTTCCAATCCTTCCCTCCCCCTTGGCAACCACAAGTCTGTTCTCTATGTCTGTGAGTCTGGTTCTGTTTCATAGATAAGCTCATTTGTGTCGTATTTTAGATTCCACATATAAGTGAAACTATATGGTGAAATGGGGTCGGTGGAAATAGTGCCCACCTTGCAGGAGTGTTAGGAGGATTAAGTGAGAGGCGTTGGTCTAGTGCTTTGCAGGCGGTAAGCACCCTGAATGTTCGCTGTTAATGTATGTGCGTGTTCCTGTCTCCTGCCCCTCTGTGGGCATGTGTGTGTCTGTCCTGTGTGCATTGTGAGGTGGGCCTAGGCCTGGTCTCTCACCGTGCCTCCCTCTCTTTCCCCCCTGACCAGAGCCCACCGTTCCTGGTCACCGTGGGCAGTGGAGGGATGGCCGCCCAGCTGCTGACTGATGAGGCCCTGGTGAGTCATGTTGCCTCCCTCTCCTTTCCAGAGGGATGTCCCTCTGACCCCCAGTCCCATCCAGGGCCCATGTCCCCACCTCCTGGGGGTTCTGTCTACCCTGAGGAAGGACAGCAGTGCTCAGGGGTGATGCTCCTGTCCACTCTGCCCCCTCCAGGCCCAGGAGCCTCTCTCTTGCCTGTCCCTGACATTGACTTTTGTCAACCAAGGAGGACAGGGCAGCTGGGGAGTGACTGGTTCTGCCCTGAGGGCCCTCAGGAGACACAGGAGGGCACCCGGAAAGTGGTGGTTTAAATGTGTATAAGACTCACTGGAACAAGGCCCACACATTTCAGACAGCAGTTACATTGGGGGAGGGAGGGCACCCATGGGGAGGGCACACGGCTGGCATCCCCGGTTCTCACTGTAATGTGTTATGATGTTTTAACGGGTGGTACATATATAGCTGTGTATTGAATTTTTCTCTAAGCTTGCTTTTATGCCAGAAATATTTCATAATAATAAATATATAAATGTTCTTTATAGAAAATAGGGAAAATCCAGTAACCTGTAGGTAAGACAATAATAATTCACCCATAGTGCCTCTACCCAGAGATAATCATGTGGATTATTTGTGTATTCATTTATTGGCTTCCTTCTCTGATGATTATTTTTAAAAATTGACCCAGTATTGGCTCTGCCATTTTTATCTTGGAAGATTTTTTTTTTCCATCCCACATTAATCATTAGGATTTCCCCAGCCTTTGAAAAGTACAGACATCACTTGTTTTGGCTGCATAATCAGTGTGTCTAAATGTCCATCTGGTATTGGTGAGTTTGACTTTTTAAAAAATCATTTTTCAATGCTGTAAATAATCTATTGTAAAAGTAAAAGAAAATTCCTGATAAATAAGGAAATGCCATGATCATTACAAAAAGCTTAGAAAATCCAGAAGAGCATAGTGAAGAGGATCAGAATGACCCTTGATCTCATCCTAGAAATAACCACCCTCGAATGTTGTGTGTCCTTCTCTCCCTAGATACATGTTTTTTGCAAAAATAAGAATCACCCCAGCTGAGCAATTTTTATATCCTTTTTCATCGAAGATTTCATCCTGAGCATTTCTCTGCATTGTTAAAAACTCCTTGGTAACATCCATTTTAATGACTCCATAGAAATTTTATCTTGGGGCCATACCTGGCTTACTTAATGGTTCCCCTATTGTTTGATATTTATTTGTCCCTAGTTATTTATGGCTGTCGGGTATTTATTGTGCAAGTTGGATATAAATGATAAATGGATATGTGACAAATGGTATAAACTTTGAGCATGATAGGTGACAAATGGTGTCACAAAATCTTTTCCGAATAGCATTGTATGTATATTAGTGAGGCTTGATTTTTAGAAGATGTTTATTAGCCTTTTCTGCAGGGGGTTAAATGATCTATCTTGTGCTTTACCAGTCTCCAGGAATCTTAGTATTCTTGAAGATTTTAAAGAAGTGTGTGTGTATGGAAATATTTGTGGCAAATATACTTCCCAGCTTTACTTTTCATTTCTTATTTTATATTTAAGTCCAAAAGCATTTCATATTTTTAAAATCGAGTCTGTCTCTCCTCCTCTGGTGTCTTCCATTTAAACTATAAAAGGGTTTCTCCATCCACAGGTCACACATCATCTGTTTTTCTTCCTTTTTTTCTATTTATCGTTTGGATGTTAACAGTGAACTTCTGAATCCACCTAGAATTTATTTTAAAGTCTAAATGTGTCATTTCACTTACCTGTGAGTTTTGGTTTGTCATGCCTTTATTTATTTAACACCTATATTAAGATATACCCCACATACCACAGAGTGTACAATTCATTGGCTTACGGTATATTCAGAGTTGTGCAACCATCACTACAGTCAATTTTAGAACATTTTCATCATCCCAAATGGAAGTGTGTACCCAATGGCACTCACTCCCATTTCCTCTCTTGACCCCCAACCACTGGCAACCACTCATTTACTTTTTGTCTCTGGATTTTCCTATCCTGGACATTTCATATAAATGAAATCATATGATATATGGTCTTTTGTGTCTGGGTTCTTTTAGCATAATTTTTCTGAGATTCATCCATGTTTTAGCATGTGTCAGTGCTTCATTCATTTTCATGACTGAATAATATTCCACTGTGTGGTTAGACCACATGTTATTTATCCATTCATTGGTTGATGGACATTTGGGCTGTTTCCAGTTTTTGGTTATTAGGAATGCTGCAGTTCAGACATTAGTTTGGACATGTGTTCTCAATTCTCTTGGGCGTATACTTAGGAGTGGAATTGCTGGGTCCTAATATAACTCTGTTTAACTGTCTAAGGAACTGTCGGACTATTTTCCAAAGCAACTCTGCACCATGAGGTCTTCATTTTTAACTTGTCTGTGATTATCGTCTTGATTTCTTCTTTTTCCTACTTAATTTAGAAGGACATGTTGATTATTTTTATTTTGGTATGGTTGGGATTTTTTATTTAAGTGTTTTCTTCTTAATTACATCTAGCGCAAATATATTCTGATTTTCAAGAAATAGAGCCTATCTGATTTCAGCTCTTTGGAATTTGGGGAGGTTTTCCTTGTGGCGAATTGGTTTGTGCCAGTAGACAGGAAACCAAAACAGATGAAGCACGAGAATGAGTGGCCTCAGACATGCACACACAAAGCACTCAGGTTCGGTGCATTTGGGGCTAAACCATACTTCTGGGGAAGTCTTCCCAACCCTCCAGAGGAGGGCGGCCCCTGCTGTCTGCCCTTCAGCATCCTTTGCTGTAAGGTGTCAGCTCTGACACTTCCAGGACTGTCCATTTTGTTTTTAGTGCACCCCTCCCAGCCCAGCCCCAGAGCAGTGCATGGAGCCTACTCAGTAAATATGTTATTTATTGAGTGAGTTCACTGATGTGGGGCATACTTAGAGAAGACTCTCTGAAGGAACTACAATATTTTTAAAAATTAAAATAAATAAAAAGATAGAGGGGGCAGCAGGAAACTTTTGGAGGTGATGGATAGCTTATGGCCTCGATTGTGATAATGTTTCATGGGTGCATACTTTCCAGACTTAATCAAGTTGTATTAATTA